>NC_083689.1:95779205-96085326 GCF_033118175.1 Dama dama
TCCAGCAGATCTTCACAACCCAGGAATTGAACCAGAGTCTCCTGCATTGCAGGTGGATTCTTTACCTACTGAGCTTTCAGGTATTGATGGCAATTCTGTCACAGTAATTGCCATCAATTATGTGGTTGTATATTCACATTGTCTTTCCCTATTTCCCTCATTAGTCTTACTTGCCAGAGGAACTTTGGGCTGGGAAAAGGGACTCTGAACTGAGAGGTGCTGCTCCTGGAGCACCTACTGCTTATACTGCAGTAGGTCCCAGGTAACAGGGGCCCGGGCTGGCCCAGGGAGCGTTGGGAGCAGAACCGTGAATCAACATGATTATAACTGTTAGGATGTATTGGGCTTCCCTGGTGGCTCAGCGGTGAAGAATCGCTGGCAGTGTAGGAGCTGCAGGAGGCAACGGTTTCGATCCCAGGATTGAGAAGATTCCCCTGGAGAAGGAAATGGCAACCCACTTTAGTATTCTTGCCTGGGAAATCCCATGGACAGAGGAGCCTGGTGGGCTACAGTCCATAGCGTCGCAAAGAGTTGGACGCAACTGAAGTGATTTAGCGTGCACACATGCACTAATATGTATTAAATATATAAAAAGTACTAAATGTTTTCAAGCTATAAAAAAAGTTGTTGCTTTAGACTTAGGCACAATGCTTGAATATGGGTCAACTAACCAATCGAAGTATTATCCTCTTGATCAGCTAGGTTACTCAGGAATCTTGGGATAGCCTGAAAGAGGAAAAAGGGAAAATTAGGAGAGAGGAACCTTTACCTTCAACCATAATCCTGTCTCTGCTGCCCTCGTAGTGCTGAAAGCATTTGTTATACTCCACTTCCAGCAGTTACAGGAATCATGCCAAGAGCCCACACATTCAGAAACAGACAAAAGAAGATGCCACTAAGATAGGAGCATAAATCACATGTTATTTAGAAAAGATGGCAGAAATGGAGCTAAGTTTGAAATTAGTTGTAATAGTAAGACTGGGCCAATATTAAGTTGATTTGAGACTTTTTATCCTTAAGGGGACCAACCTGGGCCAAAAAGAACCTCAGAAACAAAGAACTATTAAAAAAAAAAAAAGGAAAGGGGCATAAGTTTGCCAGAAAGATTAAATGAAATCACACTTACTCATTGCTGTGGCAAAAGATGGTAATCTGGGTTCAATGTAGCCATCTTTCAAGCATGATATTTCCTTGAGACATTCTAGGCTCACTCATGACTGCCTTGTAAGGTCGACTGAGGAGTCTGGTTAGCCCAACCAGAGCAACAGTCTACCCGTGTCAATCCAAAGCCAAGTAAAGCCTCTGATCACCATTTAGGGCTCTGCACCCAACTGCAGAGTGTCCTAAAATTTAACTCAATTCTGCAAGTTGAAGGTTCAGTATACAAGACGGCCCCCATATCCCATTTCAGACGCAAATCACAAGTCCGGGTTTGTCACCTATGATTGTGACTTGACCAACTATAAAGTCAGAGGGACCCATGACCTCTTCCTTGGGTTAATTTGCTACGGTGGCTCACAGAACTCAGAGAAACATTTTACTTATTAGATTACCAGTTTATTATTAAGCAGTGAAGTTGCTCAGTCATGTCCAACTCTGCAATCCCATGGATTGTAGCCCACCAGGCTCCTCCATCCGTGGAATTTTCCAGGCAAGAGTACTGGAGTGGGTTGCCATTTCTATCTCCAGGGGATCTTCCCAACCCAGGTATTGAACCCAGGTCTCCCACGTTGCAGGCAGATGCTTAACCGTCTGAGCCACCAGGGAAGCTCAGTTTATTATGAAAGGATATAATTCAGGAACAGCCAAATGTAAAAGATACCTAGGGAAAGGGCACGATGCTTCCATGCCTTCTTCTAAGCCCACCTCTCTTCCACCCCTCCCTCAGCCTTCTCCTTTTTTGGATTTTATAGGGAGGTGTGTGTGTGTGTGTGTGTGCGCACGCTAAGTCACTTCGGTCATGTCCAACTCTTTGCGATGCTATGGACTGTGGCCTGCCAGGCTCCTCTGTCCATGCGATTCTCTAAGCAAAAATACTGGTGTGGGTTGCCATACCCTCCTCCAGCGGATCTTCCCAGCCCAGGGATTGAACCTGTGTCTCTTATATCTCCTGCATTGACAGGCAGGTTCTTTACCCCAGCGCCACCTGGGAAGCCCTTATAGAGACATGATTGATTAGATCACTGACCACTGGGGATTGAAATCAATTTCAATTCCCTTTCCAATCTCCTCCCTTCCTCGAGGTCAGAAGCAGGCAATAGGACTAAAAATGTCAACCCTCTAACCTCTCTGTTGTACAACTTAGGACAACCAGGCCCCACCCTTAGGTAAGGTGCAAAAGTAACCCCATTAACATAACAGAAGACACTTTGGTTGCTTTCATCACTTAGAAAATTCTGAGGAATTTAGGAAATTTTATCAGAATCAGTGATGAAGACCAAATATATACTTTTCATTATAAATCACAATATCACACTGGACAACTAATTAGGTTGCATTACAAGGTTTCCTGTAATTTCCTTTTTCCTTGTAATCATTTCTCAACCATTTGTTCCATATAATACTCCTTGGTTGAAAAGAAAGCACTTTGGTTCCTAAACATTTTGTATGAATCTCAGTGAGCTATTTCTGCTTACCACAAAATCGTAGAGCTCTACCACAAGTATTGCTGGTGTGATAAACCCCTAGCATCCCACTCTTCTGCAATAATAATGATCACACAGGGTTTTCTCATTCAGCAGTGATATAAATGAAAGATTGAGAAACTGTTACATTGTTTGGTAGTATGATAACTTTTACCATACTTACTATTTTAGGGATTTCCATTTGCTATACAGAATTAGCTAGAATCTCTTAGATGTAATTCTGCTGACATTCTGGATTTCATTACTTTCATCAAACTATATTGAATATCTGCTTCCCTGGTGGCTCAGTAACAAAGAATCCACATGCCAGTGCAGGAGACATGGGTTTGATCCCTGGGTTGGGAAGACCCCCTGGAGAAGGAAATGACAACCCACTCCAGTATTCTTGCCTGGAGGATCCCATGGACAGAGGAGCCTGGTGGGCTGCAGTCCATGGGGTCTCAGAGAGTCATACACAACTGAAGTGACCAACCATGATACTGAGTATCAACTGTGAAAAATTATATTCTTATTATGGTTGCTTAAACTTATTTATCTGTCTTCAAGAGGCAGGTAAAATTTCTATATAGTTCACCTACGAACCATTAGCCACTTCGTGTGGTTTGAAATTTCCCTTATGTGGAGTATTATGTTTTAATATAAAAAAGTCTTTATTTCTATGTTGGTATTTGAGTTTATTAAGCTCTTTTCTTAATTGATAGGGTATTTCAGAGGTGTTTGTCTTAACAAAAATTTATAAAAACAGGCTTCTTAGAAATCGCTTCCTAAACAGTTATGCCATTCAATATCACAGTAATCCAAGTCTATGCCCCAACCAGTAAAGATGAAGAAGCTGAAGTTGAACAGTTCTATGAAGACTTACAAGACCTTCTGGAACTAACACCCAAAAAAGATGTCCTTTTCATCATAGGGGACTAGAATGCAGAAGTAGTAAGTCAAGAGATACCTAGAGTAACAGGCAAATTTGGCCTTGGAGTACAGAATGAAGCAGGGCAAAAGCCAACAGAATTTTGCCAAGAGAACCAGTCATAGCAAGCACCCTCTTCCAACAACACAAGAGAAGACTCTACATGGACATCACCAGATGATCAATAAAAAAATCAGATTGATTATATTCTTTACAGCCAAAGATGAAGAAGTTCTATACAGTCAGCAAAAACAAGACCAGGAACTGACTGTGGCTCAGATCATGAACTCCTTATTGCCAAATTCAGACTTAAATCAAAGAAAGTAGGGGAAACCAGTAGATCATTCGGGTATGACCTAAATCAAATCCCTTATGATTGTACAATGGAAGTGACAAATAGATTCAAGAGACTATATCTGATAGACAGAGTGCCTAAAGAACTATGACTGGGGGTTCATGACATTGTATAGGAGGCAGTGATCAAGATCATCCCCAAGAAACAAAAATGCAAAAAGGTAAAATGGTTTTCTGAGAAGGCCTTACAAATAGCTGAGAAAGAAGAGAAGCTAAAGACAAAGGAGAAAAGGAAAGATATGCCCATTTGAATGCAGAGTTCCAAAGAATAGCAAGGAGAGATAAGAAAGCCTTCCTCAGTGATTATTGCAAAGAAATAGAGGAAAACAATAGAATAGGAAAGACTAGAGATCTCTTCAAGAAAATTAGAGATACCAAGGGAACATTTCATACAAAGATGGGCACAATAAAGGAAAGAAATGGTATGGACCTAACAGAAGCAGAAAATATTAAGAAGAGGTGGCAAGAATACACAGAACAATTAAAACTATCTTAATGACCCAGATAACCATGATGGTGTGATCACTCACCTAGCCAGACATCCTGGAATGTGAAGTCAAATGGGCCTTAGGAAGCATCACTACAAACAAAGTTAGTGAAGGTGACAGAATTCCAGCTGAGCTATTTCAAATCCTAAAAGATGATGCTATGAAAGTGCTGCACTCAATATGCCAGGAAATTTGGAAAACTCAGCAGTGGCCACAGGACTGGAAAAAGTCACTTTTGATTCCAATCCCAAAGAAAGGCAATGCCAAAGAATGTTCAAACTACCACACAATTGCACTCAGCTCACATGCTAGCAAAGTAATGCTCAAAATTCTCTAAGTGATGCTTTAGCAGTACATGAACCATGAACTTCCAGATGTTCAGGCTGGATTTAGAAAAGGCAGAGGAACCAGCGATCAAACTGCCAACATCTGTTGGATCATCAAAAAAGAGAGTTCCAGAGAAATATCTACATCTGCTTTATTGACTACACCAAAGCCTTTGACTGTGTGGATCACAAGAAACTGTGGGAGATTCTTCAGGAGATGGGAATACCAGACCACCTGACCTGCCTCCTGAGAAATCTGTATGCAGGTCAAGAAGCAACAGTTATAACTGGACATGGAACAACAGACTGGTTCCAAATTGAGAAAGGAGTACGTCAAGGCTGTATATTGTCAACCAGCTTATTTAACTTATATGCAGAGTACATCATGAGAAACACTGGGCTGGAAGAAGCACAAGCTGGAATCAAGATTCCTGGGAGAAATATCAATAACCTCAGATATGCAGATGACTCCACCCTTATGGCAGAAACTGAGGAAGAACTAAAGAGCCTCTTGATGGAAGTGAAAGAGGAGAGTAAAAAATCTTGGCTTAAAACTCAACATTCAGGAAACTAAGATCATGGCATCTGGTCTCATCACTTCATGGCAAATAGATGGGAAAACAATGGAAACAGTGAGAGACTTTATTTTGGGGGGCTCCAAAATCACTGCAGATGGTAACAGCAGCCGTGAAATTAAAAGACGCTTGCTCCTTGGAAGAAAAGCTTTGAAAAAGCAGAGACATGACTTTACCAACAAAGGTCTGTCTAGTCAAAGCTATGGTTTTTCCAGTAGTCATGTATAGATGTGAGAGTTGGACTATAAAGAAAGCTGAACACCAAAGAATTGATGCTTTTGAACTGTAGTGTTGGAGAAGACTCTTGAGAGTCCCTTGGACTCCAAGGAAATCCAACCAGTCCATCCTAAAGGAAATCAGTCCTGAATATTCATTGGAAGGACTGATGCTAAAATTGAAATTCCAATACTTTGGCCACCTGATGCGAAGAACCGACTCATTGGAAAAGACCCTGATGCTGGGAAAGATTGAAGGCAGGAGGAGAAGGGGATGACAGAGGATGAGATGGTTGGATGGTATCACTGACTTGATGGACATGAGTTTGAGCAAGCTTCAGGAGTTGGTGATGGGCAAGGAAGCCTAGCGTGCTGTAGTCCATGGGGTCACAGAGAGTCGGACACGACTGAGCAACTGAACTTTACTGAAACAGTTATCCCAACTAAAAATATATATTGATTGAGAAAAAGTAGTAGTACTACTACTTTCTTATCAAGTGGTAAGATAAAATATTTGAAGAAATTTAATTGATCAAATCATTTAGCTTTTCAATTACCAGCTAAAGAAAACCTATCTAGTTTATCATGGACAAGAAATCTGCATGACTTTTTAGCTTAGTTAGCTTTGTTTTTGTTTAGTTGCTAAGTCATGTCTGACCCTTTGCGACCCCGTGGACTATAGCCCCCAAGCTCCTCTGTCCATGGGATTCTCCAGGCAAGAATACTGGAGTGGGCTGCCATTTCCTTCCCTATAGTTAGCTTTAGTCATAGTCAAAATTGTTCTCTCATAATAAGAAAAGATATAGCTGGAAACAATGTAAGACATGAGACTTGAGAAGCACATAAAGTACCCGTGGGAGGTAAGAATTTTTTAAATATAAAAATTTGGTGATAGGAGGAAATTATAGTAGCTTTCGTTAGAAATACTACCTCTCTTATTCTAACAGGAAAAAAAAAAAAAGTTAAAATTCTGAAGAAATACTAGGAGTTTGAAGTATTTTTTTATTTTCCTAAATATTATGTTAGGAGAAAAACTAACCTTCATAAATAATCTGTCTTAGTTTTGAAGGACACATAAGGTAATATTTGATTCTTCTTATTTTTTTTCTTGGTTTTTGAATTTGCAATGCTCAGTATCTTTCTTAATGAGATCTCATACAGTCAGTCCGAACATTTACATGACTAAGTCTAAAAATTCTTTTCCATATTGCTCTCTTATATTTATGCTTAGTCAGGTTTTAAAACTTTTCAAACGCCTTACAGTATATCTGTCCTGTTTCGGCCCCTCAGCAATCGTGTGGAAGCCTGGACAAGAGACGTTGCTTTCCTACTCAGACAGGAAGGCAGGCCTATGGTTAATCTTGCCCCTAAAAAGACTAAAGTAAGAGTGATGGAAGCAGACTGGAAGAACACAGACAGAGCCGTAAGCTGGTTAAGAAAGGAGGCAAGCAATTCCACTCAACCATTTGTTCTGTACTTGGGATTAAATTTACCACACCCGTATCCTTCACCATCTTCAGGAGAAAATTTTGGATCTTCAACTTTTCACACATCTCTTTATTGGCTTAAAAAGGTAGGTGTATACTCTGTGTCCTCAAAAGTAAAAGCTAACATTTTATCTGTATGTTATTGTTACTTGCCCACTGTTTCTTTTATTATCATTGTAGAGAAATTTTTGAAAATTGTATAATCACCTTGAATCGAACTTGACAAAAACTAAAGGGACCATTTTACAAAAATGTAATGTGTTAAAACTCAGAAACTGCTTCTAAGTTGAATACATAGAATATAATATGTCTGTTATATGCATTGCATATATATGTTTAAAAGACATTCTCTAAGAAGTCCAGGCAGTCTTCACTTTGCACAGCTAAAGGAGCGTAATAATGACTGTGCAAGCTGAAATTGTACAAAGAGATCTTAATAGTCAACTGGGAAAATGACCATTTTTCCAGGACACTAAAAAATATTTGTCAAAACATTTAAAACTCTTCTTTTGGATTGTAAATGTATAGGGAAATGACAAAATAGTAAAACTCATGTTTATTTAATGCACTGCAATGGAAAACACTGGAAACATTAAGAATTAAAATGTTTTTGTTTTTGTAAAAAACCCAAATCAAGAGTAGTTTGAACAGTGCTTGCCTTCCCATTGTGTAACTTAAGATATAGAGCAAGCATCTTCTCTGTGTCTCGGGAATTTGTCATATTTCTTTCTAAATCTGGGTCATCCTCCACATTTGACCCTTTGCACTTCCAGGTTTCGGAGAGTTCCTTTAATGTGAAGATTTCTGCTAGTGTCCCTGCCTCGAGGTCATGTTCATCCTTTTCTCCATAAACACCTTCCTCATCGATGCCAGTGTTTTCGCTGAGTCCCTCTGGCTGTGTGTCTTGAGGCACCGAGTGGTGGCCGAGTCAGCCTTTCCAGCTGTGTTGTCTATAACTCCAGTTAACGTTTGATTAGAATTTCACTTCCAGTGTTACTGCTTATCGCTTTACTATGTATTCATCTTTGTTGACCAATTTCCTCTTTTGATTATCCATTGTAATGTCACATGGATGTATCAGTGGGAGACAAGGAGGCAGGCCACCTACATACTTTGCAGTCTGTGTATGGAATAAAAGATGTGCAGTAACCAATCACTGACAAATGTCGAAAGAAATGACATGATCAATCACTGATAACATAGATGTAATCTACATCGTGATTTGTAGACTAAAGAACTAGCAGCATGTGAATGTGAAAGTTTCTTCTTTATGCGGTAACTCACAGTTATTACACCTTGGTAATGCTGCTGCTGCTGCTGCTAAGTCACTTCAGTCGTGTCCGACTCTGTGCGACCCCATAGACGGCAGCCTGCCAGGCTCCCCCGTCCCTGGGATTCTCCAGGCAAGAACACTGGAGTGGGTTGCTATGTCCTTCTCCCATGCATGAGAGTGAAAAGCAAAAGTGAAGTCGTTCAGTCGTGTCCGACTCTTAGCGACCCCATGGACTGCAGCCTACCAGGCCCCTCCGTCCATGGGATTTTCCAGGCAAGAGTACTGGAGTGGGGGTGCAATTGCCTTCTCCGTGGTAATGATGACAAATTGACATTATAATAGAGTAGTCAAATCAGAGTCAGGCATACAAACTGGAGTCAAGTGGCCATTGAGGATCTGGTCTCAGACATGTCTCTGCACCACTGAAAACTTGAACTGTCTTTGAACTGTCCTAGGTCTAAGATACCACCAGCCGTATTCAGAACAACATGTGCCAGCTGCAGTCTTCTGCTCTCAAGGTCTCCCCTTGTAATTATGCAATCAGTTCAAACCCCAAACAACCTAAGCATCCTCACTGCTCACCAAATTCAATTACAATTCTTGATAAACAGCTCATGTAACTGACCGTCTTGCAGCTTTTTGCCTTTATAAGCCTCCCCTGTTTTGTAATCCTGTGAAACTCTGGAAAGTGCAAACCCCAAATAAACACATTTTTATTTTAGTCAGGTCTCCATTCCTGAAATTCTGGTTCACATTAGCTAAAATTTGAACCCTGCTATAGGGGAACTGGTATTATTAATATTTAAACTGTGGTAACGAATATATGTGCATACCTGAGTTATGTAAAGTGAGGACTGCCTGTGCTTTGAAATGTGTCACCTTAAATCAAATTTAAGTTACTTTAAAACCTCTATCCAGAAACTATGTAGCAAATCCTATTTTAAAGGAAATAATGTCAAAGTTTTAAATACTTTGTGCCTTCTTAAAAAGTTCCAACTGGCTCTATCTTGAAAAATTTGTCAGGGGTCAGTACTAGCCTAATGAAATGAGTCAAATAGTTTTTAAGTAAACAGTTAAGTAGATATTTGAATTTTTTAAAGCTATCTAACTAGAAGATATATATGACTTAAGTCTAGTCTTAATGATTTTCAACACTGTAAGCATTTACACATATTAAAAAGTTGTATTTGTTAAGAACAAATATTTGACTATCTCACTAGATATTGGCATTTTTACTAGTGAACTACTGAGAAAAAAAAAAAAGAGCACGGATTCTTAGGTTATTGATTCTGAAGTTTTGAATTGATCACACAACTATAGTAAAGTGATTAGACACTTATTATGGATTAGAATACTGTCTAATATAGCTCATGTTTTTCACTGATACGTATAATTTTTATTTAACTGCTACAAAATTAAACAGGTTGGAGGTAGGGGTATGGCTTCATTCTGCTGTAACTCAATCACATCTGGCAGCTTTGCTTACCTAATCCTGTTTCCCTGACATCAGCCCTTCTTCCTGGCATTTCTGAGCTTTCTCTCCCTGATTCTCCCACCACTAGGTGGGCCAGTTCCTTCCTCTGAACTGACACAGGGGTCATCAATCATTTGTACCCAAAGTCTTCAGTCTTAAGAATGACTTTAGAAGAGGGTACAGGGTATTCACCCTGGTATACCACCTCCATGGGCGGCAGGAGTGAGAAAGTCACCCCTCCTCAGGAAGCAACCAAGGCTGACATAGAGGGTGTGATGCTCTCTAAGTTCTGACCAGGATCAGACTATAAAAATTATCCTTCTGGTCTCAGAAAACCAGTCTGAAGTCAAGGTGATCAGCTTAAGACAGATTCAAATCCCTTATGAGTTTACCGATGGCTTTTTGTTGATAATCACAGTTTTTCCACTGAAGTACCATACTACAATGCCCTGTAACTTAAAAAAAAAAAAAAAAAAGTAGAGAGGGATATTTAAAACTGGACTAATTTGTTTTTTTTCTTTAAGATAATTCCACATAGTGCTACCAGTGGGCTAATGATGGAATTCAGCTTGCCACCGCACAGGCCACACTCCAAAGCAAGCTGCCTTATAGAACTTTCCCAACTGTGCAAGAAAATTTTAGAGTTAACTAGCAACAAGCCTGAAAATTTAGCTACATATATAAGTACAAAGCTGGTTCATCAGATCCCTGTTCTGGCCCTGGACCCAATGCATTTCAACTAAAGTATCATCTACCTCCTTAATGTTTGTCAGACACTTGAATAGGTGATGTCCAGCCACTCCTTGGAGATGGTTCCCCTTTTCAGACCCTGGCTTGCTGAACTGCTCAGAAGCCTTGTGGTCCTAGGCTCCATTGCTAGAGTCTTTACAACTTTCCAGAACCTCGATCTCTCCCTTTTCCTCCCTCCTTTTATCCTCTGTGGGTTCTGCGTTTTCTTTGAGGGAGAGTCTGCCGTGGCCCTCCACAGTGGCAGTCTCTCCTTCCGGTGGAACAAGCGCTCCCAGGGCACTCTCTTGGGGGCCCTGAGTCACATCTTGGCTACTGCTGGACTTTTTGAGGGGGGACTTTTTCTCTTCCAAGGCTTTAGTGATGTTCCTGGGAGCTAGGGGAACCTCTCAGTTATCTTACCCAGTCTCTTTTCTTCCTCCTTAAGTGAATCCAGGAGTTATCTATAGCTGTTAGAAGCAAAGGGCTAATTTCCTCCTTTTCACAGGGAGCTCATTTATGCTGGACCTTCAGATCGGTGAGAAGTTTTTCAATTCATGTCATCACAGCCACTATGCCTTCCACTGTCTCAGAGCCCAGAGATGATACTTGAGGGCTAGTTCTTTCATCACAGACTCCAGTATGGCAAACGTAATGGGTTTCCTTGGCTTCTCTGATGTTCTTCACTTACTTGGTGGTGATGGTACTGTTACATCATCATAAAAACTCCAAGCCAAAGCCCATCTCATTGTCTGGCCTTGGCAGAATTCAGTGTAAGTGACTTTAGGAACCCGTTATATGCAAAATTCTCCCTTCCGAGGAGCCAGGCAGCATTTCTTTCTCAGCATACAGTTATGCTACCTTAATCTCTTTCTAAGTTGTAAACTGTCATGGGTGATCTTTCTAACAAACTCTAATTCACCTCCTTCTGCCATGATATCTGTGATACGTCCTGTATTTACAGAACTTGGTGGACATCTTCAACGATTCCAAGAGTTTACTCCCTGAGAATAGACATAACCAAGGGCCAGGTCAGAGCCAAGGGGAACCTGGAAAAAAACAGTCTCAGCCTTGATATTATGATCAACGCCTTGATCCAACTATTCCTGAAGTCCATATATTGCTGGATTTCTCAGACACATAAACCAGTAAACTTTCTTGATACATAAATCAGTAAACATTGACCAGTAAACCAGAAGTCAACCTGGAATTGGATTTTCAGGTGCTTGGGGAAATTGGATTTTCAGGTGCTTGATACCAGAAGCACACTAATTGATACAACTTCCAAAATAAAAGCTGCTCTTATTTTTGCAAACAAGGAAAACTTAAATATTCAACTACTTTAAAGGAGAAGATATTTTATCTTGGTTTCCAACTGACTGGAAAAAAAGAGAAGGTTGCACATGCAAAAGTCATAGAGTATCTCAGATTCTTCCTTAAGAGCATCCATCAGGAGTGTCTTCTGTGATACTTTTACCACCTTCATAAAATCAGATAAGTTATTCTGTTCCACACTCTTCTTTGCAAGTTAAAGCACATGTCATCTACTTCTGTTGCATGAAATACCAGGCATTTAAAGTTGTTCCAAGTAAAGGAGAGATGCAGGATGTCCCAGTACGGATGTCATTTCCTCTTCAGAGACTACTTTTGTAGAGTCCTGATGACCAACCAGATCCTCTACCCAGTGAATATAATTGAATCTCAAGGAAACTGAAGGAGTTATTCTCTCCAGCAGAATATCAATAGAAAGTCCAAAATCTTCCTTTAGGAGAGTACAAGTCAGAGCTTTCACTGCTTTAGCATCTTTAAAATTACAACTCACTCTTCCATTCAGATTATCTGAACATACTGCTTAAAATCTGGATATTTGATTGCCAGATATGCAAAGTCAGGAGGTTTGTCTTTGTATCTATTTCTTGCATGCATGGATTTACTCAGAGCCACCTCTGAGGTCAAAGTTCCTGCCAGACGACTAGTCTAGTGTGGGGTTCTACAACCTCAGAGTCATAAGCCACCCGCAATACAAAGACCCTAGAAACGAAGATGTTACACTCCCAGTGTGCCGCCATCTTGGGCCTCCATTCAGCCTCCACACGTATAATCTTTAAAATAATTTCACAGCTGTCTTACCGTGTATATAGATTGATATATTGATGTTTGTTGTTACTGGGAATCTTAAAAATCTGTTCCTAACTTATGTATTTGATTTGCTGTTTTCTTTACATAATTCATAACCATTCTTTTCTGCTAACCTGATTAATGAAACGTCGTCTGGTATAGCTTACATTCTAGCTGGAAGGGAGGAATATTACAACTTGTTTTCCCCCCCTTTAGGTGTCGTATGATGCCATCAAAATCCCAAAGTGGTCACCTCTGTCAGAAATGCACCCTGTAGATTATTACTCTTCTTATACCAAAAACTGCACTGGGACATTTACAGACAAAGAAATTAAGAATATTAGAGCATTCTATTATGCTATGTGTGCTGAGACAGATGCTATGCTCGGTAAGTAGTATAATTAAAATGCAATTACATGAGAAAAAAGTGTAATATTTTTCCAACAAACTGTGATCATGCTGGTTAGTGACTTGTATGAATATCCTCAGATAATTTCTTACTCACAACAGTTGCTGAGATACTTGAGACTTAGAATTATAAGATTCCTGACACATATAAAAATTGGATAATTTGTATTATTAATAGAATAAAAGTCTTTTCTATTTTAATTATTCATAAATTCACAGATGCTTAGATTTGTTCATATATTTTTAAAAGGTCATAAAAAATTATCATCTGCTAGAAACAAAACATCTTACTGGATTTAATCAGGAATCAGTATTCAGCCAAACACTGTTAATTATAAGGCAACTTCAGTTCTAGGAGATGAAACAGATTAGACATAGAATCTTGTGACTTCTCTCAGACTTGTAATAATTTCAAAACACATCCATTCTCCCTATGCCAGTTAGAGCAAGACTTAAACTGAAATTAGTTTCCCCATGTACATTATGGTCCAGAATTATATTGAATTTCCTCCCCTAACTCAGCTCAAAACCAAACCTGCATCCATGAGATAACCATCAAGATGGTGTTTTACTTGTCCACTTATAGAGTTATGGAAATTTCCCACTCAGATGTGGAAAAACCCTGGTTTAAAAAAATCTCCACTTTTAGGACAAATTATTTTTATAAAACCATATCATTAACTTTGCTGCACTTTGGAGTAGAGAATAATTATAATTAGTGAAGTGTGGGTAGCACTTCTTCTGAACAAAGTAAACCTTGGGAGTGAACAAGTAAATGGCTACTTCTTAAAAAGCATTCACTGGGCAAAAATAGAAAGTATAAAACAGAAAGCAAAAAAAGCCGTATGTATAAACTATAATAAAGCAAGTATAATGTGTATTAAAATCCTAAGCACTTTTCAAGTACTCAGTCTTAAATACAAATAAGATTTTAAGTGAATTTCTTCAATCCTAAATCCATGGTTACTGAACTGTATTTCAATATTTTCTAATATTAATGAATATTCACTCATTTGCTCCCTGGAAATCACTTTTGAAAGTTTGCAGCTATCCATTCATCCAGATCAACAAAAGTGAAATATTATATATACATAAAATATTGCTGCAGGCAGTGTGGGAATACCTCTTGAAGTCTCTTAAGAGAAAAAAGATGCAACAGTTCACCTCATGTTACAAAATTTATGGAATATATTGTATCTCTTTGTTACAGCTATACTAGTCTGGTCCCTGAATAATATTCATTACTATTCACATGGGGCTTACCAGGTGGCACCAGTGGTAAAGAACCCGCCTGCCAATGCAGGAGACACAAGAGACACGGGTTCAGTCCCTGGGTGGGGAAGATCTCCTGGAGGAGGGCATGGCAACCCACTCCAGTACTCTTGCCTGGAGAATTTCATGGACAGAGGAGCCTTGTGGGCTGCAGTCCATGGGGTTGCAAAGAGTTGGATACACTGAAGTGACTTAGCATGTCCTGTTCACATTACTCTGGGCACTGTTAGTATTAAGCTGAACATTATTAAGAAATTAAAAGCACTCTAACCTCTTACCCCACCTCAGGCCTTTATATTTGCTGCTCCTTCTGCCTGGGATTGGAGAAGGAAATGGCAACCTACTCCAGTATTCTTGCCTGGAAAATTCCATGGACAGAGGAGCCTGGCGGGCTATATAGTCCATGAGGTTGCAAAGAGTCGGACGTGACTAAGCAACTGAGCACTGCTTGGGATGTTCTTCCCTTTGCTTTTTCACGTGGCTGGCTTTTTTTTTTTTTTTTTTTTTGGCCCCACAAAACTGTTTGCAGGATCTTAGTTTCCTGACCAGAGACTGAACCCAGGCCCCTGGCAGTGGAAGTGTGGAGTCCCAACCACTGTACTGCCAGGGAGTTCCTGGAGTATTCTCAGTCTTTAACTGTCAGCTCAGATCTTACCTCCTCAGAGCTATCTTCCCAGTCACTCTAAATTAATATAGTAGCTCCATCATCGCACTTACTCTATTCCATATCATCTTGTTTGTTTACATCATAATCCTTAATGATTTTGTCTACTTACTTCTTTACTGTCCATTTCCCTTGAAGAATGTGGACATTCCTTCTCATTCATCATTGCATCCTAGGTGTCTAACTTTGCATCCATGGTTCCTGGCACATAGGTAAAAAGTCAGTAAACATTTATTGAATGAATATAAACACCAGCAGTTATAACATAGTGTTGTAACTAAAGCAGTGTACAAGTTATAGGGTCCTGGGGACAGAGGACTTCACTCTACCTGGAGGAACAGGGAATGCTTCACCAGGGAGGTGATGCTTGAGCTGGGTCATAAAGAAAGAATGGGGATTTGTCATGTAGACTGTGGAAGAAAGGGTATCCAACACAGAAGGCAGAGAGTGTATACAAAAGCAAGGAAGTCCAAACTAATTACTATTAGTTCAGGGAGTTGTAAGTCATTCAGCATTGTGAAAGGTAAAGATTTAGGGGGTAACTAGCTGAAGGTGCTAAACTTACTCAAGAATTAGACAGTGGGAAGCTGTGGAAAAGTTTTAAGCTGGGGTGACATGATCAGATAGTTTAGAAAGATATTATGAAGGGGAAAAAGGAGTGCAGGAGCAATTAGGAAGCAAGTACAGTTGTCCAGTTGAAAGATTCTGATGGTGTGAACCCCATAAATAACTCCTCAGAGACTGGGTCTCAGATCCGACTGGACCTCAGAATTACCTATAGGTTTTGTATATATATTTTTAAAATAATACAGACCCCTGCAGGCCAGATTCAGAAGCTGCCAAAACAGAAACGATGCTTCTCTCTAGACTTGTGTCTTACTGTGTTCTCTTAATTAAAATGAGGAGGAAGTTTCATGTCCCTTAGAGACAGGACTGGTCAGAGGAATTTTGCTGTCCAAGAATATGCCACATAACATTCATATATCATCTGTATTGGTACCAGCCTTTTTCCCGAAGGTGGGATTTCCAGAAGACTCAGCCAGCTTCATGGGCATGATCTAGTGATGGGGAATTTGAGAGAAAGGGTATCAGGAGGAGGATTTCTGACCCCTTTTATCCCCTCCCATTGGGCAGCAATTGTGGGTCAATGGTGACACCAGTCCTTCCCTGAGATGTGCACAGCGCTGATACCCAGGCATGCCTTTCTTTTCTCATTCGAGTCCCTGGAGGTAGTGTTTTCCCCTACTCCCTGACAAACACAGAAAGCAAGCCGGGACAATCTCCAAATAAAAAAACTTATCCTTAGGTACTGCATTTTCTCCTTCCTCTCTCTAGTCCATTCACTGGGAAGCAAGCACATGAAATCTGGCATAAGTTATTTACTGAAGAACAGTAGATAACGTTCAGATGTTAAGAAGCATCATGACAAATTCTTAGAGGGTAGAATCATTCTGAGCTTATTATGATAGAAAAAAAAAGTGAGCTAAAAGCTAATTAAGATTTACTTCAATATATATTGCAGGTGAAATTATTTTGGCTCTTCGCCAGTTAGGTCTTCTTCAGAAGACTATCGTCATATACACCTCAGACCACGGGGAGTTGGCCATGGAACACCAACAGTTTTATAAGATGAGTATGTACGAAGCTAGCTCCCATGTCCCACTCTTGATTATGGGGCCGGGAATTCAGGTCAACCTGCAAGTGTCAAGTGTGGTTTCTCTTGTGGATATTTACCCTACTATGCTTGGTAAGTAATGCCATTCTGTGTATATTTATTTGTAATAATGCTAGGAAATGAATAAGCAAAAGAGTTAAGGGCCCCTGCTGACTTGTTCATAACTTTGAGCAATTGATTTAACTGTGAGTCAAATCTATATCTGAAAAATGAGGAAAAAAAAAAAGAAAAATGAGGATAATATTCCTCAGGTGCCTTTGGCCTTCACTTCTTCTAGTCCTTCTTCCTCCAAAAGATTCACAACCAGGATATGACAATAAAGTAAGCCACATAAGATATTCAGTTCTATAACTTTACAGATACGATTTGTGTATCATTTGATTCTCTATCATCCCCAACCTAAAATGTAAGCATTTCCCTTCTGGATTATTCCAACTACTTTGAAACTACTAATTTTTCACAATGTTACATATGTCTATTAATGTTAATGCTATGTGCCTATTTCTCCTCAGAATCTTTAGGTTGTTCTGTATGATTTATTTTACTAGCTTCTTAATGTCTATAAGCATAACCATAGGTCTAGAACAGCAACATTTGGATGTGGGTATTTCGCAATTTTTGTTAAAGATACTAGAATAAAGCCATCATAAATTTAGAAGAAATTATATAGAACTGTTATCTTCTAATTTAGAGGGGACTTTAAATTCAATAACATCAAATGCTCTGTTCTAAGGCACCATAAATTGCAAAAAGTACCATCAATTTATAAATAGATTTTGGTGAAAGAAAAATGCAACATAGCATAAGATATATGTGTTTAATATATATACATTAAAATGTGAAACAAACATATCTGGAAATTAAAGAAATAAGAAAAATCTTATTATCTCCCTTTTTGCTGCTACAAAGACTTCACTTTCATTTAATTAAAGCTTGTTACAGGGTCTTAAATTTCTTTATTGTGCATTTAAATCAGTGCTGGGAATTCCCTGGTGGTCCAGTGGTTAGGACTCTGCACTCCCTGTCATTGCCAAGGTCCCAGGTTGAATCCTTGGCTGGGGAACTAAACTCCCACAAGCCTCACAGCCAAATTAAAAAAAAAAAAAAAATCAGTGCCCTCCTTTTCTCTTTCACATCACTTGCATATTTGACCACACTTCTTTGTTGTTCTTTTGCCTGGTGTGTATTTTTAATCTCTTCATTTTCTTGCTCGTCATTTGCTGGTTCCCTTTTGTCCCAAAGCAATTATCACACAGTCATATCTTTGCCACTTTCTGGCTCCATCAATTTCCAGGCAATACCTATTACTTTTCCTCACTTCTGTTTTTCATTCAAAAATGTGTGTGTGTGTGATTATGTATATTTTAAGTGTCTCCCTTATTATCATCTTTGTAGCTGTATGAAGATGTAGCTATATGAATGATTCTTTACAGTGGCATTTCCTTTGTTTCCTCCCCTAGTTTTTTCTCATATGGAACTTTCCCCACCCAAATTTGCTGAACTTTTTACCCTTGTTCTGCTTTCTTGAGGTACAGTGATCAGAACTGCAAAAGATTATTAAAGGTTGGGATGATTCTTTCTCAGTTTTCCCTCAATGTATTTCATAGTGATAATTTGGCATTTTGTCTTTTTTGACTTAGCAGCTAAATAGTCCAGTATCTGTAGGAAGCTGTCTGTGATGAGTTCTCATCTCTTTCTAGTCATTCTATCACTTTATGTGTTAGTTAATTAATAGGCACTGTTTAAATCATTTTTCTTTGAATATTGTTTTATATTTACCTATAATTCAAATTTTCTCTACAATCTTGATACACCATTATCACTACTTGCCAACCTCATGAAAGTTAAAAATCATCTGCAAACTGGAAGATTTCCTAATGTACGTATCTTAACAGCTTATTTAAGAAAATACTAAATAAAGTTGTTTGGAATGAGGGAATTATCATTTATCCACCTAGGGGGACACATTCCTATCCCTGCCTATTTTATGTTACGTGACAATAAACATTTCTTTCTTTAGCCAAACAAAACGTCCCCAGAAACCCCTTTGCATTTCTTCCATACTCTTCTGGAAATTATGTAAGTTCCCTGAAATTGTAGATTTTTTTTTCTATAATTTGTCAGTTATTACAGTCTTTAAAAACTCATAGGTCTACATAGGTTTTTGTTGTTTTTATCTTTGGCGTTTGTTAATAGACTCCTTCTGAGTCACATTTCCCAGCAGAATATGTTATATTAACAGCATCTACATCATGTGTTGATTAGACCTGCCCAACTCAAGTAAGTAAAGCCGAAGATCAGTGTCTCTCCAGTTCTAAACAGGAAATTAACATTTTCAAGGCTTAATGTGTTCCATAATGAATATTTTTATTATGAAAAGGGAAAAATTACAGTTATATGGTTGGCAGAGGAGAATGAAGAGAATATCTAGGCATGGAACTTTATAAACACTGAAGCATCCTATTAACCAGATGTTAATCAGAGATAAGGTAGAAACAGAAGGATGCAAGGGGGAGCCTTAGGGGACTTCCCTAGAGGTCCACTGGTTAAGACTCTGTGTTTCCACTGCAGGGGGTGTGGGTTTGATCCCTGGTCCAGAAACTAAGATCCCACACATGCCACACATCAAGGCCAAAAAATAAAAAAACAAGAACCTTTGCTGGAGCTGGGAAACAACATGTAAAATTACTTATCTAAAATTAACCTTTTTATAAGTGATAAAAGGTTAATATTAATAGAATTCTCACAAATCTATGAAAAAGAGACATACCCTATTAACAAATTGACCAGAATATATAAATAAGCAATTCACAACAGAAGACATACAAATGGCCAAGATATTTTTAGAACTTCAAACTCAGTAGTCAGAAAAATATTAAAACAAGAAGACATCATTTTTCTTTCACACATAGAGTTTGCAAAGATTCTTTTAATAAGCAGAAAAGCTCATGTTGGAAATATTCCTTCTCATGTTCTGCTGCTGGGAGTATAAACTGGCACAGATTTCCTGGAGGCAAATGTGGCATTACGTTCCAAATTACTTAGAAATAGGCATATATTTTGACCTAGAAAATTCCAATTTTAGGAATTAACCTATTCAGTTCAGCTCAGTTGCTCAGTCATGTCCGACTCTTCGAGACCCCATGAACCGCAGCATGCCAGGCCTCCATGTCCATCACCAACTCCCAGAGTTTACCCAAACTCATGTCCATTGAGTCACTGATGCCATCCAACTATCTCATCCTCTATCGTCCCCTTCTCCTCCTGGCTTCAATCTTTCCCAGCATCATGGTCTTTTCCAATGAGTCAGTTCTTCCCATCAAGTGGCCAAGGTATTGGAGTTTCAGCTTCAGCATCAGTCCTTCCAGTGATTATTCAGGACTGATCTCCTTTAGCATGGACTGGTTGGATCTCCTTGCAGTCCAAGAGACTCTCAAGAGTCTTCTCCAACACCACAGTTCAAAAGCATCGATTCTTCAGCACTCAGCTTTCTTTATTGTCCAACTCTCACATCCATACCTGACTACTGGAAAAACCATAGCTTTGACTAGACAGACCTTTGTTGGCAAAGTAATGTCTGTGCTTTTTAATATGCTGTCTAGGTTTGTCATAGCTTTTCTTCCAAGGAGCAAATGTCTTTTAATTTCATGGCTGCAGTCACCACCTGCAGTGATTTTGGAGCCCCCAAAAATAAAGTCTCTTACTGTTTCCACTGTTTCCCCATCTATTTGCCATGAAGTGATGGGACCAGATGCATGATCTTAGTTTTCTGAATGATGAGTTTTAAGCCAACTTTTTCACTCTCCTCTTTTACTTTCATCAAGAGGCTCTTTAGTTCTTCTTTGCTTTCTGCCATAAGGGTGATGTCAT
The DNA here is from genome assembly GCF_033118175.1 of Dama dama. Taxonomy (NCBI): domain Eukaryota; kingdom Metazoa; phylum Chordata; class Mammalia; order Artiodactyla; family Cervidae; genus Dama; species Dama dama. The sequence continues at coordinate 95,799,683 of NC_083689.1, forward strand.
CTGCATATCTGAGGTTATTGATATTTCTCCCGGCAGTCTTGATTCCAACTTGTGCTTCATCCAGGCCAGCATTTCTCATGATGTATTCTGCATATAAGTTAAATAAGCAGGGTGACAATATACAGCCTTGACATACACCTTTCCTGATTTGGAACCAGTCTGTTGTTCCATGTCCAAACTAACCTATAGATGCACACAAAGATTCATCTCCATGGATAATATTACATTATATTAAAGAATTAGAAACAGTATGAATATCTAGTAGTGATGAACTGGGTAAAAAATAGTCAATTTCATTTTAAAAAGTGAAATGATAAAAAAAAAGTGAAATGATAAATGACAATGGCCCCCTTGTATTATTGAAAAGAAAACTGTAGGCTTTTAAAGTATATAAATGGTTTTTTGTTTTGGTGTGGTTTGTTGGTTATTGAGATAAAGTATCTACTTAATTTATTGTCCAAATCAGCACATTTTTTTTAGAGTAAAAGGATACTATTAATAATTAAACCAGGATTAGCATAAACTGAGTCTGTTGCCTTGTTTAAACAGCCTTACCAGTCAGCAAGGCAAAGATATTCTGATGGTCTGGGTTTAATCTGATGTTTAATTCAGCCTTTTAAAATGAAAGTATTTAGAGTTTAAAGCTACTTTTAGTAGTGATTAATAACTCTAAAATTAGACCTGTGAGACAGTGTATTTTATCTAAGCTTAATAAACATAACAGATTTTGATAAAGTGTCTATACAGGACTTCTTATTTTGTGATTCTTCCTAACCAGTTAGAAGCTTAAAACAGACATAATCTATTCTGAGACTTCCAAAGGTCCTTTCTATATTACCTTAGCCATACATAGCTGTATTGTTTTGTATGAATCCAATTTATACAGAATATGGGATTAAATTTCTCAGATCAAAACCTCAAGCCAGACTTCCTCTTCCCTTCCATTCTTTGAACGTTAGAAATATATAAAAGATGGTGACTCAAAAACCTGAAGTAGAAAGATATTAAATAGGAAAAACCAATTGGTATTCCTGTTTTTAGTAAAGTACCTTACTGTAAAAAACGTGTTGAAATTTAAGATGGTACAATGTTTTTATTAAAAACATTGAATTTATGAACAGTTTTTAAAGATATTTTGGAAGAGTGATTATTTTCTATGAAATGATATTTGATGATAAAGTAGGAAGAGTTCTTTTAGTCTAAGTATCTTTGTAGGCCCTATCCCATTGTCATTTTTCTAGGACTGGCAGAAAAGTGCCATCTCTCTGAACAGGAATTCTTTATACTGTTAATATCACTAATTCAGAGATTATGCTTTAAAAAGTACTCCCCAACCTGTGATAAACCATAATGGAGAGGAATATGAAAAAAGAATGTGTATGTATATGTATAAGAGAATCACTTGGCTATATAGCAGAAAGTAACACAACATTGTAAGTCAGCTATGCTTCAATAAAATCGTTTTTTTTAAAAATAATTACTCTCCAAAATATTCTCTTCTCTAATAATCTAGTATCAGCATCCTTTAGCTCAGTTAGAAATAATATCATTTTAAAATTAAAATTGTCTTGACATTCTCTTTTAAACTTCTTATGTTCATGTGAATTTTTTTCATTTAATAGTTGGCCTTTTTAAAAATAGCTACCTTCTTTTCACATAAAGGATAAATCCAGGATCTGTTTAAACTGTGAAAATGTAATTGTATAGAAATGCAGTTGTGTTTAAAAGAATGCTTCAATACTAATGATTTAAATTGCAAAACCTTCCTTGTTACAGGATCTTAGTGAAGGGTTGGGAGGGTCATTGTACATAGATTATTTTGTCTTAATTGGCTGAAAAATACTGTAAAGTTGAATAACTACAGTAGATCCAGACTTGTGGAGCAGTATTGAAGACTCCAGAGATCCTGGAGTCAGACTGCCTAAATTCAAATACCTCCTTCAGCATTTACCAACTGTATACCCTTGAGACAGAAACATAACATGTCTTGGTCTTCAGTTTTCTTATCAATAAAATGGAAATAACAGTGACTGTTCCATAGCCTGGAACAATGACTGGAACATGGTAAATGGTTAAATGTGAGATATTATTAACATTAATATTTTTATATTAATAGTATTTAATATTTTATGTTATTTAATATTTTTACATTAATGTCACTAAGCTGTGTCTGACTCTTTGTGACTCTGGACTGCAGCCGCCAGGCTCCTCTGTCCATGGGATTCTCCAGGGGAGAATACTGGAGTGAGTTTGCCATTTCCTACTCCAAGGGATCTTCCTGACCCAGGGATCGAACCCATGTCTCCTACATCACCATGCAATAGTTACCATCTAAACCATGACATGGTTCTGCTCAAAATCACTTACAGTAAAATCCAGAATCTCTGATTAGACCTGTGAGTCCAACATGATTTCTTCCTCCCCCCAACTCATCTCAACAACTTTACCGTCACGTACTCTGCTCCAGCCGTGCAGGACTCCTTAGTGTTTGGGGAGCAGATAGGATGAAGCAGCTTCCTGCCTCAGTGTTTACACGTGCTGTTCCCTGGGGAAAGGCCCTTCCTCTCCACTTCCAGAGATCTACTGGGCTCACGTAGCCCTTTCTCCCCAGGTCTCTGTTTACGTCGCCGCAGCAGAGAGGCCTCCCCTGACCATCCTTATAACACGGTGCACACTCACATTCCTGCCATCACTCTCTAAGTCCTCTTACCCTGATTTATTTTTCTCCATTGCACTGATCACCATCTGGCATGTTTGTCTGCCTCCCAGAGTTAGAATGTAAGCTCCTAGAGTCTGAGGGAGCATGCCTGCTTTGTCCACTGTTGCTTCCCTACATCTGGACTAGCAACTAGCTTGTTAGTAGTGTACTGTGCTCAGTAGCTCAGTCGTGTCTGACTCTTTGCAACCTCATGGACTGTTGCCCGCCAGGCTCCTCTGTCCATGGGATTTTCCAGACAAGAATACTGGAGTGGGTTGCCATTTCCTGCTCCAGGGGATCTTCCCAACCCGGGGATCGAACTTGCCTCTCTTGTGTCTCCTGCATTGGCAGCTGGATTCTTTACCACTGCGCTACCTGGGAAGCCCCTTGTTAGATGAGTTAAAAAAAAAAAATTAATACTTAAATGGATTCTTATCCCAGTTTAAACACAGAATTATTTAAATTTTCTTGGTCTAACAAGTTTCTTTAGGAAAATTAGGCTAAGATTAGATCTGAAATAAGGCATGTCTAAGTACTAAAGTTGATTAAGATGCTAAATACAGGAAACTTCCCAGTCGGTCCCTGCTTTCCAGCCATCTCCAAAGCCCTTGTCCCCTTCCTCTGCCTCCCAGTGGTGCGCGCTGACGGCTGATGCACTGACCAGTCAGACCCAGCCTGTTCCCGGGCCACTTTCTTCTTACAGTGAAAGGGAAGTCGCTCAGTCGTGTCCGACTCTTTGCGACCCTACGGACTGTAGCCCCCCAGGCTCCTCCGTCCACGGGAGTTTCCAGGCAAGAATCCTGGAGTGGGTTGCCATTTCCTTCTCCACATCTTACAGTAGACCTTACAGTAAGTAGCCTACTGTCTTGCAGCTCAATTGGTTTCATCTTGGGCCATCTTTTTCTTTTTTAAAATTATTATTTTTTAATTATTGAATTAAGCTTTGGCCGCACCGGGTCTTCGTTGCTGTGCATGGGCTTTCTCTAGTTGCGGCAAGCAGGGGCTACTCTCTAGTTGCAGTGAGCACTCGGGTTTCTCATTGCCTTGGCTTCTCTTGTTGCAGGGAACAGACTCTAGAATGAGGCCTCAGTAGTTGTTAGAATGAGGCCTCAGTAGTTGTGGTACAGGGGCTCAGTTGCCATGTGGCATGTGGAATCTTCCCCCACCTGGGAAGGAACTCAGGTCCCCTGATTGGCAGGCAGATTTTTAACCGTTGGACCTCCGGGGAAGTCCTGGGCCATCTTTTCTCTTGTGCATCTTGTGCATTTTCTCTCTTTAACATCTTTCCACTTTCTTCTTCTTTTCTTTTTAACCAGTTATTTCAAGTATTTCTGTTTATTTCCTTCTTTTACTTGTCCTTTCATTCTTTCTCAAAAAAAGTCCCTGAGGGTTGATGGTTGGCAGAAGATTAGGACTTGTAATATGCCCCTTCCAAGGAAATAGAAGATACAATTTTTTAAAATTAAGTTATATGTAAAACAAGTCTCTTTAGGAGATTCATAGAGGCCTTTGTCTACTTCCTTATTCTCTTTTAATTAATCTGTTTTGCCACACATACCTTTATGTGTGTGCTCAGTTGTGGCCAACTCTTTGCAACCCCATGCACTGTGGCCCACCAGGCTCCTCTGTCCATGGAATTTTCCACCCAAGAATACTGGAGTGGCTTGCCATTTCCTTCTCTAGGAGATCTTCCCAACCCAGGGATCAAACCTGGGTCTCCTGCACTGACAGGTGAATTCTTTATACCACTGAGCCACCTGGGAAGCTCACTCAAATATGTACAGTCAAGCTAAAATATTTTTCTTAGTCAATTTTGTTTAATTTCTAGCATTGCAGATATATTACTTTCTACTTTTCATTGGAAATATAATTATTTCTGAGTTAATGTTTCTAAAAACATGAACATTGAAACCAGAGAAACTGTGGGGGAGGCAACTGCAGACTCCTTTTGGAACTACCCCAAGTCCCCAGCCATAATTAACAGTAATTTTTTTTTTCATGGCCTGAGAGATCTTAGTTTTCCTACCAGAATTGAACCTGGCTGCATGGCAGTGAAATCACAAGAGTCCTAACCACTGGACTATAGAAAAATAGGGAATTCCAAGCAAATGCTTATAAACCACTTTTAAAAAATACTGCCTCTTTTTTAAGTTAGATATTTCTTATGCTTTGTTTTTTGTATCTATATTTGATATGGAAAAAATAGATTATTTTTCTCTAAATCAGTATGATCCAGGATTTCCCAACATATGTTCTGCAAAATATTAGTCCCTCAAGATGCTACTTAGAAATAAACAGAAATTCTGTCATCAAATAACTTTGGGATACATGGCACACCATATACCTTGAAGATTTATGATACACATCAGCAATAAATTTACATCTGCAATAAATTTATCTATTTAATTTTAACCATTGTTTGCAAACATATGTAACTACTAGACTCCTTTTTCATATACATTTTGTTAATATTCTGTGGAACAAATCTGTGAGATACCTGTGATCTCTTAATCATTCAGAAATGAAGGACTTATGATATTAACTAATATTTGTTGAGGGTTTCCTATGTGTCAGACCCTATGCTCAGAATTTTACATAAGTTATCAGATTTAAACCTAAAATAGACCTGTGAAATACAGGCACTATTATTATTTCCCTTTTACAGATGAAGAAACTGAGGTTCAGAATGATTAACAACATGCCCAAAGTCACAGGCTGGGAAGTGAGCATTTGAGTCTAGGCAATCTATTTACAAAATCTATATACAATCTTTAGTCTCTGTGACCTTCATTTATCAATGTTCAACAAATGAAAGAATGACTTGTTTTAAAATCCTGTGTTATTTGGGACTTCCCTGGCTACCCAGTGGTTAAGACTACACGACTCCAATGCAGGGGGCACAGGTTCCACCCCTGGTCAGGGATCATCCCACATGCTATGGGATGCAGCCAAAAAAAAAAAAGTCTTATTTTTGTCATGTAGATATTGCTGGAATTCCTCTGCCTCAGAACCTGAGCGGATACTCTCTGCTGCCATCAGCGTCAGAAATGTTTAAGAATGAACAAAAATTCAAAAACCTACATCCACCCTGGATTCTGAGTGAATTCCATGGATGCAATGTAAATGCTTCCACCTACATGCTTCGAACTAACCAATGGAAGTATATAGCCTACTCTGATGGTGCTTCAGTATTGCCTCAACTCTTCGGTAAGTTTGCTGATATTTTTTAGGTAGAGATTAGTTTTAATGAGTTGACCTATACAGTATTTACCCAAGGGAGCCAATAATCTTTGTTCAGATGGTTGGATGGCTTCACCGACTCGATGGACATACATTTGAGTAAGCTCGGGGAGTTGGTGATGGGTAGGGAAGCCTGGCATGCTGCAGTCCATGGGGTCGCAGAGTCTGACACGACTGAGCGACTAAACCAAATCTTTGTTAAAATAAATAAATACCTGCAGTTTTTCACACTGGGTTAGTTTACAAAATGTTGCCCTGGAGAGAAGCCGCTTCTTTGAAAATCAGCATCTGAATAACAAAGCAAGTGCCCTAAAGCTTTTGATCTGGGTCTCAAGACTGACACTGCTGTATTCTCTGATCAAGGTGTCTTCTGATATTCATGGTTATCTTCCCCAATCAGTAGTCAGCGCCCTCTCCTTGTACCTCAGATTCAGTTGTTCCGGAAGATTAACTCCTCTATCTTATGGAGGCTGACATCCTACATTTATTATTTAACGTTCCCCTCAACCCTGCAAGATGATGTGCCGTGTGCTCAATCGCTTCAGTTGTGTCTGACTCTTTGCGACCCATGGACCATAGCCCGCCAGGCTCCTCTGTCCAGGGTACTTTCCTGGCAAGAATATTGGAGTGGGTTACCATGACCTCTTCTGGGGGATCTTCCCAACCCAGGAATTGAACCTGCATCTCTTGCATCATAGGTGGATTCTTTACCTGCTGAACCATTGGGGAATCCCCTCCAAGATGATATTATCATTCTTATTTTATAGAGAAGATTAGGGTTTGAAGACTAGGGTTCAGATAGCTATGCAAAGTCTCATAGTTAAGAAGTGGAAAAGCTTGAGATTTCAACCCAGATCTGACTTTCAAATCCATGCTCCTTTTCCCCTACAAAAACCTGGTAGAATCACTACTCTGAATTTGTTTTCAAGCAGTAATATTAGATTTATGGTTTTACTTATTCTTTACCACCTTTTTGCACATAAAATATGTGCTAAAGCTATTTTTAATATTCCTTTTTCCCTAAGTTTTTTCCCAGTTATAAATGCCAAAATTATTAATTCAAAATAATTCTTTAGAGGCTGAACTGATTGACCCCTCCTTCTCTAAAAGGAGGAGATTCGTGGCTTCAAAAATGTACTGAAGTTTTCATTCTGTTGAATAATGGGCATCTCTTGTTCATTCATTATTTATGTTCTGCAAAAAGCAGATGTGACTATCAAAGAATCAGTGGGGGAGCCTGCCGTTCCTGTATTCTCTAGGGTTTATTCACTGATTTCCCTTTCTCAGAGAGGTGCCATCTGAAATCACCCAGCAAAATCATGAGTGTCATCAGCAATCTTCTGGCTCATGCACTCAAATAAGCCTGTAGGGGTTTTTCCCTCACTGTGCATTCATTGTTCATTTACTGTCTTAGACTAATTGTCATAAGAGCTTCAATTTGCTATTTTTCCGACTAGGTTGGCATTCTATCTGTCAGAGGTTGGCATATCCTCTGTCTTCCTACACTGTAGGTCAAAGGAGTGTTTATGTTATCTGAAATGTTTATCATTATTTTCTCGATGGTAGTTATTGAGAGTTCTTATTTCCATGACTATTTGCTCAAATAGTATCACTGAATGTAATTTTCAAAAATCCAAGCACAGTTTGCAAATGTATTTAAAAACAAACAAAAAACCTAGGAGTAAGGGAAGTTGCAAGAACATGACTCGGCTATATAAAGAATTCCTACAGCTGGAACATTTGGGCCTGTTGAAATGGAACAATATAAGCATTAATATATATATATTTTGCACATCAAAGTAAGCAAGGTATCAAAAACAGAAAGAACTGAGGCTAAGCCGGCCTACTAGTTTGACTGTTTCTGCCATCTAAGAATAGGTAAAGGGAGAAATGTGATAGTAGGATGATGATAAGAAGGAAGAGACATACATTTAGAAAGGCATTTAACTTTTGGTATATTAAATTTCCATTTATACCATCCTTCAGCTTACCACACTAAGAAGAACTGAAAATAAAAAGAAACTGTTATCTGTTACAGAGTAATGACATTCTAAAAAATATTTTTTAAGCTGGTAACTGTTTTGACAGTTATTCAATTTTTTTTCTTTCAGATCTTTCCTCAGATCCAGATGAATTAACAAATATTGCCGCAAAATTTCCAGAAGTTACTTCTTCTTTGGATCAGAAGCTTCGTTCCATTATTAACTACCCTAAGGTTTCGGCTTCTGTCCACCAATACAATAAAGAGCAGTTTATCAAATGGAAACAAAGTATAGGGCAAAACTATTCAAATGTCATAGCAAACCTTAGGTGGCATCAGGACTGGCTGAAAGAACCAAAGAAGTATGAAAATGCCATTGATCAGTGGCTTAAATCCCACTCTGATCCAAAAACAATTTGAACAACAAAAAAGAAAAGAATGTTTAAGAGTTATGTAGAAATATGTTACAAAATCATGATTCATTATGCATTTTAAATGTTACTTTTAATAATTACTGATTTTAAATTAAATAATGTACTTTTTTAAAATAAGATACCAATCATTATAGAATAATATATTTTCAAAATGATTACTATCAAGACCTTATTCTTACCAACTTCTAACAACTTAATGGGAGTATTAAAAGGGTGGAAACAAATACTAGAACATAAAGTTGTGTTCCTCTGAATATTATGGAATATAGAATATTTTAAACATTACTAAAATTATTACTTATGAACCATAAAATAGTTAGTTTTGAGTATTTGATGGTGTATGATGAGTTGTTTTTATCTGATTGGACATAGATCATTTGAATGTATTTGATGGGAGAATTTGGAGTATTTTATGGGACACAGACCATGGATATGGCTGATCTTATTTAATTTTTTTTAATAGGCAAAATATATGCACAAGGTATAAATTTCAAAAAGTTACTAAAGGGTTAACAATGAGTGTGAAGTCACTTTTCTTTTCCAATAGCTCAACCATCCAGTTCTCCTTTTTGGAGATAACTACTGTAACCACCTTCCTATGTATCCTTTGAGAGACAGCACTCCCCCACCCCCAACAAATGGTAACATACCATGCAAAATACCTTGCTCTCTTTTTCTCCACTTTAACAAAGACATCTAGAAGTGAAATTGCTGGGGCAAGACTATATCTAGCAAAATTACTCTAGACACTCCTATATTAACCCTACAAAAGTTATACCAATTTCTATTCTCACTAGAAATGTGTTCTCGCATTTATTGCCAATTGGGCAGATATAAAATATCTTGTTGTTATTTTCCTTATTATATGTGAAGTAGATCATATTTTCATATTTTTAATGGCCATTGGAATTTTCTTTACCATGACCTTTTCCTTTTTTACACTTTGCCTATTTTCTGTTGGTTATTTGTCTTTGTTATTACAGGCATACTTTAGATATTAGCTCTCTGTCTGTTAGAGAAGCTGCAAATATTTTTTTCCTTTTCATAATTTGTATTTTGACTAGTGCCCTAGTGTTTGTTGACATGTAGAAATTGGTATTTTCATGCAGTCTGATTTATGAATCTTTGCTTTTGTGGCTTTGGGATTTTGTGTCATATTTAGAATGGCTTTTCCTACCTATCTTCATTTAGAGTTTTATTTTTCACTCTTAGATTTTTAACCCATGGGAATGTATTACATATTAGAGATCTAACTTTAGCTTCTTTTTTTTTTTAAGATGGCCACCCAATTGACCTCTCATTGAGAAAAGTAATATTTATTCCATCGGTTAGAAGATGCCACTTTGCTATATAACAACTTTTATTAAATAAATGATCTTTTCCTCTATTGATCTGAAATGACATTTTTATTATATACAAGTCGCACTGACATTTGGGTCCTTTCAAAACATTTCTTACTTTGCAGTGGACCATTCTATTTTGTTTATAGATGGGGTAGGCAATATCTGGTAGGACTGTTTCCCGTGAATCAGTTTTCTTTTTCAGAATTGTCCGGGCTATTCTTGCTTATTTATTTTTCTTATATAAATCTAGAATCAACCTGTCTAGTTGCAAAAATGAAAAATCTTGGTAGTCTTTTTATGATATCATACTAAGTGTATAGCCTAATATAGGGAGAACTGAATTTTTTATGATATTCAGTTATTCTAAAGAATATAGTATACTTTCCCCTTTCTTTAAGACTTCTTTATATCACTCAATAGTATGCTAAGTTTTCTTCATATAGATCAGTATCTTCATAGACATTTTTAGGAAGTAGGGACCTTTAAAAAATGCCACCTAGGCCTCATCCCTGTGCTTCCCAGTGGTGCCAGTGGTAAAGAACCCACCTGCCAAAGCAGGAGACATAAGAGACATGGGTTCAACCCCTAGGTCAGGAAGATCCCCTGGAGAAGGACGTGCGAACCCACTCCAGTATTCTTGCGTGGAGAATCCCATGAACAGAGGGGCTTGGTGGGCTACAGTCCATGGGGCCGCAAAGAGTCAGACATGACTGAAGCGGCTTAACTCAGACCCCACCCCACAGCAGTGGGATTAGAATTCCAGGGATGGCACCTGGGCAGTTTTGTTCTTGCTACTGTTTTGTTTGTTAAGCCGCCAGGCAGATGATCCTAGTGTATAGCCAGAGGTGACTTTATTCCTAGCTATTTTATCATTTGATGGTATTTTATCATCTGTGCTATTTTAAATAAATGCTTCTTCCATTGTATTTTCTAACCAGTTATTTATATATGCAAACTGTATGTCTATATATTTACTTTATGCCAATAATACATTTTTGTACCAGTAATTTTCCAGTTGGTATCTTATAGTCTTTAGGTAAAAAGTCTATCTGCAAATAACAGTTTTACCTAATTCCTTTTTAACCTAACTTCCCTTTTCAAACTGTCTTAGAAGTTTTCTTCATGAGCCAGTTCATCTCCTTTGTTTATTGTCCTTCAGTGAATTTGTATGAGCTTATCTTTGCATTTATGTATGAATTTCTCAGAAATAAATTTCACTTCATATGTATTCTGAAGTAAAACTATTAAGAGAAAGATTTCAGTACTAGATTATTGAGGTTAAAATTAAAATATACAAATCTACCTCCTATCTCCTAACTGAACCTAAGGGATATAAAAATATCTAATGTGTGATATATATGTTATTATAGGGAAAAATAAAGCAATAATAATAGAAATGATTCTGAAAACATGGGCATATAAAGATAAATATAATCCACCTCATTCTATTCAACCCCTTTAAGATGCATTCATTGTTAGAATTTACCAAGCGTCTACAATGTTTTAACCATATCCAACATAGCTTCTGCGGTGGCTCAGTTGGTAAAGAATCCGCTTTCAATGCAGGAAACTGCCTGCAACGTAGGAAACTCAAGTTCAATCCCTGGGTTGGGAAGATCCCCAGAGAAGAAAATGGCAACCACTCCAGTATTCTTGCCTGGGAAATCCCACAGACAGAGGAACCTGATGAACTACATGGGGTCACAAGGGTCAGACACGACTTAGCAACTAAACCACCACCACCAATATAGGATCATAATTAGGTAAAATTATGTTTTAGGACTGTATCTAATCCAAAATGGTATCTTAACAACCAAGAAAGCAAAAAAAAAAAAAAAAGAAGAAGAAGAAGAAGAAGAAGAAAAACTTACAAAACCAAGACAAATCATCTAATGCCAGAGTCTAAGAGGACCTGGCACTAATTAATAGCTGGATTGAGGACAATCTTTAGGCTTTGTCTTTTACTGCTACCACCCTCTTCCAGTTCACCATAATCTGTTGTTTGGAATTTTGCAATAGCCTCTTAGGAGGTCTCCCTGAATCTGCCCTTGGCTTTTCTCAGTCTCTTCTCAACATAGCAGTCAGAGTGATTCTGTTAAGATATAGCAGATCACACTGATGGATACTCAGACCTTCCACTGGTTTCTCACTTTACTCTGTAAAAACCTGTTGACTGAAAGAAAAAAAAAAAAAAAAAGAAGCACAACCTAGAAGTTGAGAATTATATTTTATCGGCAGACTTGCTGAGGACCTAAGCCCAGCAAGCAGCCTCTCAGATAGCTCGGAGGGAGAGACTGCCCCAAAGTGGTAAGGGAAGAGCCAGGTTATACAGGAGTTTTTGCAACAAAGAAGCAGGCAGTAGGAACATCAAAAGACTGTGTTAGTTAGAGAAAAACAGAGTTTCAAGTTAATAAATTTAGCACTTGTCTATATACTGTTGTTGTTGTTCAGTTGCTCAGCTGTGTCCAACTCTGCAACCCCATTGATTACAGCACGCCAGGCTTCCCTGTCTGTCACCATCTCCCAGAGGTTGCTCAAACTCATGTCCATTGAATCGGTGATGCCATTCAACCATATCATCCTCTGTCATCCCCTTCTCCTCCTGCCCTCAGTCTTTCCCAGCATCAGGGTCTTTTCCAGTGAGTCAGCTCTTTGCATCAGGTGGCCAAAGCATTGGAGTTTCAGCTTCAGCATCAGTCCTTCCAATGACTATTCAGGACTGATCTCCTTTAGGACGGCCTGGCTGGCTACAGGGCCCTAAGTGACCTGGCCTCAGGCCGCACCTCTCCTTCCACACTCCACTTTGAAGCTCTGCTCCAGCCCCACTGGCCTTCCTGTCCTTGTCCAGGCACGTCAGACAAGCATGAACTCAAGGCCTTTGTGCCTGTCAACTCTTTTGGCCTAGAATGCTGTTCTTCTCTCAGATTTCAAAAGGGCTCACTTTTGTTATCTCCTCCAGGTCATGGCTAAAATGTTAACCTCATCACAAGGGCTTACCTGCTTTATTGTTCAGCATATAAATCATTACTCTCCAGCTTAGTGTATGTTTTACAGACCTAATTTGTTGATACTGTCTCTCACCACTCCTGCCCCACTAGAATGGAGGCTCTGTACGGGAACTGCCTTTGGTCCTTTTTGTTTCCTAAAGTACCCCCAAGGACCTTACACGCAGTAGAAGCTCAGTAAATATTTGTTCAATTAGTATTTTTGAGTTTTTCAGATAATACATTGTTTTAGAAAACCAACCCATTTGTCCATAACGGGGCAAGGGGTGAAAAGGAGTAGCCTGATCAATAAAGCTGAGCCTTCTAGAAAGAGTAAATTCTCGCAAAAGCCTGCAGAGGAGAGTGTGACAAAGGAACTCTATCCCTCTTTATCTTTCCTTTTTCTATGAAAAAGGCCGGATACTAAGTATTTTACGCCTGTGAGCCATATGGTCTCTTTCACAACTGCTCAGTCCTGCCGCAGCAGCATGAAAGCAGACAATACGTGAACAGATGAGCCTGGCTGTGTTCCAGTGAAGCCCTGTTTACAAAAATACAGGATCTGGCCTGTGGGCCACAGATTGCTAACTACTAGTCTAGAACAACGGTTCACAGCTTGCTGCAATTTGGGATCACTGGAGGATGTTTAAAAAGTATTAATGCCTGGCTCCCACCTCCAAGCGTTGAGAGTCTTTAAAGCTCTCCAGGTGATTCTAATATGCAGCAATGTGCAACAACCATGGGTCTGGAACCTTGTTATTCAAACTATGGTCTTGAACCAGAAGCGTCCACTGGGGGAGCCTTATATGTTTTTATTTCTCTTTGTAAAAAGGAAAAAAAAAGTAGATCTGTATTCTTTCTACTGTTGGTGGTTTTCCATTTCATAAAACCCAAGGGATCCTACTAAAAACTTTATAATTGATGAGATTTGTTAAATAGCTGAGATAAGATTTGTTAAATAAATACAAAAATCAATACCTATCTGTAAGAATATTAATTATCTGTAAGAACAATCACTAGATAAAAATAGAAATTAGGAAAAATATTCCACTCACAATATGACATTCTATAAAACAGTTTAAAGTTTAATAGGAGGCACAAACCCAGATGAAAAAAATTATAAAGTTCTATTAAGTTTACAAACAAGATTCGGACATGGAATGACAGCATGTTCTGGGATAGTAGGGTCTAATACTAAAATGCTCTTTTCCAGCATTAATGCATACATTTCACACAATACAGCTTTTAATCCCAATAAGGTTTTTCTTTCATTGGACTAAATGACCTTAAGGTTTTCAAGGAACATTGAATGTCTGAAGTATCTAATAAATTATGGAGAGAGAACATTGAGATTGGACAATCCTTACTGGCTATTAAAGCATATTGTAAATCACTGAATCAAACTAGAATTTGGTGATGAGGGGCCATGAGCAAAAAGAGAGATAATTACAAAGTAGGTGAAAGAAGGTCAATGTGGAAAACAGATTGATCCCTTCTATACTGGTTGATAATCACAATGGTGTGATCACTCACCTAGAGCCAGACATCCTGGAATGTGAAGTCAAGTGGGCCTTAGAAAGCATTGCTAAGAACAAAGCTAGTGGAGGTGATGGAATTCCAGTTGAGCTATTTCAAATCCTGAAAGATGATGCTGTGAAAGTGCTACACTCAACATGCCAGCAAATTTGGAAAACTCAGCAGTGGCCACAGGACTGGAAAAGCTCACTTTTCATTCCAATCCCTAAGAAAGGCAATCCCAAAGAATGCTCAAACTACCACACAATTGCACTCATCTCACACACTAATAAAGTAATGCTCAAAATTCTCCAAGCCAGGCTTCAGCAATACGTGAACCAAGAACTTCCAGATGTTCAAGCTGGTTTTAGAAAAGGCAGAGGAACCAGAGATCAAATTGCCAATATCCACTGGATCATCGAAAAAGCAAGAGAGTTCCAGAAAAACATCTATTTCTGCTTTATTGACTATGCCAAAGCCTTTGACTGTGTGGATCACAATAAACTGTGGAAAATTCTGAAAGAGATGGGAATACCAGACCACCTGACCTGCCTCTTGAGAAACCTGTATGTAGGTCAGGAAGCAACAGTTAGAACTGGACATGTGAATAACAGACTGGTTCCAAATAGGAAAAGGAGTATGTCAAGGCTGTATCTTGTCACCCTGCTTATTTAATTTATATGCAGAGTACATCATGAGAAATGCTGGGCTGGAATCAAGCTGGAATCAAGATTGCCGGGAGAAATATCAATAACCTCAGATATGCAGATGACACCACCCTTATGGCAGAAAGTGAAGAGGAACTAAAAAGCCTCTTGATGAAAGTGAAAGAGAAGAGTGAAAAAGTTGGCTTAAAGCTCAACATTCAGAAAACTAAGATCATGGCATCTGGTCCCATCACCTCATGGGAAACAGATGGGGAGACAGTGGAAACAGTGTCAGACTTTATTTTTTTGGGCTCCAAAATCATTGCAGATGGTAAGTGCAGCCATGAAATTAAAAGGCACTTACTCCTTGGAAGGAAAGTTATGACCAACCTAGATAGCATATTAAAAAGCAGAGACATTACGTTGCCAACAAAGGTCTGTCTGGTCAAGGCTATGGTTTTTCCAGTGGTCATGTGTGGATGTGAGTTGGACTGTGAAGAAAGCTGAGTGCCAAAAAACTGATGCTTTTGAACTGTGGTGTTGGAGAAGACTCTTGAGAGTCCCTTGGACTGCAAGGAGATCCAACCAGTCCATCCTGAAGGAGATAAGTCCTGGGTGTTCATTGGAAGGACTGATGCTGAAGCTGAAAGTCCAGTACTTTGGCCACCTCACACGAAGAGTTGACTCATTGGAAAAGACCCTGATGCTGGGAGGGATTGGAGGCAGAAGGAGAAGGGGACAACAGAGGATGAGATGGCTGGATGGCATCACCGACTTGATGGGCATGAGTTTGAGTAGACTCCGTGAGTTGGTGATGGACAGGGAGGGCTGGCATGCTGTGATTCATGAGGTCGCAAAGAGTCGGACATGACTGAGCGACTGAACTGAACTGAACTGAACTGATTCTGGTTAGATATTCTGGGTTTGTGTGTGTGATGCTTACAATTATATACATTAAACTCTCAGTAAAGATTTTTAGTCCCCTTTCTTCTCTTAATTTTAAAGTTAAAAAACAGAATCTTAAATTCCTGGGTCAAAAAAATTAAAGTTATAGGCTACTTTTTAAATAATGAAAATGAGACAACTTAGAAGAACATGACACACCACAGCTATACTCAGCCCTAAACTTTTTATTATTAAGAGGAAATAAAAATAAATATTCAAGACATTAGAAAACAAAACAATCATAAATGTTGTAACATTGATGGTAAAGGATTGGTGTCCTTAAATAATGTCTGCTTCCACATAGGATGGGGAATATTGCTCCCACAGTAACAGAAATCAAAGAGAAAAGAAAAAAGCTAGATAATCTGCAAAATTAAAACTCTTCTGAGTCTCTCAGAGGACATGGGAACTGAACTGAAAAGGGAAGCAAGCCCTCTGAGAAGAGATGAGACACCCAAACTGTCCTACATTTCGCAGAAGACAGGACAAAAAACCACCAGCCGAAAGAACAGGTAAGAAAACAAAACTATTTTGACAAACTCATCGGAGCCAAATATGTCTGAAAATAACAGCAAGAACTAAGAGCTGCACATACAAGGGAGACCACCCCCAGTAATGAGATTTCTTTCCACAGACCTCCACCGGCACTCATGAGAAAGATGGGGAGCAGGGCAGGGACTAGACGGAGCCTCTTCAGTGGGACAGACATACAGATGGGGAGGGGCTGCCTCTGGAGGAGAAGCATAAAACCCAGAACCTTCTCTCATAAAAAGCAGAACTCATCTGCCACTGAGGCAGAAGAGGAAACACTCTCAGCCCCAGTCCTCTGCAAAAGGTCAGCTATCACTGGGAAGGGACAGA
This sequence comes from Dama dama, assembly GCF_033118175.1. Classification (NCBI taxonomy): domain Eukaryota; kingdom Metazoa; phylum Chordata; class Mammalia; order Artiodactyla; family Cervidae; genus Dama; species Dama dama. The sequence continues at coordinate 95,816,331 of NC_083689.1, forward strand.
TTGTAGCAAAAGATCTGTGCCACTGAGGGGACACAGAGCCCCAGTCATGTCCAGGATCCTGCACTGAGAGAAACCAGAGATCTCTTGCGACAGGGATACGGACGAGAAACTGGCTCTTTTGCACATTATAAGACAAAGTTCAGCTGCCAGAGGGGAAAGTGACAGAAATGTGGATACGCCCTATTCTTGAGGCTCAGGCCCCCAGGGCCTACATAGACTGAAGCTAGAATAAGGGAATTTCTTTAAAAAATCAGCCTGCCCCCACAATGAACAACAGCACACTACTTCTGTTCAGTTCAGTCGCTCTGTCATGTCCGACTCTCTGTGACCCCATGGACTGCAGGACACCAGGCCTCCCTGTCCATCACCAACTCCCAGAGCTTACTCAAGTTCATGTCCATTGAGTCGGTGATGCTATCCAACCATCTCATCCTCTGTCGTCCCCTTCTGCTCCTGCCTTCAATCTTTCCCAGCATCAGGGTCTTTTCCAATGAGTCAATTCTTTGCATCAGGTGGCCAAAGTATTGGGAGTTTCAGCTTCAGCATCGGTCCTTCCAATGAATATTCAGGACTGATTTCCTTTAGGATGGACTGGTTTGATCTCCTTGCCGTCCAAGGGACCCTCAAAGTCTTCTCCAACACCACAGTTCAAAAGCATCGATTCTTCAGCACTCAGCTTTCTTTATAGTCCAACTCTCACATCCATGTATGACTACTGGATAAACCATAGCTTTGACTAGATGGACCCTTATTAGCAAAGTAATGTCTCTGCTTTTTAATACGCTGTCTAGATGTCACTACTTCTAAGAGAAGGGTAAGAGGCACGGAGAGAGAAACCTCCCATCCTGCCCCATATGGCCATGAGGGTGGAGCAGGAACACTGAGAAAAACCTTCCAGCATTCCAGACCTCTCACTAAAGCAGAACAGCAGCAGGATGGAGGGGTCTGAAGTCTGTAGTAGAATAATGATAACTTCAGCAACATCGAAACCCAAACTTAGCTCAGCTACTGCCTACATTTAGTCAACCCTCACCCTAAGCCTGACAGCTGAAGAGGCATGCCCATTTTCAGGCGTAAATACTATTTACATCAGTCACTTATGTCTGGCGTGTGGTCAGACTGACATGGCAAAGAAGCAAGAAAAGACCCATTTTGAAGAAATAAGTCAGAACCAGACTGAGAGATGGCCCAGAAATTGGATCTATGAGAAAAATGACTCAAAAATTCCATGATTAATCTATTGAAGGATCTGGGGAGAAATGTGGGTAACATGCATGAATAGATAGGGAATTTCAGCAGCGAAGTGGAAACTATTTTTTTTTTTTTTTTAGAAAGGAATAAAATTGATTTACCAGGAATGAAAAACATGCTTTCATGGATGAAGAAGTCCTTCAAATAACTTAGCAACCGCCTAAACACAAAACAAAAAATTAGTAAACTTGAAAAAAAGAATTAGTAAACTTAAATACAGGCCAAAATAAATTGTTCAGAATAAATTTCTGAATTTCATAGGATAACAAACTCCTCTGAGGAGACATGGGATAGGAAAAAAAGAAAAGAATGAAAAAAAGAAAGAAAAAATGAGGGAAAATAGAGCAGAGCATCCAAGAACTGTGGGACAATATGAAAAGATATGAGTGCAATTGAAATAATAGAAGGCGAATAGAGGAAAAATGTCACAAGAAATAGAAAAGATAATTTCTGAGAATTTTCTGAAGGTAATGGAAGATAACAAATCAACCTAAATGTTTACAGAAGCCCAAAAAGAATATAGACAAAAATACACATCAGCACATCCTACTCAAACTGCTGAAAAACAGACAAGGAGAAAAATCTTGGAGGCAACCAGAGGAAAAAAACACATTCTGTACGAGGGAATAAAGATAAGAATTAAAGCAGATTTCTCATCAAAAACTGTGCAAACTAGTAGACAATGGTGCAGCTTCTTCAAAGACAAACTGTCATCCTAGAATTTTGTATACCTAGTAAAAATTTTTCAAAAATGAAGCTGAGAGAATTTGTTGCCAGCAAATCTGAACTATTTAGAAACATTAAAGGACCTTGTTTAAGCAGAAGGAATATGGCACCAATTGGAAATCTGTATCTACACAAAGCAAGAAATAGAAACACTCATATATTACTGGTGGGAATGTAAAGTGGTATACTCTGGAAAATGGTTTGGAATTTCCTCAAAAAGTTAAACATAGAATTACCATATTACCCAGCAATTCCACCCCTGGGTTTTTATCCTGGAAAATGGAAGTGAGATGTTCACAGAAAAAGTGTACACAAATATTCACACTAGCATTGTGCACAATATTCAACAAGTGGAAACAGTCCAACAGCTGCTAAGAGATAAATGGTTTTGTGTAATTCAAAATGTATCATCTGTACAATGGGATAGTATTTAGCCATAAAGAGGAATGAAGTACTGTTACATGCTACAATATAGATGAACCTTAAAAACATGTTGGTAAGGGAAAAAGCCAGACACAAAGACCACATACTATTATTACTGCATTTATATGAGATGTCTAGAATAGACAACTCCATAGAGACAGCAAGTAGATTAGTGATTGCCAGGAGATCTGGGATGAAGGGACTGTGTGGAGGGTTTCTTCTGGGAGTGGCGAAAATGTTCTAGAATTAGATAGCACTATGGTTACACAAAGTTCTGAGTATGTAATACTGAAAAGCACCAAACTGTACACTTTTAAAAGCTAAATTTTATGGTTTGTGAATTGTATCTGAAGTTTAAAATGATTAACTAACTATGAAACATTATTTTTTCATCCAAGAGCATGACAAAAACTTAAAACAATAATTAGGCTCATTATTGCAAAGACTATGGGGAAGAAGTCTTAGGCATTATCCATTGCTTGTGCCCTCTGTCAAGGGCATTTCAGCACCATGTATTAAAATGCTTCAAAAATGCACGTGCTTTGCCTTAGCAATTCCAATCCTAGGATTTTACCTTAAAGAATAACTGAATATGTGTGCAAGGATGTATGTGAAGAGATATTCTTCACAGAATTATTTATAAAGTGAAAATTGGAAAACCTTTGTCCCAAAATAAGGGGTTATTTAAATAATTGTAATTCACTTCATGTTAAACAGATAGTTATATCACATTTTTTACTGACTGCCATGGAAAACTGTCCAAATACAATGTTAACTGGAAAAAGAAGCATGATATAAAATACTGTATATAGTATGACATATTTCTGTAAATAAACAGACCTGGCCACTATGGTCTGAAGGATATATAACTAAGTATTATATGTGGGTGATGTTTAGTGATTGTTATTGTCTAATTTTTATGCAATATGTGCTATTTATATAATAAAAATATTTTTAAAACAGACTATGTCAAGTTTAACATCACCAATATTAAGACAAGCCAACACCACGTGCCCCCAAAGTAATGCACTGATGACACAGCACTACACATGTACACATTTCAGCCCCAAAAGTCTAACCAAAATTCAACTTTATGGAAACAAACACAACTTTACAGACATTCTGCAAAACATGTGTCATGAGCCCTTCAGACCCCTGTGTGTCATAAAATGAAAAAGAAAGTCTGGGAAACTGTTCTGGATAAACGGCCACTAGAGCAATATTACAATCAAATATAATTCATGATTTTTGGCTGTGTCAAGCACAGAGAATGAAAATAAACTCACTGCAAACCACATCTTTGTGAATTTCATCAGTGACAAAGAGAAGAATCAAGAAGCTTCTAGAATGGAAAAAGCAATCACATCCAAACCAAGACTCAGAATGACTTTAGGCTTTTACACACAAACACTTAGGAGACAGAAGGCAATTGAGAAATGCCATCAAAATTTAGAAGGAAAATATTTCCCGTATAAAATTGCAAACACAGCCAAGTCATCAGGGAAGCATGAAGGTTAAAGACAGAAATTTTCAGACATGCGAGGTCCCAAAAAGTTACCCTTTTTCAGGAAGCCACTGAGGGATGCTTTCTACCCAAGCAAAGAAATAAACCAATAAAAAAAATAAAATAAAAAAAAAAAAAAGAAATAAACCAATAAAGAAGAAAACACATGAAATTAGAAAGCAGGAGAACTAACCAAAGCTAAGTGAAAGGAGTCTCTAGGGTGATGGTTAAGGAGGTGCCCAGATGCATCTGGACCAGAAGGCAACCTGTCTAGATTGAATCCACGTGACTGTACCAGTAACAGGTACATTGAAGGCTCTCTCTGCTCTCTCCTCAGCCTCTGTCCAGTCTTTTAACGTTATGACACATTGGATGCTGTGTTCTACCAAAGGGCAAGAAATCAAGGAAAAAGAAAGGAGATCCAAGAAACAGGAATTCCAACTGAAGAGAAAGGCAGAGAGTTTCTCTGATGACAACAGAGGGACATTTCTGGGATGCTCATCAGGCAGCAGGCCTAGAGAGAACCCAGCCCATGCTGGGAGGAAACGGAGGTCTTTGGTAAGAAGGTTTCCAAAAAACAACGGGGAGGTGCTATATCATGTTATGAACTCACCTTGTGGAAATTATACACAAGGGACTAGCTTGTGAGGGAATCCTTAAGGCACAGGAAGACTTACCTATTGTAATAAATTTAAGAAAAAGTAGTAATTAACATAAAGGGAAAATGATGATACTCATAGTACATTACAACATTCATTATTTTCATTTCAAAATAACGTGAAAACTGAATATAGATCTAACCCAAAATTACAATATTACTGTATTAACAGTACAGGAAAAGAGAAAACATGGGAAAAGGGTGTGAGAGCTAAATCCTTACCTAATGAGAAACCAACAGATAATATCTAAAATCAATGAAGCAATAAACAGTATTATACATTTACTATTTAGAATTATGAAATTAAGTAAATGCCAGAAGAGAAATAGAACTAAATTGGCTCCTCTCTAGAAAAGGGGAAGGAAACATGAGGATGTGTGGATGGGAAACCTCACATTGTTACCAGCCATCTAGTTCTAGCTGATTTTCCAACTATGTGCAGGTATTACTTTGAGAAGAATCTATGTTTTTAATTTTTCTTTAAAAGCTTTTGGCCATGCCACATGGCTTGCAGGATCTTACTTTCCTGACCAGGGATCGAACCCAGGCCCTCAGCAGTGAAAGCACAAAGTCCTAACCACTGGACCACCAGGGAATTCCCTGAAGAATTTCCTGAAGAATTGGTTTTTTTCATATCAATGTTTTATCCGGTCTTAGCAAAGTTCTATTAAATGTAATTTTGCTGGTAGAGTCTTGTTTTGCTGTATGAAAGCATTTCAACAAATTTGAGACAAACTATAGAATTATCTTGAGAAAGATTGAGGTGATATTGGCTAGAAGAATCACTGAGTTATGAGTATTGCTCAGAGATAGCTCCCTGGAAGAAGTGGCTCATAAGCCAAAATGATGTATGTGATACAGAGAAAGGCCATGGGCAAAATCCTCTGAGGGGAGAATGTGAAAATTAAACCAGGAGTTTCATTTCCCAAGGCTATCACCCTACCTCTTAAATGTTCCAACAATAATGGCTATTCCTATACCTCCCCAGAGCTTCCCTGAGAGCTTCTGGATCATACTGGCATAGGAATAAAAGGCATTTTTTCCCCTTAGGTTGATGGATTTATAATCAAGGTAGAAACATTGCTCAAAATTTTCTGAAATGCATCACATATCCATTAATTCATCAACTCAAAAAAAAAATTTACTGATATCTACTATGTATCAGGTCCAGTGATAGGCACTGGGGATATAATAAAAATGGTAAAGTTCTCTGGTCAAAGGACAAAGGCTTGGGAAATGAGATTCCCACTGCAACTGGCAGAGACATCTGCTGCACCCACCAAACCCACCTATCCTGCACATCTCAGTCTGGGAACGTGAACCCCAACAGACACCCAGACCAGGAAGCACAAGAAGTCTCCTTTCACCACTATTAATGTGGAGAGTGCCTAAAAGACAAATTGATGCTTCCAACAGGAAAAGTAAAATTTGTGAGGAGGTAGGGCTGAAATAAAAAAGAGATAGCATTTAATCTAAACCATTTCCTGTGAGTTGGATGTCTTTTTTAAAAATTGGCCGCCTTATCATTTTCTTAGTCACCTTTTCTCTAGGCTTAATGGAGGCGTAGTCACTCCTAGCAACCTCCCATCTGCTGAAAAATAGAATCAAGAGAATGAAGAGCCATGATGATACATCCAGCACTGAGTGAAAATATTAGGAGAAAAGCAATAAATGTACTACCCCATTTGCATAAAACCTATTAACGCCCTCTTCAGACTAATGACATGAATTTTACATCAAGGAGAAAAACTGTGATCTGCTGTTTCTAGTAATGGGGAGTATTTGAAACAATCTGCAGACCACTGCTACTCCTAATTGCCAGCCAATACCCTCGACTTCAGCTCTCTCCAAATAAAACACTCTGGTTGTTGGCCAGAGGAAGATTTATCTGTTGGGCTCCTCGGCCCAAAACACTGTTCGGTTTCTTGTGTTCCTGTTTTTCCCACGCTAGTGCAGATCCACTGCATTTCAAATCTTTCTCTTTTCATTTTAATCAAAACCAGTGCCTTTTCTATTTTTTTTTCCTACTGCCATCCCGATACCATTTTGAGGGGCACAGCCTCAATCAGGACCTCAGGACCTTCCTCCCCAGTGTGCTGGTCCGGGTTAACGATGGCCGGGCAAAGCGCCCTTCTGTCTGGCTGTTCGTTGTTCGGTCTCTAAGTCGTGTCTGGCTGAGTTCTATGTAAACAGCCAACGGGAGAGGTTCCTAGAGCCCAGGGGTTTGCGACTCCTGCGAGGGCAGCGCGGGGCTGCGGCAGAGACTGGAAGGAGATCTACCCGGATTGGGAGGGGAGACGCGCAGAGGAAGGTGGAGAAGAGGGATCATGTGTGTTCCTCCAGTGTACAACCCCCCATTTGAGTGACAAATGACGAGGACAACCTATAAAAACTAAGCGCAAAGCTACCCGCATCCATCTCCCTCTTCGCGCGTATGCGTTTTCAACTAACTTTGGGAAGTCCGCGCAGCCTCGCCTCTACCTCGGTTTCCCGCGCCCTGCCTGCCTTTTTCGGTACCTCCTCTTCCTCCAGGCAAAGGATGGAGGCTCCCTTCAGCCCCTCAACTCCGTCGCCGGCGCCCAACCTCTCCGTACCCATCTCGCTGGGCTGGGGTCTCAACCTGACTTCCGGACAGGGAGCCCCAGTCCCGGGGCCCCCGCCTCCGCCGCCGTCCGGGCCGCCCAGCCGCCGCGTACGCCTGGTCTGCCTGGGGGTCATCCTGGTGGTGACGGTGGCTGGCAACGCCACAGTGCTGTGTCGCCTGTGCGGCGGCGGCGGCGGCGGGCCCTGGGCGGGTCCCAAGCGTCGCAAGATGGACTTCCTGCTGGTGCAGCTGGCCCTGGCCGACCTGTACGCGGGCGGGGGCACCGCGCTGTCGCAGCTGGCTTGGGAACTGCTGGGCGAGCCGCGCCGGGCCGCGGGCGACCTGGCGTGCCGCTGCGTGCACCTGCTGCGGGCGTCCGGCCGCGCCGCCTCGGCCCACCTCGTGGCGCTCATCGCCCTCGAGCGCCAGCGCGCCGTGCGCCGTCCGCAGGGCCCGCCGCTGCCCGCGCGCGCCCTCGCCGCCCTGGGCTGGCTGTTGGCGCTGCTGCTGGCGCTGCCCGCCGCCTTCGTGGTGCGCGGGGGCGCCCCCTCCCCGCCGCCGCCCGCGGCGCCCCCGCCGGCCCGCTCCTGGCCGGGGGAGCGCCGCTGCCAAGACATCTTCGCGCCGCTGCCGCGCTGGCACCTGATGCTCTACGCGCTCTACGAGGCCTTGGCGGGCTTCGCGGCGCCGGCCGCGGTCATGAGCGTCGCGGGCGGCCGCCTGCTCCGCGCCTGGCGGCTGCGTCCGCCCCAAGCCCCATCGGCGGCGGCGGCACCCAGGTCAGCCAGTCCGGGCCAGGGCCCCGCGCCCAACGTGCTGCCCCGTGCCAAGGTGCAGAGCCTCAAGATGAGCCTGGTGCTGGCGCTTCTGTTCGTGGGGTGCGAGCTGCCCTACTTCGCGGCCCGGCTGGCGGCCACGTGGTCGTCTGGACCGGTGGGGGACTGGGAGACCGACGACCTGGCGGTGGCGCTGCGCCTCGTGGGGGTGGCCAACAGCGCCCTCGATCCCTTCGTCTACCTGTTCTTCCAGGCCGGCGGCTGTCGGCTCAGGCAGCGCCTGCGGAGGCGCCTGGGCGCGCTGTGCTGCCCGCTAGAGGGGGTCGCGGAGGACGAGGAGGGGGCCCGGGGCCACCAGGCGCTCCACCGCCACCGCTGGCCCCACCCGCATTATCACCACGCCCGGCGGGAGCAGCCCGAGCAGGGTTACCCGCGCCCACCTCCGCCGCGCCCCCGGCCGCCGCCCTGCTCCTGCGAAAGCGTCTTCTAGGCTTTGCGACTTCGATGGCCGGGGACGGGTCATGTCTCTGCGGCGCTACTTCGATGGCCGGGGACGGGTCATGTCTCTGCGGCGCTACCTCCACGCAACACGAGGCCGGCCGGGGTCTTTCTAGCTCACAGCCACCAGGAGGGTCTTCTGAGAGCCTCACCCTGAAGATGCCCCTGCCCTCCACTCCCCTATGGTAATTTCTTTATAATGTTTACATTTTACACTCTTCCCGGTTTTCTGATTTCCTTGTCACATGTCCCCCATTTGGAGGCAAGAGAGTGACCCGTTGGGAATTTGGAAAATTGAAGTTAGAGTTATTTTTGCAGTTCTTTTTTGCTCCCATAGTCTTCTGGCTAAGATCATTGGTTTTAGCTAAAGTGCCGAGCTCTCATTCTTTTATGTGCAACCCCGTTTTCACTTATTTGGGATAGTGTTTAAATGTACCTTGGACCAGAGAAGGCACCTCTCGTTCCGGGAGGAATAGCCTCACATTGTTCTCCCTGGGGAGCCTGGAAACTGTACCGGTGATTCTATCAGAAATGTAATCTTGCTGTCACTTCAGAGCCACAGAGTATTTGTGAAATAAAAACATTTCCCACAGAGCAATTAGGACTTTAAATATATATATATATATGGTACTGTGTTCTCTCAGAAAAAAAAAAAAAAAAAAATCAGTGTGGTCTTTATTTTCAGTCCAGCTTCCACTTCAGGAGAAGCTGGGATTGTAGGAGGGAGACATAAAAGCTTCCCTAGGAACCTTTCATAAATGCCCAGTTTTCGTAGGAAATGGTTGCTGTGTCCAGACCAGCCTCTACAGCTGCGATGCTGTGAAAAGGTGGAGCCTCTCAGCACAAAAGCCCCAGCAGACTAGAGAAGGGAAGTACCTGGGTGCTGCATAGGGGAGAGGCTCAGTACAAGGTGAAGGCTTAGGGAGACTGGCAGCTAGGAAGAGAGCTGCAACCTCCCAATGCTGCACGGATATATAAGACATTAGTAGGCAGTGTCTACTAACGTGGGCTGCTGAGAACCAAGTCAAGGAGCAGATTTAGCCAGTGACCTCCTCCTCCTAACTGTCCTTGGTTCTAGAGAGAAGTAGCAGCACTGATGAACAAATATCCATGTGTTTACCAATATCTTTCATCTGAGAATCTGCAAGCTTTCCATTACAGTGTTTTGGGTTCCTGCACAAATGCAGGACTAAGATTCAGAAAGAGGAAATGACTGGTAAAGTTCACTGGCGGAGCTAATGCTCTTTGAGGTCCTTCTTTGTTTTGATCACTGATGTATCTCACACTCTTAGACAATGTTTGATACATAGTAGGCACCCAAAACACATTTGTTGATTAATCATCATATAAGTCAAGCAAAGATAGACTGGAATAAAAGATTTACAAAAAGATATCTTCATTAAACTTGGCTTACCTCCCTCCAAAATCTTGTCCAAAAATGTTAGAGAGTTACAGATTTTCCTTCCTCTCTTTAACCCTTCTTATCCTGCTGAGGCATGCAATATACCAAGAATAAGACACCTAAAGAGAAAAGAACACAATTGTCTTCATGAACCTAAATCTGGGTTATAGCATTACTTTTATTCATTAATAAACACTTACTACTCGCTTATTTTGTGTGGAGATGCTAAGGTGAATAAGACACATCTTTCCCTCAAAGACTTTGTAATCATATGTAGGAGACAATCTGACAAGTACAGCACAAGTACAGTCAGATGAGATTTAACAGGGGTTCCAGGCAGGCTGTCAGGGCACTGAAGAACATCGGACTACTTTGAAGTGGGTGGCCCATCAGATGTGCATGCTAAGTTGCTTCAGTCCTGTCTGAGTCTTTGTGACCCTATGGACTACAGCCCACCAGGATCCTCTGAACATGGGATTCTCCAGGCAAGAATGCTGGAGTGGGTCGCCATGCCCTCCTCCAGGGGATCTGCTCAACCCAGGGATCATTTCCTGCGGCCCCTGCGTTGCAGGCAGATTCTTTATCACTGAGCCACTGGGGAATAGGGAAAGGTATTCTATGCAGTTAAAAAAGAGCTAGCCACACAGTAACATATAGCTAAAATAAGTAAACAAGACCTATTACATAATTTGAAGCAGAAAGTATGTAGCAAACAGCCAGGAGTATAACTAAAACCACAACTGGCTATAAATCATTTACTAAAAATACAACAGTCTACCTCATTTGTGAAAGAGAAGAGAGATTTAAAACATGTTTTTATCTAAACCACTTCCTAGGAAACACTAAAGGAAGTAGAAAATTTGAGGAGTTTCTCATTCCTAAAATTTTCTGACTCAATCAAAAGGAAGATATTAATAAAATACTAATACAAATGAATAGTTTAAGTGAAACATGTTTTGCAAAGTTGAGAGGCAATGTAACATAATGAAAAGAGCAGAGTCTTTGGAGCCTAAAGATTTGGACTTGTTTCATCTCTACAACATAATAGCTTGTGACTTTGGTCTGTTTGTTGAATCTTTTTGAGTCTTAGTTTTCCCATCAATACAATGATATTTTCTTACCTTACTTCTTAGGACTCATGTATGTAAAATACTTGATCGGTGGGTAGGGGTATTGTCCTGTCAGCTTGTCTCCTTAGATTCACCCTAGTATTCAGTATACGATAACTGGAGGAATAAAAGCCAGTCAAGTAATATTACCTGAAAGGAAGCAAGAGATCTTGGAGAATCTATGTAAGATGAATGCACTCAGTGGTGCTACACAGTAATAGAGAAATCAGGCCTTTCAGCAGGTAGTATGCTCACAGTAATTGTCAGTTGCCTTCCTTGAATCCATTTTTTCTTTTCTAGCAGTTTTCAGGTTCTTATTATCTATGCCTCTTATGAACAGTCATGTTTTGAGGAAGCTGATTCCTCTCCCACCCCAAGACTTGGCCTTAATGAGTCTAAGCACATCAAAATCAGTCCACCCCCACTTACCACCATGTCCTGCTCAGAAATGGTCATGTGATCCAGTTAAGATCAACGAGACTTGGGGGAAAGGTTGAGGGACATCTAGGAAGGGGGTCCTTAACTCTTCTGAGAGAGCCATGGAAGCCAACAAGCTTCTCCATCTCTCTCCCACTGACATTAAACGAGGGAGCATGATGTGTGGCTGGCGGCTGGCAGTCCACCTCTCACCATGAGGGGCACCAGCCGTGAAGATGAAGCCAATACTGGATACAGCAGGGTGACGAGATGAAAAGAACTTAAGATTCTTAATGACCTCACTGAGTTGTCATGTTAAACACCATTGAGGCATACCTGCTGGAGGTCCTGTTAAATAAACCTATACATTTTCTTATTGCTCAAGGCAGTTAAACTAAATTTTCTGTTATTCGTAGCAGCAGGCAGCCTCTAAGTGAAGTCTGGCAAGAAAAAGTATCTTATTTGATTCTCTTACTGCATGTTCTTTATCAAAGAAATAGGAACATTCAAGTGTAATTTTATTTAGTTCATCAGCCAGTAGGTATTGAGGGACTTGTATTGGGCATAGTGAGACAGATGGAAGAAAGTCAAAGATGTAACTCTTGTATTTTAAAAATTTATATTCTATGAAGAACTATAATCTTTATGTTAAGAACTTTATTGAGACATCTCAACATGTAACTATTAATGTTATAGAACATTATTTTCCAATTCTTGCCATTGGTAATTTTACTGATTTATTCGTTCATTCATTCATTTTGGTATTTACTAATTAAAGATCTATCTTATGCAAGGTACTATATCACTTATGACAGACATATATGTTATTTAAAGTTTAAGTTTTGGGTGGGAACTTAGGTCAACTGTTACTATATTTTCTTTGACCAGATCTGGAAGTGATGACCCTAATATGTGCTGAGGTAGGGCTTCCCAGGTGACTCAAGTGATAAAGAAGCCACCTGCCAATGCAGGAGATGTGGGTTCAATTCCCGGGTCCAGAAGATCCCCCGGAGTAAGACCCTGGTCCAGTATTCTTGCCTGAAAAATTGCATGAACAGAGGAGCCTGGAGGGCTATAGTCCATGGGGTCTCAAAGAGTCAGACACGACTGAGTGACTGAGCGTGCACACACACAGACACACATTACTGTACACTGGCCCCTGGAGAGTCACTCTTTTTGATATCCATCCCTTGTATAATCTTCTCCCACAGAGCCTGCGTTTGGCCATGTGTCCTGCTTTGGCAATGGACGTCAGCAGATGTTTCACAGACAAGCTCTTGATAAGCATTTATGCATAGGGCTTGCCTTCTCAGAAAAGCTGCATTGAGACAGTCCTGCCATGAAACAGCCCAGAATGAAGCGTCACAGGGAAAGCAGAAGCCAGCTATTCAGCCACTCTAACGGGGCCCAGTTCCAGCTAACTGCACTCATGTTAGTAAGCCCAGGGGACAGCAAAGGGAGAGTTGGTGTGCTAACCCACAGACTTGTGAGAAATAACAAATCATAGCATTAGGGTGGTGTGCTTCGCAGCAACTGATAACTGAAACCCGGGTGGAGTAGTCAAGTGGTGTTGAATGCATTAAAAATGAAAGTCAAAAGACCCAGATATCATAAGACCTGGGTTCTAGTCTCCTACCATGTGTCAAACTAGGATATTTAACTGCTTACCATATAATCTGATGAGGCCTCACACAAGCTTGAAGTGAGAGAACACGAAGCTCAGGGAACAGAATTAGAGCCCCAGCTCTAATCCCTTTTCCAAAAGGTGAAATCTTCTCTGGTCAAACCCTGGCAGTTCTGGATATGGTTTTACTAAGCAAGGGACTATTGTCTGCCTTCAAAATGCTCATAGATAAATAATGGGGACTGCAACAATAATAACAGCTAAAGTTTATTAAAGCTTCCATGAAGCTTGGCATTTTACAAGCATCAATTCATTTAATCCTCATAACAACTAAAAGGAAAGTATCATAACCACCTTCAATTTACAGATAAGGAAATCGGGGCTAAAAAGGATAACTTGCGCAGGATCAAAGAGCTAGTAAGTGGCAGAGCTGTGGGGGTTTGTTTGTTTGTTTCGGGTTTTTTTCCCTCATCATATAAACAGGTAATAGCCAAGAAGTTTATCTGAGCCTCAGACACAGGTCTTGCTTTACAGACTTAGGTGTCTGTTAGAGACACAGCCTAAATATATACAAGTGGGGGACAGGGGTGAGGGATGTAGGATATAAAAAAAGGGCTACCAGAAGACTGAAATGCATTTTAGAAAAAACAGTATATGATTATTTCAAAGAGTTTCATCATTTCAGCCTTTGAACTATCCAAGTGAAGAACTCACTTGCTAGGTGTGGAGGAGACTGCCAGCTCTTCATTAAAATCTATTCTCCCCTTCTTAAGTGGCTATCCTTCCAGAGATTCCATTTCCCAGTCTCCCTTGCATCTAGGTACAGCTATGTGCCATGCTGTCGGCAATGAAACGTGAGCAAAAGTGACGCGTGTGACTTCCAGCCTTGGGCCTTAGGACATAGGGCTTGTGCTCCTCCATGCTCTCTTCCCTCTTCCTATTGGCTAGAAGACGAGGTGACAGTCACATGAAGTGACAATGATCAGGTTCATCCATTTGGATGAGAACAACATCCTAGAGATTCCTTCAGGACCTTGTGGGGCACACACAATCTAAACTGGCCAGCGGATTATGTGAGAGATACATTTCTGTCTTCTTTAAGCCACTGAACTGTTTATTATGGCAACTAATGTTTTGAGCTTGTACTAAATTAGACAGCAACTAATATTTTGAGCTTGTACTAAATGAAGCTAGGAGATGGTTTTGCTCGTCAGTTTTCTGTTCCCTAGGCCCTGTGTTTCCAGGGGAGTTTGGTGTGAATTTAAGCGGGGCCAAGTCTAGAATGTGAAATCCTCAGAGATCTAAGACATCTGAGCCAAATCATGCCTGTGGGATACATCTTATATTTTCCCCAAAAGAAGTCCTTAACCTCAGGCAACACTTCTGTTTTTCTAATCTAAAAGTTGAAAGTGTTAGAGAAACCTCATTTCTATGGACATCAGTCCAGAAACAGGAATTCACAATGTAGCAGGCCTTCTGTTTGCCCATGTTAACATTTCTTTTTCTCTTTCATTGCTAGGAGAATCTTGATTGTGTTCACAAGGCTGGAAATCATCTGGGTGCTTCCTCTTTACTTATATGTCTGATGCCTTGGCTGGGATATTCAAAATTGGACTCATCAGGAACATCACCCAAAGTGCCTGCATACTGCTCCCCATGTGGCTTTGGCTTTCCCATTGCATGATGGCCATAGAGTAGTCAAACTTCTTCTAAGGCAGGTCAAGTTTCCAAGAGCAAATGTTCTAGTGAATAAGCCACATGGCTCTGTACACTCTTGTCTCAAAAGTGTCACAGAAGCATATCATCTGTACTCTACTAGTCAAAGCAGCCCCAAATCTGCCCAGATTCAAAGGCAGAGAACATAAACCCTGCCTTCTAAGGAATGAGGTGTCAAAGAATTTTCAGTCATATTTTAAAACTGCCACACCATCCACCAAGATAATGTTATCCCTAGCTCTGGGATATATATCCAAGAGAACCATGGTAATTGCAGTCCTCCTGCTAGTTGATTGGTTTTGGACAATGAAACTAGAGGTAAGAGCTTCTGGGGGCTACTGGATCATCTGCTATACTCTACCAATTCAAATGCTAATTTCATCCAGAAACGTCCTCATAGGCACACAAAGAAATAATGTTTAACCAAATATCTGGGCAGTCACAAGAAACTATGGGGTCTCCTTATAACTTAATCCCTACTAAGAATCATTAATTATGCTTGCAAATTTGTTCTTCTTCCTTAAGGTGCTCTAATAGATCTATCACTTCATATAATTCTTTAAGCACAGAAGAAAACAGATGATTGACAATCTAGCCTGTGTTATCATCAGTGAAGTTACCCTAAGACAAAGGATTTGAGTAACACATACTGGATGTTAAAGAATCACTGTGCAAGTTGTAACCCTCATTCCTCTGGCTAGTGAAGTCATACCACTGCTGAGAGCATTGGAATGGCCCCATTGTAAGTGATATAGCAAGCATTTCCTCAGCTAGCTGGATGGAGCTTTTAACACATTTTGAAATTTTTAAAAGATTTTTACTCTTTACTGAGCATTTATCAGAGTATATTTTTAAAATGAGAGCCTGCCTTAGGCCAACGTGTCCAAGTGTACTTCGTGAAGCACCAGATGCTTCCATATTAATCTATTTTAAAGGAAAAGAGTTTCCTAGTTAAACGTTGGGAACACTAGGTTAAATAGGTTTCCCTCTTCTTCTTTTCTTTTTTTTTATTATAAAATAGAAAACTTGAAAAATAACACAAAAGAACACCCACATATGCACCACTGAGATTCAATAGTTGTTAACATTTTGCCTTCTTTGCTTTGATACATACTTTTTGTTGTTGATTTTGAATAACTTGAGACTTAGTTACAGACATTATGATATCATTACACCTCACCTTTGAATACTTGAGTGTGCACCTCCTAAGACATTCTTGTATAATCACAAAAGCATCATCAAAAAATTAACCATAATTCCCTAGTATCACTTAATATTCAGTCCAGATTCAAAATTTCCCTTTTGTTGTCCTCAATATACTTGAACAGATTTTTTTTCTTTTGAAGCAAAATATAATTATATTTGATCATTATGTTTCTTTAGTCTCTTTTATTCTAAAATATTCTCACTGACCTGTAAAAAAGAAAAAAGATACTGTGTTTTTGAAGAGACCAAGCCAGTTGACTCACAAGATATCACGCATTCTTAATTTTTCTGAGTATTTCCTCACCATACCTTCTAATACATTCCTCTCTTCCCAACCAGGTTTCCTTACAGTGGTACCTTTCAGAGTCCTCAACATATCAATGGGCAAAATGACTCCCTCAGTGGGCACCTTTTCTGAGCCTCTGTCATCACAATATCTCTTTGTCTGGGAAATGGCCCCACCTTACACACACACACAAACACACACACACACACACACACTAAGGCCTTCAGCAGTCACATAGGAACTTCATAATTCCATCTTCAGGGCTACTCCATCAGAATCACCTCCTGAAAGACTAGGGTAGGTATGACAAGAAGTTACAGAAATTTTGACAGATTTAAGGAGGGGAAAACTAGGAAAATTAGGGTGCATTAAGGGTGAGTTTGAAAGAATTATAGTTGTTGTAGCAGTTCAGTTCACTCAGTCGTGTCCGACTCTGCAACTGCATGGACTGCAGCACACAAGGCCTCCCTGTCCATCATGAGCTCCCAGAGCTTACTCAAACTCATGTCCATTGAGTTGGTAAGGGCATCCAACTATCTCATCCTCTGTCATCCCCTTCTGCTCCTGCCTTCAATCTTTCCCAGCATCAGGGTCTTTTCAAATGAGTCAGCTCTTCACATCAGGTGGCCAAAGTACTGGACTTTCAGCTTCAGCATCAGTCCCTCCAATGAATATTCAGGACTGATTTCCTTTAGGATGGACTGGTTGGATGTCCTTGCAGTCCAAGGGACTCTCAAGAGTCTTCTCCAACACCACAGTTCAAAAGCATCAATTCTTCGGTGCTCAGTTTTCTTCATAGTCCAACTCTCACATCCATACATGACTACTGGAAAAACCACAGCCTTGACTAGACAGATTTTGTTGGCAAAGCAATGTCTCTGTATTTTAATATGCTGTCTAGGTTGGTCATAACTTTTCTTCCAAGGAGCAAGCGTCTTTTAATTTCATGGCTGCAGTCACCATCTGCACACAAGGCCTTTTGGAGCCCCCCAAAATAAAGTATCTTACTGTTTCCACAGTTTCCCCATCTATTTACCATGAAGTAATGGGACCAGATACCATGATCTTAGTTTTCTGAATAATGAGTTTTAAGTCAACTTTTTCACCCTCCTCTTTCACTTTCATCAAGAGAGTCTTTAGTTGTTCTTTGCTTTCTGCCATAAGGGTGGTGTCATCTGCATATCTGAGGTTATTGATATTTCTCCCGGCAATCTTGATTCCAGCTTGTGCTTCTTCCAGCCCAGCGTTTCTCATGATGTACTCTGCATATAAGTTAAATAAGCAGGGTAACAATATACAGTCTTGACGTACTCCTTTCCCTATTTGGAACCAGTCTGTTGTTCCACGTCTGGTTCTAACTGTTGCTTCCTGACCTGCATACAGATTTCTCAAGAGGCAGGTCAGGTGGTCTGGTATTCCCATCTCCTTCAGAATTTTCCAGTTTGTTGTGATCCACACAAAGGCTTTGGTATAGTCAATAAAGCAGAAATAGATGCTTTTCTGGAACTCTCTTGCTTTTTCAATGATCCAGCGGATGTTGGCAATTTGATTTCTGGTTCCTCTGCCTTTTCTAAATGCAGCTTGAACATTTGGAAGTTCATGCTTCATGTATTTTTGAAGCCTGGCTTGGAGAATTTTGAGCATTACTTTACTAGCATGTGAGATGAGTGCAATTGTGCAGTAGTTTGAACATTCTTTGGCATTGCCTTTCTTAGGGATTGGAATGAAAACTGACCTTTTCCAGTCCTGTGGCCACTGCTGAGTTTTCCAAATTTGCTGGCATATTGAGTTCAGCAGTATCACAGCCTCATCATTTAGGATTTGAAATAGCTCAACTGGAATTCCATCACCTCCACTAGCTTTGTTCATAGTGATGCTTCCTAAGGCCCACTTGACTTTGCATTCCAGGATGTCTGGCTCTAGGTGAGTGATCATACCATTGTGATCATCTGTGTCGAGAAGATCTTTTTTGTACAGTTCTTCTGTGTATTCCTGCCACCTTTTCTTAATATCTTCTGCTTCTGTTAGGTCCATACCATTTCTTTCCTTTATTGTGCCCATCTTTGTATGATATGTTCCCTTGGTATCTCTAATTTTCTTGAAGAGATCTCTGGTCTTTTCCATTCTATTGTTTTCCTTTATTACTTTGCACTTATTGCTGAGAAAGGCTTTCTTCTCTCTCCTTGCTATTCTTTGGAACTCTGCATTCAAATGGGTATATATTTCCTATTCTCCTTTGCTTTTCGCTTCTCTTCTTTTCACAGCTATTTGTAAGCCCTCCTCAAACAGTCAGTTTGCTCTTTTTCATTTCTTTTTGTTGGGGATGATCTTGATCCCTGTCTCCCTGTCTCTTGATCCCTGATTTATGTACAAGGACACGAACCTCCATCCATAGTTCTTCAGTCATTCTGTCTATCAGATCTAATCCCTTGAATCTATTTCTCACTTCCACCGTATAATAGTAAGGGATTTGATTTAGGTCATCCCTGAATGGTCTAGTGGTTTTCCCTACTTTCTTCAATTTAAGTCTGAATTTGGCAATAAGGAGTTCATGATCTGAGCCACAGTCAGCTCCTAGTCTTGCTTTTGCTGACTGTATAGAGCTTCTCCATCTTTGGCAGCAAAGAATATAATCAATCTGATTTCGGTGTTGACCATCTGGTGATGTCCATGTGTAGAATCTTCTCTTGTGTTGCTGGAAGAGGCTGTTTGCTATGACCAGTGCGTTCTATTGGCAAAACTCTATTAGCCTTTTCCCTGCTTCATTCTGTACTCCAAGGCCAAATTTGCCTGTTAATCCAGGTGTATCTTGACTTCCTACTTTTGCATTGCAGTCCCCTATAATGAAAAGGACATCCTTTTTTGGGTATCAGTTCTAGAATGTCTTGTAGGTCTTCATAGAACCATTCAACTTCAGCTTCTTCAGCATTACTGATCAGGGCATAAACTTGGATTACTGTGATACTGAATGGTTTGCCTTGGAAACGAACAGAGCTCATTCTGTCATTTTTGAGACTGCATCCAAGTACTGCATTCCAGACTCTTCTGTTGACTATGATGGCTACTCCATTTCTTCTAAAGTATTCCTGCCACAGTAGTACATATAATGGTCATCTGAGTTAAATTCACCCTTTCCAGTCCATTTTAGTTCGCTGATTCCTAAAATGTTGATGTTCACTCTTGCCATCTCCAATTTGACCACTTCCAATTTGCCTTGATTCATGGACCTAACATTCCAGGTTCCTATGCAATATTGCTCTTTCAGCATTGGACCTTGTTTCTATCACCAGTCTCATCCACAATGGGGTGTTTTTGCTTTGGCTCCATCTCTTCATTCTTTCTGGAGTTATTTCTCCACTGATCTCCAGGAGCATATTGGGCACCTACCAACCTGGGGAGTTCATCTTTCAGTGTCCTATCTTTTTGCCTTTTCATACTGTTTATGGGGTTCTCAAGGCAAGAATACTGAAGTGGTTTGCCATTCCCTTCACCAGTGGACCACATTTTGTTAGAACTCTCCACCGTGACCCGTCCATCTTGGGTGACCCTACACAGCATGGCTCATAGTTTCATTGAGTTAGACAAGGCTGTGGTCCAGTTGTATCTGTAGATATTGGTAATGCCCACACCTTAAGGAAACAGGTAAGAGAAATGTGTTGAGTTAGAGCCCTAGAGAAGACACGGCCAAGATTACACAAACAAAGATAAAGCCAGGTTGAACACAGCAGGGCAAGTATAGGTCTGGCTTGTATGTTGATCTGATGGAAAGTTATTTCTCGTTGGTATCAGTCAACTATAGAAAAGTTTGTTTTTGCACAGAGGATCATTATTTGTATGGACTCAGAAAAAAACAGTCTGGGCTAGAAAACAGAAGAAAGTAAAAGGAAGCAAGGAAGGCACTCAGTTTGGCACATAGGTGGCAAAGAGAAAGAGGTAAATGTAAGAAGTAAGCTAAACTGCCAGAAAGTCAGCCAAGCCTTCCTTGAAGGAATAGGACACAACAGAGGGGACTGAAGCACTGAAGGCATATCCCATCATGCAAAGCCCAGGACCCTGCACACCTGAGGATGGCAGTGTCTTGAAAAGCAGATGGCAGAGGCAGTCTGGCTCCCAAAGACCTGAGGAAGCCACGTTCAGAAGCAACAGCAGAGTCAGAAATGTGGAATATCACATATTCCAGGTGGAAAGAAGGTGAGCAATACTGGGTTATCATTCCTAGAAGCAAGTTGCATAAACCTAACCAATTCCCTAACAAGAAAGGGTGAAGTCAGCCACTGTGTTCAAGACTTAAAACGTTGCTCACAAGTGATGTGGAGACTGTGACACTATACAGAGCCCCCACCCTCCCCAAGCAGCACATGCATGACAGGAACTGTGGGCTTGATGGGGTGTTAGTAGGGAACACACAGCCCCTAAGCTATGCATCTCATGTGAAGGGATTTCAATTAGACTAACACTCTCGGACTCTCTCCCCTGTTGGAGTTGTGTGTGTGTGTGTGTGTGTGTGCACGCACATTCAGTTCACATCTGACTCTTTGCAACCCCATGGACTGTAGCCCACCAGGCTCCTGTGTCCATGGAATTTTCCAGGAAAGAATATCGGAGTGGGTTGCCATTTCCTTCTCCGGGGAATCTTCTTGACCCAGGGATAGAACCCACATCTCTTGCATCTTCTACACTGGCAGGCGAATTCTTTACCACTAGTGCCACATGGGAAGCCTGCTGGGGTTAGAGGGGCCCAATTGATAGCAAACAAACAAAAAACTTTTCCATATCTGTGTTCTAAACCAATATTTTGGGAGAAATGAAGTTCAGAGATGAAACCCTCTTGCAAGGTAAAGCCCAAAGATAATAAAATCCAAAGAATTGTAAGTGCGTATGTCAAAATGCCCTGCCCTTTTTTGAAAAAAATTAAAGATGTTCTTGAATGTCAACTCCGTGTAGTCTCTTCTAGGGGTGTTACCGAGCCAGGGAGAGCTGTATGTCCCTCAGCAGAGTCAGCTGCAGCTCCTCTCTCCTTGGAATAAGTCAGCTCTTTAGGACCTCTTTGGTTCCATCTGTTCAGTGCCCATACTTTGATGAGTCTCATTCTTTTAAAGAGTTTGAAGTGTTAAGAGGAAGAAGAAGATTGCAGCATGGTCCCTCACGTACCTATCAACTTTAGGAAACAAAGCACTTCCCACCCGTAGAATAATAGCTAAACAAAATGATTTTCCCAGAGTCAAGTACTTGGTGTCCTCAGAGATTTCCAGCAGAGACTTAGGATCGAGAAAAGGAAAGATCTTGGCCTCAGCTTCCCAGACTGGCTGTCAGTTTGTCAATGCAGATGGTTCAACTGTGGAGGTAAACTCAATTGGGAGAAATCTTTTCATTAGAGGTTTACTTGGCATCATGTTTAAAAAACCTCAGATGAGAGGAAGATCCATCTATGCATTTATACAGTCATCTGAGACAGAGGGAACTGAATCACTCCTGCCTTCCTGCAAGTTTAGAAATGTACAAAAGTACTGTAGAGGCCTCAGTCTCCCTCATAGCGAGTAAAGATCTCTTCAAGGCCATTTCCACTCTGAGCCCTCCTACCGGATTGAGCAGGGCCTCCATCATGTCATTCGGCCCTCTTAGAACATATGTTTTCAATCCTTTGCCTCAGCAGCTGTTTTCAGTGACTTTGGCAAAGCAATCTGCTTCTAGGCAGGCTTTTTCCAAAGGCACCTTGACTCTGCATGGTGCAGAGTGACTGAGCTTGTGACATCCTAGAGGAATCCAAGAAATCCCTTCATGCTTCCCTCTCTGGGCCAGAATGCAAAATGGCATTTGGAGCAGCCCACACAGTGCCACCTTATGCATGACTGTCATGGCCAATTTCCTGTTAAAAGCTCTTTGGTGGTCTTCAGCAGGTGAAGGGCCAGCTGCCTTCTAGATTAAACGCAGTTAAGGAGAGATCCACATCATAATTGGGTACACAAAATAATTAAAAATTAGGTATGAAAGTGAATATTTATTTAGAGTTGGCAGATAATCATAAAAATATAAAATTAAAACACAAAAATAGCATTCATTAATCAATTGCCAGACATACCTCTATAATACTTTTATCCTACATTTTCTGTCTACCTATTCTTTAGCCATTGCTTCACATTTTACGATAGTATTTTCTATAAAAAAGGATAACTAAATCTTTCTTATGGTGTAATCTTTAAAAATTGTTTTAGTTGAAGTATAGTTGACTTATAATATTATATTGGTGTCAGGTGTACAACATAGTAATTCAAAATTTTTATAGATTATACTCCATTTAAAATCATTACAAAACATTGGCTGTATTTCCTGTGCTGTACAACTTATCCTTGTAGCTTATTTATTTTATACATAGTTATTTGTGCTTCCTAATCCCCTACCACCAACTTGGCTCTCTTCCCTTCCCTCTCTTCACTAGTAACCACTAGTTTGTTCTCTCTATCTGTGAACCTGTTTCTGTTTTGTTATATTCATTTATTGTTTTCTTCCACATATAAGAGATAACATACAGTATTTGTCTTCCTCTGCCATTTCACTAAGCCTAATACCCTCTAGGTTCATCCATGTTGTTGCAAGACAAAATTTCATTCTTTTTTATGGCTGAGTAGTATACCACTGTGTGTGGGGTATACCATTCTTTATCCTTTCATTTGTCAATGGGACACTGGTTGCTTCCATGTTTTGGCTATTGTAGATAACACAATTATGAACACTGGGATGCACATATCTATTCAAATTAGTGTTTTCATTTTTCTTCAGATATATACCCAGCAGTGGAACTGCTAGATCATATAGTAATTCTATTTCTAGCTTTTTGAGGAACCTCCATGCTGTTTTCCATAATGGCCGCACCAGTTTGTATTTCTACCAACAGTGCACAAGGGTTCACATCTTCGCCAACATTTGTTACTTGTAAACTTTCTGATGATAGCCATTCTGACAGGTATAAGGTGACAGTACACTGCAGTTCTGATTTGCATTAAGCATTTTTCAATTGACAGGAAGCATAAAACAGTTTGTAGTGCTAATGCAGATTTGTATATTCATAGAAATTCTGATAAATTCTGTTTCCTATGATTCCCATCAAGAGAGGTATATAGTGAAAATTTACAATTTAAATGCTGTATTACTGAGCATATCCCATGTGTACTCTGTCTATGAGAACAGAACCCTGTGCTGATGACAGAATTTTCTGCAGAGTAGTTTTTGGCTCTATCATTTCAAATCTAGTTTTTTCCTCCAGGACTCCCATGCTTTCTGAGCCAGACAGCACAGCACATACTCACATTTTGATAGAATCCTAGCCCTGACCTCCGTGTCAGCAAATGAGAAGAGTCATCACAATGGACTTTGAGAGCCATTTTGGGGAGCCATTTCTACACTAGGACAACCAGCAAAAACACAGCTATACACAGAATTGGGTGCAAATCATATAAAAAGATCCCACAAAACCCATGTATTTCCAACTCAACTACCTCTTAGACAAATCCCTGAAATGCCTAAGCGATTGAAGGGAAAGAGACAATGGCCTCAACCCACTGAAATCACCTTACTTTCGTATGTTTTACAGAAGCACATGACCACTATTCCTTTACCTCTTCTCTTTCCTTCCTGAAAAGCTTATTCCTAAAGCCAGCAAGTAGGACCATGTAGAGACATGCTGGCTGGCTGGAGGAGTGGGGTGATGCTTGGTGGCTCAGAGCGGTGTAGACAGCAACATGGTGGTGGAGTGAGTCTCGCCTGTGCTGAGGGAGAAGGGAGTGGATGGGCGGCCCTACAGTGGCTTAGAGCTCAGTCTCTCTGACGTTCCTGCCACAAACACATAATCTGAATCTAATCACGAGGAAACACCAGACAAACCTCAACAGAGAGACATTCCACAGAATAAATGTCAATGTCATGAACATTAAGGGAAGCCTGAGGAACCACCCCAGACAAAGAAGCAAAAGAGACAACTAAACACAACATTGTAAAGCAACTACACTCCAATAAAAATAAAAAAAAACAGACATGTGACAATTAAAGCCAACTTGATTCTGAACTAGATTTGTGGGTTAGACAGGAGATTTGAAGGTTAGTAGTGTAAGGCTGTTGCTGAACACCCACAAAAAGACTCTGGGATTCTTGGCCTCCGGAGGAGAATTCAATACGGGGCCAAAGACAAGGCTTGATCGCGCAGAGCTTTTGTGCAATAGAGTTTATTAAAGTATAAACGGGATAGAGAAAGCTTCTGACATAGACATCAGAAGGGGGCAGAAAGAGTACCCCCTTGCTAGTATTAGCAATGGAGTTATATACTCTCAAATTAGTTATTACAGTGGATCAGAAGAATGTCTGGAGGTTGTAAAGACCTCACCAGACCTACTCCCATAACTTATATTTTGAGATAACAGAATTAGCCAGAAGGTTTTTTCCAGAGACTGTCCTCAAGCAGGATACATTATTGTTATATAATCCTAAGGAATGTAGAGGGAAAAAAAAGTTTGTCCTTTCTTCCTCCTTGAGAATTCCAGACCCCTCTCTCCCTGGGGACCCCTAGACTTCCTATCAACCTGCCTAGGAAAGGACTCTCTCAGTAGTTTTACTTAGATAGTGTTTACTTCCTGATTTTGGGGGCTGTGCTGTGGTTCTGTAGAAAAATATCCTCTTTTGGAAGAAACACACACTAAAGCACTAGGAGCTGATGGAGCATCAGATTGGCAATATAACCTCAGTGGATGTTGGGGGACATAATTCCGTGTATTACTTTCCTGTAACTTTGTATGTTTCCAAATTACATTAAAATGATACAAAAGATGACCATGTGAACACATTACCAGGGTCTCTTAGGACCTTGGCAAGGGCCCACAAATGTGAGGGGATCTGAAGGTTAAGTTTCATTAACTTCACTGCCTCTTTAACTGCAGGCAATATTCTATCCAGTGTTGTCTGAAAAGCCAACGCAGCAAAAGATAGCTTTCCTATAATTTAGTCCTTATCTTAGGTAAGGATTTTTGAGGTCTCTGAGGCCTCCCTACCTCTGCTGAGACCCAATGTGGTAGGATGAATATGTTCTGAATAAGGTTCAAAGTCAAGGAGCAGCAGTCTGTACTCTGGCCCAAATGACCTAAGACCCTCTGGGTTGTGCCTTTGCTGGGCCCACATAGCTCTATGTATATTTGCTAAGCCCATCATGTGTGTGTTAGTCACTCAATCATGCCAGACTCTTTAGACCCCATGGACTATAGACCATGAGGCTCCCCTAACCATGAAATTCTCCAGGTAAGAATACTGGAGTGGGTTACCATTCCCTTCTCCAAGGGATCTTCCCAACCTAGGAATTGAACCCGGACCTCCTGCACCGCAGGCAGGAGTCTGAGTCACCAGGGAAGCCTCTTAAAAAATATGGGACACTTCACACATTTGCCAAGCCTGGCTTGGTACTTACAGCCAGTGTTTCGCTTGAGGCTCAGGGCAGACTATCTGATACTTGGTGACCAAACTCCTTTCTCCACACACCACTTATAGCCATCTTATATATTATTTGCTTCATGCCCAGGACTTGGCATTCTACCTGGAAGACAGAAGTCAGAAGTGAACAAGAAACCTTCTAATTTTTTCTAAAAATCGCCACCCTTCACTCCCTTTTTGGTATGCTCAGCTCAGCCCAGCCCCCTCCTCCTTTCTACAGATCTGTGTGTCTGCAGAGTACAATCTCATCTGTCCTCTCAAGGAGGCACCTTGAAGGCAGAAGGCAGCAGTTTGGGTATGTAAATTAAATCCAGAAGACTGTGAGCAAGTCCATTTGGCTGCACGTTTAAGTCACTCCAATCTGCATGGTAAGTCACATGTCTGACTCTTTGTGACCTCATGGATGGTAGCCCTCCAGGCTTCTCTGTCCCTGGGATTTCCCAGGCAAGAATACTGGAGTGGGTTGCCATTCCCTTCTCCAGTGGATCTTCCCAACCCAGGGATCAAACTCAGGTCTCCCGCATTGCAGGCAGATTCTTAACTGACTGACCTACCACAGAAGCCCAAGAATACTGGAGTGGATAGCCTATCCCTTCCAGGGGATCTTCCCAAGCCAGGGATTGAACCAGGGTCTCCTGCATTGCAGGCAGATTTATTACCAGCTGAGCTACCAGCGAAGCCCAGGTCATGGTTAGCATAAAGCATATTGTCTGTACAGTTTAGGCACGGTGAGTCACCTTTATTTCTTAGGGAAATTTTTACATCAGTGTAGGGATATTTACCAGCCAAGTTCCCAGACACCAGCCAAGGACCAACCTTGCAAGCAGAGCTTTTTAAGGATAGTAGTCTCAGGTCAGATGTGTTAACTGTTCTGCACAGGAGAAGTGAGGAGAAGGGAGATCTCAAGTATGGTATTCTACCTTAAGCATGTCAATATACAGTGTTGTCACTTACAGAGATGGATGAAGGAAGCACAGATTTATGGGAGAATTTTAATATTTCAATTTTGAGCATATAAAATTGAAGACCACTGTATACGGGATATCAGGTCAAACTATGCTGTTGCAATCGTAAACAACCTTAAAATTTCAGTGGCTTAACAAAAGTTCACCTCTCACCTAAGTTACATGTCTTTTATGGCTTGATGAGAGTGTGTGGGGGTGGTGACTGATGGAAGCTCCACCATCTAGAAATTCAGTTGTTATAGAAAAAGACACAACTGCTTACCTATGCTTCGGTCTGGGAGTGACACTCTGCATTTTCACCCACAGCACCCTGGCTGAAACTAGACACACAGCCTCAACTGACTGTAAGAGGGGCTGGGCAATGCGGGCTAGGAGATGGGATGTTTGACGGACACCACTGTTTCTGGGACAATATCCAGGTGGGAAAAGTGTGCAGACACCCACAGAAGTGAATGTTGTGTAAACTTTCATTTTGGAGTTGTAAGCAGATAGGTGGTATATAAAGTCATCATCACTTTCTCATGACCGTAATCCCAATGGCCAAATACAGGCTGTGTTATCACCCTTTTCTGGTTTGAAGAAGTAGCAAATCCAGATTGGTGGATACTCTTCAAACTTTCCTGTAGTGATACTAGCAACATACAAAGGTTCTCACTAGCTCACAAGACGAACTTTGGCTTAGTACTGAAGGCAGTTTTTGAACCTCTCAGAAGGAAAGGTTTGGTCTCAGAAAAACTTGCTTAATAACAGCTTGATCCTAGGAGTAGAGTAGGAGATGAGTTCCCTGGTGGTCCTGTTTCCAATACAAGGTGAGGGGGGTGGGGCAAGGGGCACCAGGTTTGATTCCTGGTCAGGGAACTGGATTCCATGTGTCACAACCAAGAGCCTGCATGGCCCAACTGAGAAAAAAAATATCCTACATGCCACAATGCTGGGAAAGACTGAAGGTGGGAGGAGAAGGGGATGGCAGAGGACGAGATGGCATCACCGACTGAATGGACATGAGTTTGAGTAAACTCTGGGAGTTGGTGATGGACAGGGAGGCCTGGTGTGATGCAGTCCATAGGGTCGCAAAGAGTCGGACACGACTGAGCAACTGAACTGACATGCAACAGTGAAGATGCAAGACCCAATGTACCACAAATAAGACCCAGCAAAGCCAAATAAATAAATTAATTTTTAAAAAAGAGCAGGGGGTTCACAAAGGTAGGAAGGGACATTTGTAAGTGTTTATAGACAAAGATATTGAAGGGCAAGATCACAGAGGAATAGGTGTTTTTGGTGATTGGGAACAAAACTCCTTGCCAGGGTTACCACTAGGTGTCACTAGTAGGAAAGGGAAGGCTGAAAGAACAAATGGAGGAAGGCACAGACATAAAAATTAGTTCCAAGGAGAGAAGTAGAAACTACCCCCAAATGTCCTCAGGTAGAATTTTGTGGAAGTGTTGCCTACACTGACTGGAACTGTTCTATTGCAACAAAAGGGGGGGGTGGAGGAAGAGGAGAGGGAGGGAGAGAAGGAGAAAGGAAGGAAAGGAGGGAGTGAGGAAAAGAAAAGGAAGATGACAGTAGGAATCATGAATTTTATTCTGCATGTAATGTCTCTGGGGCTTCCCTGGTGGCTCAGATGGTAAAGTATCTGCCTGCAATGCAGGAGACTCAGGTTCGATCCCTGGGTCGGGAAGATCCCCTGGAGAAGGGAATGGCAACCCACTCCAGCATTCTTGCCTGGAGAATTCCATGGACAGAGATGCCTGGTGCGTTACAGTCCGTGGAGTCACAAAGAGACACAACTCAGAGACTGACACATTTTCCTAATGACTTTCAAATGGGCTTTATGGGTTCCTGCTGTTAGCTCACGCCCTGTGCCAGGTAGGCGGGGCACGTACCTTTGTGCGTGTCTCAGAAGCTGAGAGAGGTAGTTTATTCTGCCACCCACTACAGTTTTCTATGCATTTAATATTTTCATGTGACCAACCATATTAATACTTTAGGTAAAGGTATAAGAAACTTTTTCAAGTCTTTCAAGTCTTTTCTTGTGTAGCCATGAGTACATATCTGCTGTGATACCAACCTGACCACGTATCTGTGAGATCTTCAATTAATTCAAAATCAGATTTAAGATCAGTGGATCTAAGATGTGTCTTATTTTAATGCCCCTGTGTGCATGCGTGCATGCTAAGTTGCTTCAGTCACGTGCAACTCTTTGCAACTCCATGGATGGTAGTCCTCCAGGCTCCTCTTGAGGTCCATGGAATTCTCCAGGCAAGAATACTGGAGTGGGTAGCCATTCCCTTCACCAGAGGATCTTCCAAACTCAGGAATCAAACCCATGGTTCTTACATCTCCTGCATTGGCAGGCGGGTTCTTTAGCACTAGAGCCACCTGCGAAGCTCCTTAATGCCAAATTGTAACAAAGCAAGAAAGAACTTTTCATTAAAAGTTCTTATATAGTTCTTCAATGACACAAGATGAGTACTGCTAACACACTCCATGTGCTGGTAAAATAATTTGAGACAGTTAACAGATAAATTATAATAAATCCAAATATATTTTATTATCACTTTGGTAAGATGATTCATCAAAATTAGATGGTTAGGAAGTTCCCTAGTGGTCCAGTGGCTAAAACTGCATTCCCAAAGCAGGGGGACCTTGTTTGATCCCTGGTCAGGGAACTAGTTTCCCAGTGCTTCAGGGTGTGGCCTGCTAAAAAAATAGCTAGGTACACAAATTCATTATTCTGAGCTTCTCAATCTTTTACACGTTTTGGCTTATAGAGGGGAAAAAAAGGCATTTATATGGCATACTGGGGTCAATGAATGAGGTCCCAGGGTTTCAGCTGCCCCTGACCTCTCTAGGATCTGAGATCAGTGTGTCAGCATGTTAAGTGCAGACTGTGGCTTTCAACCTTAAAGCTGCACTGGAATCACTGAGGAACTTAGAAAAAAAATATGTTGATTCCCTCTCCTCCCATGACTCCTAGAGATTTATTTCATTGGTCTAGAATCATGACTCCCAGGTGACTAAAGTGTGACCAAGGAACCACTGCATTAGAAGATAGCCAAGGAAACTTTAAAAACCTATCAAACTCACACATGTACCCCAATATTCACAGCAGTATTAATGTGCTGCTGCTGCTAAGTTGCTTCAGTCATGTCCGACTCTGTGAGACCCCATAGACGGCAGCCCACCAGGCTCCCCCGTCCCTGGGATTCTCCAGGCAAGAACACTAGAGTGGGTTGCCATTTCCTTCTCCAATGCATGAAAATGAAAAGTGACAGTGAAGTCGCTCAGTCATGTCCAATTCTTAGCGACCCCATGGACTGCAGCCTACCAGGCTCCTCCGTCCATGGGATTTTCCAAGCAAGAGTACTGGAGTGGGGGTGCCATTGCCTTCTCCAAGTATTAATGTGAGAGTTGGACTATAAAGAAAACCGAGCACTGAAGAATTGATGCTTTTGAGCTGTGGTGTTGGAGAAGACTCTTGAGAGTCCCTTGGACTGAAAGGAGATCCAACCAGTCCATCCTAAAGGAAATCAGTCCTGAATGTTCATTGGAAGGACTGATGTTGAAGCTAAAACTCCAATACTTTGGCCACCTGATCCGAAGAGCTGACTCATTTGAAAAGACACTGATGCTGGGAAAGACTGAAGGCGGGAGAAGAAGGGGACAACAGAAGATGAGATAGTTGGATGGCATCACTGACTGAATGGACGTGAGTTTGAGCAAGCTCCATGAGTTGGTGATGGACAGGGAGGCCCGGCGTGCAATAGTCCATGGGGCTGCAGAGTCAGACACAACTGAGCGACTGAACTGAGGACATGGAAGCAACCTAGAAGTCCATCAACAGATGAATGGATAAAGAAGATGTGGAACACATATACAATGGAATATTAGCAATAAAAAAGAACAAATCTGAGACAGTTCTAGTAAGGGGGATGAACGTAGAGCCTGTCATACAGAGTGAGATAGTTCAGAAAAACAAATATAGTCTATTAATGCATACATATGGAATTTAGAAAAATGATACTGATGAACCTACTCACAGGGGAGGAATGGAGACACAAGTATACAGAAGGGACTTATGGACACAGTGGAAGTAAAGACTGGGACAAAAGGAGAAAGTTACACTGACATATACACTACCACATGTAAAACAGATAACAGGTGAAAAATTGCTATATTACACAGGGATCCCGGCTTGACGCTCTGTGAAGACCTAGAGGGGTGGGAAGCGGGGATGGGTGGGATGCTCAAGGTCGGGATATATGTATAATACGGCTGACTTTTATAAAGTAATTTTCCTCCAGTTAAAAAAATAAAATCCTATCAGACTCATCTAGCTTCTAACTTGAACACATGTATGTGTGCAGGGTTTTTTTGGTTTTTTTTTTTTCTCACAGAAATATAAATAGAAAAAAACAAAGTCACAAAGTTCAAAACATGAAAGTGAAACCCATCTTCCCCCAAGTTTAAAGACCCAATTTTTTAAGCTTATGTGCATATGTCTACATTATTTGTATCTAGAGAAATAACTTTCATTTACACCAAAGAAAGCATACTGCACAGTATTCCACACTTTGTAACAAATTCATTCATTACATCATGAATCGTGCTGTTGAGTATGTGGTTAGAAAGTAATTCACATGTCTACCCTGTATTTAATTACTTCCCAGCTATTGCTCATTTGAGCTATTGTCACTTGTCTGGCAATAAACACCATTATACATTATATGCATCGTGAGGAACTCTAGTAAATATTTTTATGACGTAAATTTCTAGAAGACTGACCCCGAGTGAGTTCAATAAACACCATTATACATGGATCATAAGCATCGCGACGAACTCTAGTAAATATTTTTATGAGGTAAATTTCTAGAAGAAAGAACCCTGGGTGAGTTCAAAATCTAGATAAATGTGGTGGGCTCAACAAACGTTTTAAAATGAACTGGGGAAGCCTACGTCTGTAAAACACACGACTGAGACGGTCACTTCGGAGGTCCCGGCTGAGCGCTGCGAGACAGCGGTCGCGGTCACGCGGGGTCGGCAGCCAGCGACGCCTCAGAGGCCGCCCCGGGGGCGGGCGCGCTGGGTCACGTGGGCGGCGGCGCCCCGCCCCGCCCCGTCACGCGGAGCGCCACGCGGCCACCGGTTTCCCTCACCGGCTCAGTATCCTCACGCGGGGGCGCTGCGGCCGGGTCTCGCGGAGGTGGGGCTGGGAGTCGGGGAAGGTAAGTTCTATTCCCGCCGCGGGGTTGGGCGGCCGCGCGCGGGGCGGGGCTCGCGAGACTCGCCGCTTCCGGCCGGGCGGCGGGCCCGGGGCTCGGGCTTCCGGCGGCGGCGGAGACCGGGAGTGGGTTCGCGGTTGCCCTGCTGACTCTCCTCCCGGCTCTTGTGAGCGCTGCGGCCCCGCCGCCCTAGACGCTGCTCTCCTTATCCGTGAACCCCCAGCGCAGGCTTCCGCCCGGGCGCTGTGAGCCCATCGAGCTCGTTCACCGTCAAGGCTGCTCCTCACTCCCGACCTGCAGCTTCCGTTCAGTTCAGTTCAGTTGCTCAGTCGTGTCCGACTCTGTGCGACTCCATGGACTGCAGCATGCCAGGCCTCCCTGTACATCACCAACTCCCAGAGTTTACTCAAACTCATGTCCACCGCTTTGGTGATGCCATCCAACCATCTCATCCTCTGGCATCCGCTTCGCCCGCCTTCAATCGTTCCAGCATCAGGGTCTTTTCAAATGAGTCAGTTCTTTGCATCAGGTGGCCAAAGTACTGGAGTTTCAGCTTCAGTATCACTCCTTCCAATGAATATTCAGGACTGATTTCCTTTAGGATGGACTGGTTGGATGTCCTTGCAGTCCAAGGGACTCTCAAGAGTCTTCTCCAACACCACAGTTCAAAAGCATCAATTCTGTGCTCAGCTTTCTTTATAGTTCAGCTCTGACATCCATACATGACTACAGGAAAAACCATAGCCTTGACTAGACGGACCTTTGTTGGCAAAGTAATATCTCTGCATTTTAACAGCTGCCTCCCTGGGCCGTTTTTTAACAAGTTTTCCTGGCATTGGGCTTCCCTCATAGCTCAGTTGGTAAAGAATCCGCCTGCAATGCAGGAGACCCTGGTTCCTATTCCTGGGTTGGGAAGATCCCCTGGAGAAGGGATAGGCTACCCACTCCAGTATTCTTGGGCTTCCCTGGTGGTTCAGTGGGTAACGAATCCGTCCACAATGCGGGAGACTTGGGTTCGATCCCTGGTTTGGGAAGATCCCCTGGAGAAGGGAAAGACTCCCACTCCAGTATTCTGGCCTGAAGAATTCCAAAATGTCGGACAGGACTGAGCGACTTTTACTCTTCTTAGCATTATTGCTTTGAAACGTATAAAACCTGCCCCATAGTTGCCACAGCCCCAGCTGTGGATAGCCGTCTTGGGTATCCGTCTCCTGAAGTCTGCAGGCAGAATGATCACCCACGTCTTGACAGCCATGTTCTGGTTGTCTCTGGTTCTTGAGCTTGGTGTTGACAACTGCAGGTTGTCTTGACTCAAACGTTTAACACAGCTTGAAGTCCTTGCTCACAAGCTATCAGAGCTGGGGGGACCCTTCAGAGAGGACCGCCACAATGAGTTTACCATGCCCAGGACCCACCCTGGACACTTGACTATCCTGAGACTTCTGTCCCTCACCACCACCCTCATGCAGGACTTTGTTATAGCCACACACACTGCAGCGCAGTGAAATTAGGTGACTTCTTACAAGTCACACAGAGCCGGGGTTCAAACCCAGGTGAGCACACTTGCTACTCTAAGGCCTATAATGTCACAGATGACAGTTGTGGATTCCAGGACTGGCTGCTCAACTTTTAAATTATTAGGGAAGATGGTGACTGCAGCCCTGAAATTAAAAGACTCTTGCTCCTTGGAAGAAAAGCTATGACCAACCTAGACAGCATATTAAAAAGCAGAGATATTACTTTGCCAACAAAGGTCCGTCTAGTCAAGGCTATTGGTTTTTTCAGTAGTCATGTATGGATGTGAGAATTGGACTATAAAGAAAGCTGAGCGCCAAAGAATTGATGATCTTGAACTGTGGTGTTGGAGAAGACTCTTGAGAGTCCTTTGGACTGCAAGGACATCCAACCAGTCCATCCTAAAGGAAATCAGTCCTGAATATTTATTGGAAGGAGTGATACTGAAGCTGAAACTCCAATACTTTGGCCACCTGATGCAAAGAACTGACTCATTTGAAAAGACCCTGATGCTGGGAAAGATTGAAGGCAGGAAGAGAAGGGGAGGACAGAGGATGAGATGGTTGGATGGCATCACCAAAGCGGTGGACATGAGTTTGAGTAAACTCCAGGAGTTGGTGATGGACAGGGAGGCCTGGCATGCTGCAGTCCATGGGGTTGCAGAGTTGGACATGACTGAGCGACTGAACTGAACTGATTCTGTTTTAAACATTCGTTGACACAAGTCTTGCGCATTGGCTTTCCTAAATTTAAAAAAATCAGGACCATCATCTAAGGATATGTATATGTGGTATATACACACAAATATCTTTGCTAAAAGGTTTTGTACCTTCAAGATAGTTTATATTCATGCCACCTATTTTGATAAATCCATGGATGCTACTTAGATAAAATGGTAAGATTTATATATCAGTGTTCACAAAGTTTAGACATAAGATCTCAGTTTGAATCTTCACTGTGATTTGGTGAGTTTGGGCAAGCTTTTGTTAAAGTCTTTTACCCTTAGTTTCCTCATCTGGAAAAGAGGCATTTTTTCTGAGGATTAATGAATTCATATATACAGATTTCAAGCAGTTGGCACTCACTGAAGGGTAGCTAGTTTTATCTATTGTTATTCTGCCAGACAAAGAAATCTAAAGCTATGGCATTTCTCATCTCTGAACCTAAAGCAAAGGTGTCACCTTGGAGCTTTGCATTCTGATAAGCATAGGCCAAGTCCCCAGACTCAGTAAAAGCAACTTTGTAATTTTGTGCTCAAGAATAAGAAGAAATTCCTTTAATTTCATGTTTCTTTTGTCCCCACCGTCTTATAGAAACTTAAGTTATGCTGAAAAGATTCCCTATGCTGGAAAGGTATCTAATAGAGACAGAGGATTCATTTAGCTAATTAGTAATTTTATGTGGTGTTAGCTCCTTTAGAAACCTAATTTTAGGTATAGTCCAAAAAATATTTCTTGAAGAGAACTGTGGAACAAAATGGCTCAACATTTCTTTAAGCAGTTTTCTTCTAGCTCCCATACTGAGAAATGCAGTTTAATTTTTCATTTTCTTATTTTAAGAGTCTACTATCTTAAAGTTGACTCAACACAGAGGAAATGTGTAGGAGTATATGAATAGTGCATCAAAGTAACAGTAATTAAGGTGAACACAGTGACTTGTATTGCTGTCTGAATGGACCGTGATATTCACATTATTTAATTAAGAATAATATGGGTGTTAATTATTGTCACCAGATATCATAAATAGTACCACCTATGATGCTTAGAGGGAATAATTATTTGAAGTATGAGATAATACTTTTCTAAGCAAAATGCAAAACTGATCATATTTCTCTGAAACCTTTATCATTTAGCCCCAGCTTTCTCTGCTCATTTCTTATCAGCCCATGCAAAGTTCCCTACAATTTTCCTTGGTTGGGGGGGGAAACCCTGCAAAGTCTCTAAGAGACTGAAATGAGAAAGGATAGTGTTTGGTTCTCATTTATTTGGAAGTTCAATAGAATTTAATTAACTACTGATGCTAATCCATATCTCATGTGTTTTGGTACTTGCTTGAGTTATGTATTTCTTTTCTATTTGTTGCCTGGAAAAAGAAAAGTAAGAGGACTGTAGGTTTATTTCTTCCTCTATGGCAAGTCTTGAAATAAGCTGTACAAAAATTTCAAATAGTCCATTCATGATCTGTTTACATCTACATTCTCTGAGGACAGAAAGTACCATTTTATCCCTTTTCTTGGATTTAGGATCATTTGTTACATAAAGTAGGATACCGCTTAAATTTGGGGGAAAAAATAATTTTAAATATGAGTAAATGTAATACATTGATAAACACTTAAAATTTGTGTTTATTATCCCCTTGCTTTTCTTTGTAAATTTTCCCTATGTACATTTATCCACGAATAATACATTGTTTTGTTTTGCCTCTTTTGACACTTTATAAAAATAGAACCATACTCTGAATTCTTAAAACCTTGTTTAAAGTTACATTTTTGAATAATCCAACTTGACATAGCCATACATTTTTCACTGCTACACAGCATCGTTGAATGAGTATAAAAATCATCCGGTCTACTGTTGATAGATTTGACTTGTTTCCTATCTTTTGTTGTTATAACCATTCTTGTGCATTTTTCCTGGTGTACCTGTGCACACTTCTATGGAATATATCTCAAGTGGGATTACTAGGTCATGAATGTGTTCAGCTTTGCTAGGTAATGCTAGATTGTTGTACCTCTAATTAATGTCATCACTAACTGTTGCTCCACATCCTTGCCAATACTTGTTACTTTTTGCCAGTCTGGTGGATGGAAAATAGTATCCTATTTTGACTTTGCTTTATATTTCTTTTACATTTTCCTACTAATTAGGTTGAGCATCTTTACATGTGATTTCTGGCTATTCAGACTTCTTCATCTGTGAAATGTTGAAATGTTTGTGTCTTTTGCCCATTTTTATAATGGTCATTTGCCTTTTCTTACTTGTTTATAGGAATACTTCATGTTTTAGGAATCAATCCTTTGTTAGTTATATGTGTTGCATATTCCATATTTTTCTTTTTCTTCAGCTTATTCCCCCCCCTTCTCTTTTCAATTCATCTGTCTGTCCCCATTTTTCTTATCATTATTGCCCTTCTGTTCTGTCACAAAATGTGATAATGACTGCACATGCAGCAGAGGTAAATGTTACCATCTGAGCAGTTTGTATACTTTGGGCACCTGCCAAAATCAAGTAAAACCAGAGAATTGTTTAGAAATGTTGCAATCCAGCCTCTGGTCAAGCATGGCTAATCCAGAAAGTCTAAATATTGGATGTTCTTCAGAAATCGTATTAGACGTCATTCCCTATTGACACTCCCACTCCAAGTGATTCTGTTGAATTCTGTAGTTTGAAAACTTCCAAATTTATCTCTGTAGTGAGTCTCAACGCATCTCATATATCTGACTTTTGACTTGATATCTCTTGAGTGCCTCAGACTCACTCTGTACAGAATTTAACTAGTTCCTGATTTTTCCTTTCTTTCAAAATATCATTCCTTTCTCAGTCTGCCCAATCACAATCACAAACCACATAGTTGCACAAACCTAAACAGGTACCTAGGAGCTAAATGGCAACCCACTCCAGTATTTTTGCCCTGAGAATCCCAAGGACGGAGGAACCTGGCGGGCTGCGGTCCATGGGGTCAAGAGTTGGAAATGACTGAAGTGACTTGGAACATCCTTCTTTATTTCTTTTCTGTAGCTCCTTCATTCCAGTTCATCAGCCCAAATTGAGTTTGTGCCTCACTCAATCTTCTTACTGGGGCGAGGCAGGAACTTTGAATTCAATGTATAAAGGAAAGCACTACCCTAATCGAGTTTAGGAAATTACAGAGATGTCAGATTTGTACCCTGAAGTTTGCATTGTTAACCGTTGCTCTTATTATTAGGAGATAAAGGAAACAAATATAGAAATTCTTGGCAAAGCAGGATATATAGTTTTACTTAGAAACTATCATAGAAAAAATAAAAATACCAACATAAGGGAGGCCCTCAGGAAAACCCTCTACATGCGGCCTGAACCCCTGACAATGATATATCTTGATGTTTCTTTCTTATATGAGATTAACAGACCATGGCTATGTTCTTGAAGTATACAGAGGTCCCTTTGAAAGGGTTGCTTTCAAAGAAATAGGCTGAATATCTGTGCTAAGAAAAAAAAAATTTAGAATAACTTACAGATTCTCTAAAATTTATATACTTCTATAAATTGAAGAGAAAGTCACTGCTTTGAATGCCCAAGACAGAAGAAAGTAATGACAATATGTGAATTAAGAAAATTAAAGGCATCCATTCACACTTCTCCGTTCTACTAGAATATGGTTATCTGATTGATCTGTACGAGCTGGCTGTCTACACCAGGCAAAACCAACTTAGCCACCTTTTAACCAAGAGGTTCAAGACTATTCAGACTGTCAAAGAATCCTGTTGTTCATTCGTTAAGTCGTGTCCGACTCTGTGACCAGGCATGCCAGGCTTCTCTGTCCACCACTATCTCCCAGAGTTTGTGCAACTCATGTCCATTGAGTCAGTGATAACATCCAACCATTTCATCCTCTGTCGCCCCCTTCTCCTTTTGCCCTCAATTTCCCCCAGTATCAGGGTCTTTACCAGTGAGTCAGCTCTTCGCATCAGGTGGCCAAAGTATTGGAGCTTCATCTTCAGCATCTGTCCTTCCAGTGAATATTCAGGGTATTTCCTTTAGGATTGACTGTTTTCCTTGCTGTCCAAGGGATTCTCAAGAGTCTTCTCCAGCATCACAGTTCAAAAGCATCAATTCTTTGGTGCTCAGCCTTCTTTATGGGCCAACTCTCACATTGATACAAGACTTCTGGAAAGACCATAGCTTTGACTATATGGACCTTTGTTAGCAAAGTGATGTCTCTGCTTTAAAACACTGTCTAGGCTTGACATAGCTTTTCTTCCAAGGAGCAAGTGTCTTTTCATTTTGTGGTTGCAGTCACCATCCACATTGATTTTGGAGCCCAAGAAAATGAAATCTGACACTGTTTCCACATTTTCCCCATCTATTTGCCATGAAGTGATAGGACCAGATACCACGATCTTAGTTTTTTGAATGTTGAGTTTTAAGCCAGCTTTTTTACTTTCCTATTTCACCTTCATCAAGAAGCTCTTTAGTTCCTCTTCACTTTCTGCCATTAAAGTGGTATCATCTGCCTATCTGAGGTTATTGTTATTTCTTGATTCCAGCTTGTGCTTCATCTAGCCCGGCATTTCACATGATGTACTGTGCATATACATCATGTATATGTATGCCCAGGGAAGGGGGACTCCCCCGGTGGCTCAGACGGTAAAAGCGTCTGTCTACAACGCAGAAGACCTGGGTTCGATCCCTGGGTCAGGAAGATCCCCTGGAGAAGGAAATGGCAGCCCACTCCAGGACTCTTGCCTGGAAAATCCCATGGACGGAGGAGTGTGGTAGGCTACAGTCCATGGAGTCGCAAAGAGTTGGACACAACTGAGCGACTTCACTTCACTTCACTCTGCATATGTTAAATAAGCAGGGTGACAATATACAGCCTTGACGTATCCCTTTCCCAATTTGTAACCAGTCCATTGTTCCATGTCTGGTTCTTACTGTTGCTTCTTGTCCTGCATACAGGTTCCTTAGGAGGCAGGTCAGGTGGTCTGATATTCCCACCTCTTTAAGAATATTCCACAGTTTGTTGTGATCCACACAGTCAAAGGCTTTAGCATAGTCAATGAAGCAGATGTTTTTTGGAATTCCCTAGCTTTTGATCTCTTGTTCCTCTGCCTTTTCTAAATCCATCTTGTACATCTGGAAATTCTCAGTTCATGTACTGCTAAAGCCTAGCTTGAAGGATTTTGACCAAAATCTTGCTGGCGTGGAAATGAGTGTCATTGTATGGTAATTTGAACATTCTTTGGCACTGCTTTTCTTTGGGATTAGAATGAAAACTGACCTTTTTCAGTTCTGTGGCCACTGCTGAGTTTTCCAAATTTGCTGGCATAATGAGTGCAGCACTTTAACAGCATTATGGTTTAAGATTTGAAGTAGCTTAGCTGGAATTTTGTCACCTCCACTAGCTTTGTTTGTAGTGATGCTTCCTAAGGCCCACTTGACTTCAGTGTTCAGAATGTCTGGCTCTAGGGGAGTGACCACATCATCGTGGTTATCTGGGTCATTAAGAGCTTTTTTGTACAGTTCTTTTGTATTCTTGCCACCTCTTCTTAATCTTTTCTGCTTCTGTTAGACCCTTGCTGAAGAATCCTACCTTCAACAAAAGCTAAAAACAACACTGGTAATATGCAGGTGTTGTTCACCATTGAATCTGAGAGGGAATACAAGGGTAGTGAGACTTTAGTGTCTGTCAGGAGTTCTGAAATGTCTACCTTAGGCAATGAAGTGAATCAAATACAAGTCCAGTCTAAAAGTGGTCTGCTGCTGCTGCTGCTAAGTCGCTTCAGTCGTGTCCGACTCTGTGCGACCCCATAGACGGCAGCCCACCAGGCTCCCCCGTCCCTGGGATTCTCCAGGCAAGAACACTGGAGTGGGTTGCCATTTCCTTCTCCAATGCGTGAAAGTGAAAAGTGAAAGTGAAGTCGCTCAGTCATGTCCGACTCTTAGTCCGCAACCTACCAGGCTCCTCCATCCATGGGATTTTCCAGGCAAGAGTACTGGAGTGGGGTGCCATTGCCTTCTCCGCTAAAAGTGGTCAGTCCTCCCTAATTTTGGCAAGCTTTAAGAATTCTAACTTACAATCATGACTGACTATAATCCATTATTTTTAAAAGTGCCTCCATCAGTCTCAGGGAAATCAAACTTCTCTTATGATTATCGCTATGAGTTAAGTGCAATGAAACTAGTGAAGACCACTTGCAATTTTTTTTCTTTCTTGTTTTTGTTTGTGGTTTTGTTGTTGTTCCACTAGCATGGATCCTGATGACTCTGAACAAGATCCTGAAACAAAGGTGCAATATGCTTCTGTCTATGTGGGTAGAGAAGAAGACATTAAAAGATCTGAAAGAATAACAGCTGTTGTCCATGACAGAGAAGTGGTCATTTTCTACCACAAAGGAGAATTTCATGCCATGGATATTCGCTGTTACCGTAAGATTTTATTTTTCATTTGTAAACCTTGTATTTACTTACTGTCCAGAAAGCTATTAAAAGTTCAGTTTTTGAGTGACCAGATGTATGTTCAATTTCTTTGCAGACTCAGGAGGACCTTTACATTTGGGAGAAATAGAGGTATGTAAATCTGTTTTCAACAAGTTCAGATGTTTCCTATTTATATTCCTACTATATTTACTGTCTCTATTCACAAATAATTTATATTTGGGTCTGAACTATATTTTCATGCTTTGAGTATAATTACCAATATTCTAGGAATTCACAACACTAACAACAAAAAGAAAACCATTTTACAGGTAAAGATGAGAAATATACATGTCTTCTGACCTAGCAAATATACTTTGAAAGATATACCCTGCATATTATTGTACAAAAGTATATATATATATGCTTACATATGTGCATATACTTCCTAAGTATATGCACATATGTAACTA
This sequence comes from Dama dama, assembly GCF_033118175.1. Classification (NCBI taxonomy): domain Eukaryota; kingdom Metazoa; phylum Chordata; class Mammalia; order Artiodactyla; family Cervidae; genus Dama; species Dama dama. The sequence goes on from NC_083689.1 coordinate 95,857,275, forward strand.
TATATACACTTAAACATTTGTTAAGTATATACTTAAGAAGTTCATTGTGGTATTATTCATTGTAATGGAAAAGTGAAGGAAATTTAAATGTGTAACAAGAGGAAACAGTTTAAATTAGGACTCCCCACGCTGTGGAATAGTGTGCTCGGTCATGTCCGACTGTTTGTGAGCCCATGGGCTGTAGCCCACCAGGCTCCTCTGTCCATGGGGATTCTCCAGGCACAAATACTGGAGTGGGCTACTATGCCCTCCTCCAGGGGATCTTCCCGACCCAAGGATTGAACCAGGCTCTCCCACATTGTAGGCAGATTCTTTACCGTCTGAGCCACCAGGGAAGCCTGTGGAATAGTATACAGCCAGTAAGTTAATGAGGCGTGAACGTCAACAGTATATTTTTGAGTGGAAAAAAGCAAGTCAAAGAATAATAGGTCTAAAGAGGTCCCATTTTTAAAAAAATTATATTTACTTTTTATAATTCTACATAATTTGAATTTTTCCAATGTGTATATATTACTTTTATGATATAATAAAAATATCCATATATATATTTTAAGAAAGAAAGAACACTTTGAAGGCTTAACTGAGGCAGGATGGGGGCACTGTTTTACTTCCTTGCATTCCCAAAAACTAGCTGCCTGATTTCTTTTCTATCTCATGAAACTGATCTCTCTCTCCCTTCCCTGTGTCTGTCTCTGACTAGCACAAAGTACATGCTTAAATTCAGTGTTCCACTCTCTATACAACTCATATCTACCTACTTCCACACCTGTCCTCATGTTAAAAGATGTGTGTTTAAATTATGAACATGAACTTATGAATCATGAAAATGTTTGCTGACAGTTCTGGCCGGGGAGGTGGTATAGAACAGCACTTCTGCACTTCTTGTGTGGAGATAAAAATGTCAGCATCTGGATGATAGAGTGGAAGAACTTCCCTCAGTTTCAGACCATCGTGAGAGCTATAAAACCTTGCTGCTCAAAGTGTGGTTCACAGACCAACAACATTGGTGACACCTGGGAGTGTCTTGGAAATGCAAATATTGCATCCTGTTCTGGGACTCCTGAACTTAAACAAGATCATGAGTAAAGCCCAGGTCCTTTAAAATTTTAGAAGCACTGCTTTAGGACAGCTAAAAGTTTGAAATGAACTACTTTGGATCATAAATTGCTCTTTAGTTAACATATACACTTATGCCTTTAGTAACCTCTCTTGAAATTATATCTGAGACTTACCATTCTTCCACCAGCTAGTGAAGATTCATTTAGAAGCACTTGAAGCCCTTGCCCCATTTCTGTCATGGAAGTAACATTAATATCTAACAGATAACAGCATCCTGGGGTCACATGGGATAGCTGCCTGGGCTGGTTATCTTCTGATAGAGCTCTAACACACTGGGTTTCTTATCAACTGCAGAAGAACTTGATGACTGCTAAGATTATGTTCTGCCTTATACTGAATAATTTGTAAATGGGAGGAAAAAAGAGAAGCCTGTTTTGCAGCCTGGTTCTTCTGCAGTAAATTCTGTTCTGAATCTGAGATTTATTGTCAACATTGGAAATGTCATATTATAAAATCAATTATTTCTTTCCCCAGGAATTTGATGGACGAGCATGTATAGTTTGCCCCTGGCATAAGTACAAAATTACTTTGGAAACAGGAGAAGGACTGTATCAGTCTATAAATCCTAAAGACCCATCAGCAAAACCCATGTGGTGCTCCAAAGGAATAAAGCAAAGGATTCACACAGTGACAGTGGACAATGGGAATATTTATGTGACTCTTTCTAATGAGCCTTTTAAGTGTGACTCTGACTTTTATGCCACTGGAATCTTCAAAGTAATTCCAAGTTCCTTCTGATAAAATTTCATGGCAATGAAAAATGTTGTGTATGTTTTGAAAGTATTTTTAGAATAACCTTGCTGAGTACCAAAGATGACTAACTTTTTCCAACACAAGCACATTTATCATCTTTAACAGTCATATTTATGAAAGGTTCAAAAGTACATGTACTTAGTATGATGTAAGGATCATTATCGGGATCTATAGAATACGTTTCAGCCAATCCTCTGGATTGATTGGAACCTTAAGGTTATAGGTTTGAAATGTGCATTTGAAGAAGGATAAAAATAATTTGGAGTAACCAGAGTGAAGAAAAGGTTAAAAAAAAAAAAGATTAGATCTACTAAGAAAAATTTAGGGGGAAAATCCCTACTTGATATAGTAGACTTTATCATGGAAAAATTTTAATGTATACGAAGTGAAGAGAATAATAAACTCCCAGCACCCACCTTCAACAGTTACCAGCATTCTTCTACTCTTGTTTCATTTCTGCATGAGTTCACCACCCCACCTATTGATGGTTATTACAATTTTTTTTAAGGTAAAATGTAAACACATTGAAATACTTAAGTTTTAACTATTCAGTTTTTCCAAATAGATAGCAGACCTTTTACACTTGAAAAATACTTCCCAGAATGGGATCAGTGTACATGCTGAATTTAAAAATAGGAAACAACTTGCCTGACATTGAAACCAATAAACTTTAGCTCAGTTTCTCTCAGGTCATGGTACACAGTTTGAAAGTAAGGAAGAGACAGTTGCTGCTAGCCATGAGAGATGTGACATCTGCTCAGTGAGCCAAAGGGCTCTGAATGCCAAATGAGATTTCTAAATAACATTTTTTAAGGAATTTTTATTTGTATAGAACTTTGCACATGTATGTACAACCAAGTGTCATATAAATGTCACAGAGAGAAGAGATACAGGGGTGTTCCTCAGAGTCTTTTCTTCTGAGTTCGTAGGCAGATGTTAAGTTAGTTCACCCTGCTTTTTCCATGCCAGTTATTTATGGCCATCACTTTTCTGGTTGCCTCGTGCCCACGCTGTACTATAAATCTCTGGGTACTGATCATCTAAAACTCAGTAGCACATAGTAGAATATAAGGATAAGTGGGACCAGAAAGAACTATGAGGAACAGACTATGAATTCAGAATGAAAAAAGCTTTTTGTCAACAGTGGAACTTAGTCTCAAACCACAGTAATCTTCTTAGTGACACAGGGCTGAATTAAGGCTTAGTATTCTAACAGTTGGATCCTTTCTCTTGGCTATTGTAAAAGTAGTAAGTGAATAAAATAGGTATCATTAAGGCTGTGCTTACAGAGCCTTTTGCTATATATTATATTTTTTCTGATATATTGCTCCATGCTACCCATATTCCAACACTTGCTTTCCTTAGACTACTACTGAGCCAGGCCTGTGTTTTTTATAAACACTGTTAACAGCAGCAGTTACCCACGAGGTACAGAAAATGTACCATCTCTGGAATGGGTGCCTCCCCGTCTATTATATCAGGCACTGATCCTCCAATGACTTAACACATGTCCAGAATTTAAAATGCATGGAAGAAACCAAAGTACCTCCAGCAGGCAAAAACCATGACCCTGGTCTGTGGGACCAATCACAGAAGCATTTTTTTCCTGAGGATCCAGTGGCAACAATGAGTAATGTGGACTTGGATTTTAATTTGTTCCTCTAGATGGGGAAATAAAAATGTCATGTCATTCTCAAATACAGACATCTCATCAGATTTGTAAACAATATAAATTTACATCTATGAATTTCAAGTTCTTCATAACTTTATAGATGAGTTTTAAAAATAACCAATAATAGGAAAACTCAAACTATGCAGCCTGTAGATAGAAAATATATATATCCTTTTATTATCTCTGAAACAGATATGTAGCATTTTAGTAGGGAGGGTTTTTTTCCCTCCCAGATAAATAATTGGAAGGATACTCTAAACAAGACTTTAATACAAACATAAATGTACTATAAACATGTCCATATTATAAACCAGCACATAGAGTCTAACTCACCAAAGGGTACATTTTCTTGTTCATTAAAAAATATCACAGTCAACATTGATTCATTTTATTTTCTCTACCATATACATACTTGAGAATGACATTTTAGCAATAGTCCGTCCCCCACCCCCATTTTGTTTCAAAGCAGAGCAGTCAGAACATAAAAACTAGTTTCCTAGTTATGTCATTAGATAATGCTTAAGCTCTGTTCAGTGATATTTAAGTTCAGATTTGTTCATTCATTCATTCCAGTTGATTGGTCAAACACAGAATGTAAAACCTGAATCTTATTACTCAACTTATTAGCAGGAAGTTTGGGGTGATCGGAAATACTGTCTGGCTTCTCTGGTAATGACCTATAAGGTTTTGCTTTGATTTCACCTTCGGGAAACAGAGGCTCAGAAAGCACAGGCTCCGAAAAGGCATTTCTAAAATTTTCACTCTCCTCTCTGTTTTGCCTTATGGATTCTTCTTCTTGGAAAATTTTCATTATCTTCTCCAGCACAGCATTAACACAGACTGTCTAATAATTTTAAAAAAGGTAAGGTTTCTTTATTATTGGAGTATAATTGCTTTATACTACTAAACTTAATAGATAAAATCCAATAATGCAATAAAACATTTAACATAAAATCATTGATCTGTATATTCTAACAAAGAGGTGCTTTCCTTCAGCTTCCTCTGGCACATGATAAACGTGAAGAGGCTGATTCCTAATTATAAATATACCATAATCTAGAAGGAAAATTAAAACATAGTATGCTTTAATAAAAATATGCTTCACATCTCTAATTCATGTTTTACATCTTTATTCTCTAATTAAATGAAACATTCCTTTATTCTCCTGACTTAATTAAACATTTTCTGAGAGATGGAATTTATCCTCAAACATGTTAATATCTCAAAGTAGGTTTTCTGTTTTTACTTTTTTCCCATATAGACTTTGCTTATACCAATTATCTTCCATTGGAAGGGCATAAATATTTTGGTAAGAATTTAGTAAATTAATGAATCAACAATTTCTAAACAAACTTGTGATCCACTTTCCCTCAAAAATGCCATTCGCTACTTTAAGAGTGTCAAAACACAGATTTAAAAATATAACTTCAAAAATTGAGAATCACCAAGAGCTGTATCTGTTAAACCTATAAGTTTACTGATGGAGATGATGATGCCAAGCATTTAAGGCAAGCAACAAGAATAATAAAATCTATAAATACAAGACCACCTAAACTAGCTTCTTTTACCAAAGCGATGATGCCTTCAAGGTGACATAACAGGCGACAAATGCTCAATGTTCCTAAAGAGAGGAACAGGAAGGAGGGCAGGCCTCGGCTTGAACAGCCCTTTCCTCCTGACCTCCTGCCTCCTCTTTTCTTTGCCTGTCTTCCACCTCAGAATGGGGACACCAGATGCTTCCCTTCACTTCCCGGCGTTACTGTCTGGCAATGTGACCCCTCTGGCCAACGTAATAAAATTTGTCTGCTGGGGAGGAAGATGGGAAGGATTTGGAGGAAAGTGTTTCCTCCTTTTTATATAGAAGAAAGACTCTGTCTTTTGCCTCTACTTTCTCCTCCTTGCTTTGGACACTGATACGGATGTAAGGTATGAGCATAAGGTAGCAAACCTAAGAACCAAAACCAACCAACAGGATAGTGGGAGAGAAAGATGGAGAGGCCCTGGGTTTGTGATGACACTCTAGATCCACTATACAAACCCAGGAACTGCCTGACTCTGGACTTCTAATTAAGTGAGATAGTTAAATATCTGTATTGATTAAGGTACTATCGGGTATCTTTTTTGTTACTTGTATCTGAGTACACCCAAGTCTAGAGTTATAAATCTTGAAGTCCATCACTTCCAGCTACAGACAGCTTTAACCATTTATCACAACTATGATCATTTTCTATGTACGCCATGCTACAAAAAGAAGGTTGGGAAGCCCTATCCTATTTGATGGATTTCTTCTTCCCTCACTTATAACATTTTATCTGTGCCCACCCTAACCAATTCTGTCCAAGTCTCAGAAAATGAAAGATCTTGATCAAGGTCAGTATTTCTCCATCTTTGCTTGTAACCTAACCCTACCTATCAATTTGTCTATCAATTATTGCCTGCCTCTTCAACCTCTCATTCTTGACTAGCTCCTCCCCTGCAACCTGTAACATACTAAAGTATCTTCTATCCTGAAATTTAAGAATTTAAAATCCCTGTGGCCCTGTTTCCCTCTTGACTACTACACACTCTTTTCTTGATCAAACCAGGACATACATCCATGGTTTCCATTTTATCATCTCCTTTTCACTCAGGAAAACTCAGAACCCAGGGCCTCTGCTAAAGTAGTTCTCAAGATGATTAATTCCAACATCTTTACTACTAGATCTAATGGACACTTTTCAGATCTTCATTTTACTTGAGTTTTTCTGCTTGTATGTGACTCTTAACCACTCACAACTTCCTGAGACTCTAATTCCTTGACAGCGTTTCTCCTGATTCTCTTCCTGCTTTTCTTATTATTGGTCCTCTGTCTCCTTCATGGATTTCTTCTTAGCTTATCTTAAACAGAAAGTGTTCTTCACATTTCTGCCAACGTTCTACTCTTTTCACTTGGCATGGTTCTACCCTCAGGGCATTAACTTCCAACATAGATGTTATTTGCTTTTAAAACCATAATTCTAGCCCTGACCTCTCCTAGGACTTGGATGAATGTATCACCAATTATCAGAGGTCACCAAAAAAATTGTTTCTTAGGTTATAGCATAAGTCATATAGGATGATTTCAAAAGCCTTTGAAAAATTCAAGTAATTGTGGTTTTAATCTAGTTTGTTTTAGTTTCACCATAGCCATTTCATCCCACTCATTTTCTGCAGTATATTTGCATCAATCTTGTATGAGATTCACATTTAAGATACTGAACATTTCTCAAAATTTTAAAACATTTGCAAAATATTTGATAAATTCAAAGTTTTTAAAAATTGTAAATATGTTTAAAATGAGTTCTTTTACACTTTTTTTTTCTAAGTTGTCTTGGCTATTCTTTACTTTTGGCATTTCCTTGTAAATTTTAGAATAAACTAGTCAATATACACATACACACCTGCTCAAATTTTAATTGGGATTGCACTGAATCTGTGGATTATTAGGAAAATTTAACCTTTATTCTTGTCTCTTTCAATATGATCAAAAAAATAAATAGGTAAACGACCTCTAACAAGCCATAAATTTATTAACAGAAAGAAGATCTAAATAAATAGAGAAATATACCACGTTCATAGATTGGAAGGAGAACCTATTTTACCAGTTATGAAGACTTAATGTAAAGTGCCAGTAAATAATACAGTGTTGAATTGGTGTAAGAATAGACAGATCAGTTGACTAGAATAAAGAGAATGTAAACAGACCTACATATATAAGGACATTTAATTTATCTTAGAAAAGGTGTTCTGGGGCAATAGGAAAGAGGTTTACTTTTTTCCCTGATAAATTGAGTTGGATCAGCTGGGCGTCCCTGATAGCTCAGTTGGTAAGGAATCCACCTGCAATGCAGGAGACCTGGGTTCAATCCCTGGGTTGGGAGGATACCCTGGAGGAGGGCATGGCAACCCACTCCAGAAATTCTTGCCTGGAGAATCCCTATGGACAGAGGAGCCTAGCGGGCTGCAGTCCATGAGGTTGCAGAGAGTCAGACACAACTGAGCAAGTAAGCACAGCACAGCACAATGAGATGCCCACAGAGGGAAAACCTGACCCTTGCCTCATACCAACTCCAGATGTGTTATAACTCTAAAAGTGAAAGGCAAAATAACAAAGCTCCTAGGATATATCAGAGGGAGTAGGTTCATGACTAGGCTGTAAGTCAAGATTCCCTAATTAAGACATAAAAAGCACTTAATATAAAGAAGATTAATAAATGAGACTGCATTAAAATTAAGAACTTCTGTTTTAACAGACACTCCTAAAAATGAAAGGCTAGTCACAGAGTAAAATAAATCTGCCCAGATTCAACTGAAAAAAGGGCTTGTTCCAAAAATACAGTTAAAAGTACAAATTGATAATAAACCAATGGACAACTCCAAGTAGGAAAATGAGAAGAGACTAACAGAAATTAACAAAAGAGGATATCCATTAATGTATAAAAATGGTATTCAGTCTTAATAATAAAATGCAAATTAAAAACAATATGATAGTACTACATACCCACAAAAATGGCTATAAAAGAAAAGATTGATAATACCAAATGTTAGTGATGATACAGAGCAACTGGGATTCATAATCTGCTAGAATGAACTGTTAAAACATTTTGGAAAACTTTGGCAATATTTACTAGAGACGAACATATGCAAAGTCTTACCGTCCAGACATTTCATCCAAACATATGTACAAGAACATTCACAGCAACCTATTCACAATAGCCAAAGTTCTAACTAATCTAAATATTCAACAATAGAATAGATAGTTGTATATTTAATCAATGGAATACTATATACAGCAGTGACCGTCAACAAGCTCCTGCTATAGGCAACAAATGAATCTCACAATGATAATGTTGAGCAATACAAGACCTACAAAAGAACATAGTATACGATTTCATTTATATACAAGTCAAAACTGACTATGCCATTAGAAGTCAAAATAGTGCTTGCCTTTACAGAAGAGGTTAGTGATCATAAGGAGGCAAGAAAGAGGCTTCTAGAATGATAGTATAATGTTTTGTTTCTTGATCCATATGATACATCAATTAATAGATTTTCTGATAATTCATCAAGCTGTGTACTTTTCTTTTTGTATGTTGTAATTTTTTTCAATTAAAGGTAAATGTAAATGGCAATGAATTAAAGGAAATAACTTTATAATTTATAAACGTCTGTATATTTTTGTCATACTTTTTAATGAACACTTTTGTAATTCAAAAAACAAAAGCTGAACTTTAACCAACCACAGCACAATGGCAGAAACAAAACACCTGTAACCTAATGAAAGCAAAACCAAAATGTTTTGACCAAAATAGTAATAAATTTTTTAAAAAGTAAAATAAGTTTTATTACTTAAGCAACTTAGTTTTTGGTGGATTGACCTGGCTCCTTAGAAATGTAATTTTTAATGTAAAATTATTTTGTGTAATAAGAGAATAATATCTTGGTTTAAGAACAGACTATACAGTATTTCTTTACATAAAATAATTATATTTCCAGATTCTAATTATTTTCTTAACTTACCAAATAAATGAGTGCCGTATATGAAGCGCACATTATGCTAGTTAAAGCAGTCTTTGCTGGGAAAGAAATGATTTCAAACAAAGATCCCTTTCTGACCTGAAAAAACAAATGAGTTTTCTTATTAAAAAATTTTCAATGTTACAATGTTAAATCTTATAATGTTATTGTAAAATGAGAATTCAAATATTGATAGTCATCTACTTTAGATCTGAGTTTTCTCACACCTTGAAAATATAATGTCTTCCTCCTTTACAAAAAGACACTTTCTTTTGCTAATTAAAACCTATGACAAATCTATTGAAAAAAAAAAAAAATCTCCCATTTCCAAAATCTGAGTTTTGGCTTTTGACATTTACCAAGTGTGCTCACTAGGGGGTGCTGCTGTGCTTATTAGAAAAACGGTCTTTGTTGAAATTCATGGAGTCATCCTTCACTAAATTATTCACCTCTTCAATTAAGCAAACAGCAATGAAAATACTGGGCATTTCCTGGAGATTAATGACCTGCCTGGAAATGTTAATCATGAGACTGCTGAAGGCCAGCATTAATCTTAGATGATCATTAAGCTTCAGCAAATACTTTGCGCTCATATCCAGCATGCTTTTTGAAATGTACATGTTTACACTAATAAAGAATTTGTCTCTCAGATTTTTCTTGCTTCTAGAATGTGTCCCTGCCTCACCACAATATATTCAGTTTAAGGGAACTGTAACTCTTATACTAGGCCACCTCTGTGGCTTTGAGCTATAAGGATATGAAATGATGACAGTAGGAAGAACATTCCCTTCCCCTTTAAAAGGGAAGGGGCAGTTAGTCATACTTCTCTGAAGAGCCAAGTCACTCAGAGGCTTCAAAAACTCTCAAAAGGTATAGGATGTAAATATAAAATCATGTAAATGCACAATGAAGTGAAGTGGCTCAGTCATGTTCAACTCTTTGCAACCCCATGAACTGTATGTAGCCTGCTAGGCTCCTCCGCCCATGGCATTTTCCAGGCAAGAATACCATAAAATTGCACACAAATGAGAATGGTATATATATATATATATATGATCATTAAAAGGTTCAGTTCAGTTCAGTCGCTCAGTCGTGTCTGACTCTTTGCGACCCCATGGACTGCAGCACGCCAGGCCTCCCTCTCCATCACCAACTCCTGGAGTTTACTCAAAGTCATGTCCATTGAGTCAGTGATGCCATCCAACCATCTCATCCTCTGTCGTCCCCTTCTCCTCCCGGCTTCAATCTTTCCCAGCATCAGGGTCTTTTCCAATGAGTTGGTTCTTCGCATCAGGTGGCCCAAGTATTGGAGTTTCAGCTTCAACATCAGTCCTTCCAATGAACATTCAGGACTGATCTCCTTTAGATGGACTGGTTGGATTAAAAGGTTACAACATTGAAAAACTGAAACAATGGTAGCAGAACGGCTAGGTGAATTATGGGTATCCACCCAGCAGTAACGCTGCAGCCTTTTAAATGGTGCCTCTGAAGAGCACGTGGCAGCATTTCATTGAGCGGACACTTTATGGCGCTGTATACCAGGTCCTGCTCTAAGTGCTTACTGTACTCAGGTTTGGCTCACTGCTGTCCTACGAAGGACAAAGGTGTCCATCACAATCTCCCTTCTCCTCTCAAGCGATGTATGGAAAGCTGAAGCCAATAATACTATCTAGCATAGTAGCTGAGAGATGGTGGAGTGAAGAGGGAAAAGGGAGGGGGGTTTTCCTTCTTACCCCCACCCTTCAGGCCGTACGAGCTCCTACACACGGTGGGCAGTTTTAGCCCACTCTCTCCATATGTCAGTCTGGAAAACTTCCCAGACTTCCTGGCTTCTGGGAAGCGCTGCCAGGAAATGAAGCTGCTGCTACTCTTTCACTCTTACTGAAAGACTCAGATTGATAGCATGCCTTTGAATCCCACTATCAGGCTAAAGGAGACAAACTCTGTAAGTAGGGAGCAGATGTCAGGAAGGAAATCAGATACACGTCAACAGAATGCCTCGTAGTAGAGTAAAATATTCATGAGTTTGTGAATATATGGATGTAATGGAAGGTCCAATAATTGGTAGGTCATATACAATAAAAATAAAAATGGGGTGTGCATGCAAGGAAAATTACTGTTTCTGTTTCACTGCATCTTTCTTTTTCAGATTTTTGTCCTTCACCTAAAAGTAATTAAAATGGATTAGTTTAGAAATAAATGTGTATTTGATATATGTTATGCTTCTGAATGATGAATCTATATATTGGCTGGGGGTAACTTTTTCACCATTTTAATGCTTTTAATAAATATTTGCTGTTACTATAATAAATCACCCCTGTAAAAATACATATCCTACAAAATTTATGTGGCTACTGGCTAAGTAGCCATTTTTCCATTTTATGACTCACTTGCAATACATGTTTTTCATATTATAAACCACACTGTTTCATTTTTGGTTTGCTATGGGCAGGAATAGTATACGGCAAAAACTGAGATAAACAAACTGGAGAAATTTGGGAAAAGGGAGGCTTTGTCTAGACTGTCTTGGCTGGTTTCAAAAATTTTATCTTAACCTTGTTACATGATTTTTATTTCATTTGCATTTAAAAGTATTGTGATATCACTATTATATCCATATATTTCCTTTTTGAATTTGGTAATATTAACATATAAGATACATGGATATTTCAACAAGTAAAAACATTTCAGTTTTAAATTTCTACCACATAATTTCCTGTTCTACTTCTCCCATATAATTTTGACTGCCTTGTCTCATGGAAGAAGTATCTATATTCATCTTATTTTCACGAACAATGAGATAAATCACACAAAAAAGCAGACTATAAGCAGCTTAGAAAATAGAGATATACTTACAGATAACCTGAAGGTTGGAGAATTACCAGGTCCAACTTAATCTATATTGTCCAAAACCATCTTGATAAAATATCAAAGGAGTTATAGGGGAAACTCTTTCTCAGTGATTCACAAATAAGGTTGGAAGAAATACTGCTTTTACAGGTCCAGAAAAAAATGTTTCCTTTTTAAGTTTGGAAAAGCTACTTGATCATGAATTTGCTTAGCAACCCACAATACTCATGAATGCAGGGAAGACTCCTAGCAATCCACAGGAAAGAAAGCTTTCTGACTTTGTTTATCCCAGTATTGGGGCTTCCCAGATAGCTCAGTGGTAAAGAATCCACCTGCAATGTAAGAGATGGAGTCAGTCTCTGGGTTAGGAAGATCCCCTGGAGAAGGAAATGGCAACCCACTCCAGTATTCTTGCCTGGAAAATCCCATGGACAGAGGAGACTGGTGGGCTACAGTCCATGGGGTTGTGAAAGAATGGAACACGACTTAATGATTAAACAACAGCGCGCCAGTATTAACAGCCTGTGGAGCATTACCCTTGAATGAGCTCTTAATTTGGGTGGTCCTATAAAAGCTCAAATGTCTCACCCTCTTGGCCAACCTGCCAAAGTATGTCTTCAAGATTCCAATACTTCTGCTTTCTAGGAATTGTCCTTTTCCCCCCGCCGAGTCTTGAATTACACCACCCAAGATAGACTCATGGCAAGCCCTTCAAGGAAGTAAAGAAGTTCTCGCTATTTGTGAGGTTTACAGACCCCAAACTGGAGTCTACCTTGGAGGGTTGAGGGCGAGGAAGAAACTTTACTTAGGTAAGCCTCTGTGATTCTTCATCTTGAAAACTCCCCTGGGGTCCACTTATGCCACAGGCACTCCTGAGGCTAAGAGTTTAGTTTACCCATCTCTTGACTACACCACTCCAGAGAATGTGTCCAAAGTAGAAGCAAACACCTCTAAAGTCACTATACAGAAGATTCTATCATAGACAGAGCTTCTGGTCCTGTGGCCCTGCGCTGGGATGCCAAAGTCAGCAACTGTGTCTGGGAGCTGCCGTGTCTTGGCTGAAGTCATCATCCAAGCTGACTATATAGGTCACTGCAGCCTAGAGCAGGCGCAGGCTTCACTCGGACAGGCAGCTTCCAAGGCTAAGCAGATACAGCGTTCTGTAAGTATTGCTGCTGGGGATACTGAAAATCCCCAAGAAATTCTCAGTTTTCCGTTCCTAAGGCCCCCTGTAGAAGAAGCAGGCATATCACTAACCTCAGCCCTGCACAACAGGGAACGGTTCGGGGACCCACAGAGCCAGGTGCCAAGGAAGTCTCTCAACAAGATGGCCAGCTGGACAGGCTGGACCCCAGCTCTCTACACTTCACTCCTTTTTATTTTCACACACCACAGAGTTCCATCTTGACACAGGCAGTCTGACCATTCTTGAAGGAATTCAGGCTGGAGTCCACTCTGGGTAAGCTGAACTCTGTGATATGCCATTGACCTCTCGGCACGGTCTGGTTCCATGGATACATTCCACTCACAGACCAACCCGCTGACCTCCACCACACCTCACACGTTACTCTGCTGCTCCTTGGATTCTCCAGGCCACTAAACTTCACTCCTCACGCTTCTACGTCTATCCTCACTGAGACTTTCAGATTTGATGTATGTTTTCTTCCTTGCTACAACTTCGGTTCCTTTCAGTGGCAATTCTGAATTTCCGCCCTAGCTAATACACATTACTCTAGAAAAGCTTCCTCCTCACTCCTAACCCTCAAGGACCCCAGCAGCTCTGACCTGGGACTGTTCCCACTTGTCTCACTTCAGCCATGTGGAACCACTTACAGTTCCTACGTAAGTCATGCGCTTGCCTCAGCTTCTTAATATACATTGTCCTCTTCCGCAAACGATTCTCCTACTTCTTCACTGGGATAATTTCCCTTCCTAGGCTCAGATCCAGTATCATCTTCTAGGGAGACTACACCGACTACTCTTAGGAATTATCTCCCCCTTGTTGTTGCTTCCATAGTCCACTTCGCACACTTTCATCATGCACTCAGTACACCCAGTAGTCACGGCTTACTTGCTCACCATCCCTATAGTCCACAGGACATTTATGAATCCATATTAAAAAGCAGAGACATTACTTTGCCAACAAAGGTCCGTCTAGTCAAGGCTATGGTTTTTCCAGTGGTCATGTATGGATGTGAGAGTTGGACTGTAAAGAAAGCTGAGTGCCAAAGAAATGATGCTTTTGAACTGTGGTGTTGGAGAAGACTCTTGAGAGTCCCTTGGACTGCAAGGAGATCCAACCAGTCCATCCTGAAGGGGATCAGTCCTGGGTGTTCATTGGAAGGACTGAGGTTGAAGCTAAAACTCCAATACTTTGGCCACCTCATGTGAAGAACTGACTCACTTGAAAAGACCCTGATGCTGGGAAAGATTGAGGGCAGGAGAAGAAGGGGATGACAGAGGATGAGATGGTTGGATGGCGTCACTGACTCAATGCACATGAGTTTGGGTAAACTCCAGGAGTTGGTGATGGACAGGGAGGCCTGGCATGCCACAGTCCATGGGGTCGCAGAGTCGGACACGGCTGAGCTACTGAACTGAACTGAACAGAACTGAGTACCCACACTCGTGATTTTACATGCCATGGTTTCAGTAAATTTGCATTAAGTGAGTGAAAAAGGGTAGAATTACATTTCACTTCCAAAAAGAAAGTTAACCATCTTATAATCTGTAAAAGATATTAAGAAGTAAACCTGAAGGACATCTGGTTCCAGCAATGTGGCAGACTGAGCCAGTGGGGAACCTCTCACCAAAAAACAAGAACAAAAACAAAAAACAAAACAAAACAAAAATCCTATAAATTCTATATAAATAAAAATCCAAAAATGTAATACCAGACTGAGTTTACAGAACATGGAAGAGGAGGAGGAAGGAAGGGATAAATCGTCCCATGTCAGGAACTAAAAGCCAAGCAGTAAGTGTGTGATCTTATGTCTCAGGAATGGGGATGTTACTGGATCCTGAAATAAGGACTGAGGGCTTGAGTTTTAATAAACAGAATGAAGATGAGACTTGGATGCACATGAGGTGAGGTCAGGCCTTTGTAGAGCTGCAATGGGGGACTAGAAAAACTGCACCCGCCAGACCAAAAAGGTGAGAAAGCAGGTCCCCACCAGGGACTGACCCCTCCAGAGCACAAGCAAAATTCTCTAGAGAAACTGTTGTATCCCCAAGGCCAGAAGGTATTTCTATTTTTAAAAAAGTCTTACTGAAGAAAAATTTTCAATTGAAACAAAATGATGAGTAGACACAACATAGATCACAATAGACAGAAAGATTAGCAATCCCCCTAAATCTCAAAGAATAATCTTTAAAAAGATCATAAATAATATGTTTAAATTAAAGTGGTTATTAAAAAGAAATCATTCTATAAAAGGATGCTTTTTAAAAAGTAGAAATTTGGGGGAGACACCAAATATTATAGAACTTCTAGAAATGATAAATATAATGTTTGAAACTTAAAAATACATTTAATAAGTAAAAGAGCATATTAGAGCTGGAGAGAGTTGGTTAACTGGAAGACAAATCAGAGGAAATTATTCAGATGTATCAAAAAGAGATAAAGGATAATACAAGAAAGGTAAATGGACATAAAGACTAACATGAGAAGATTCAAAAGTGTGTTTAGTAGGCGTTCTGGAATGAGATTAGAGAAAATGAGGCGGCAATATTTGAAGACATAATGGCTGAAAGTTTTCCAGAATTGAAGAAATTATCCTCAGATTAAAGAATCACAAAGGCTTCCAAGACTGTGTGGGCACGTGCTAAATTGCTTCAGTTGTGTCCGGCTCTTTGTGGCCCCGTGGACTGTAGCCCATCAGGCTCTTCTGTCCATGGGATTCTCCAGGCAAGAATACTGGAGGGGGTTGCCATGCTCTTCTCCAGGGGCTCTTCCCGACTAAGGGATCGAACGCATGTCTCCTACACTGGCAGGCGGGTTCTTTACCACTAGCGCCACCTGGGAAGCATTTTGATAACAGCTAATAAAACTGAAGCTGTTCATCCCTCATGACGCAGCAGTCCTGCAGAAACGTCTCAACGTACGGGCATGGACTCAGTTACAAGCGTGTTCACTGAAGCACTGTTGGCAATGTAAAATATTTGGAAACTAAATTGTCCATCTGTCCAGTAATAGATAAACTGTGGATTCTTTTTTCTTGTGATGGAATACCACAAACAGGTTAAAATAATAAGCCATAGTACCATAGCTGTGGGCTTCCTAGGTAGTTCTAGTGGTAGCACCTGCCAATGCAGGAGACGCAGGAGACGCAAGTTAAATTCCTAGGTGGGGAAGAGGAGGAAATGGCAACCTCCTCCAATATTCTTGCCTGAAAAACTCCATAGACAGAGGAGCCTGGCAGGCTACATACTGTCCACGGGGCTGTAAAGAGTCAGACATGACTGAGCGACCGAGCTCACACACACTCAGTTCTTTGGTCTCCCCAGGTGGCTCAGTGGCAAAGGATCCATTCCATATCGTTCTCTTTACTGGATAGAAGGAAACCTCAATTCCACTGGAAACAGAAATTATTTTTCTGTCATTGAATTCTCATGAGTATTGGGAGACAATTCTCCATGAATGTCTCTCATTCCTGTACAGATTGGGCCTTCTGGGCAAAGGATATGGTTGAATAGCAAACAACTTTGGCAGCTAGAGAAGGTATGTTCCTTTGGAAAGATCTAGAGATGTACTTCTCAAGACATGATGCAGGGCACTAAAGAGAAAGCCTTTTCCTTCTGCTCCAGAGACATATGCTTCTCTCTCTCTCTCTCTCTCTCTCTCTCTCAGCAGATGAGCCAGCATTCTTATAAAAAGATGAGTCTCTTGATTTCAAGGTTCCTCTCCATGATGGAGATATGGCATACTAACTCATTACCCAGTAAATAGAGTAAAATCTCAGCTTCTTCATAGTTTAACTTAGCAAAGAGGAGGAGAAAAGACTCTGAATAACAATAATGGACAGTGTCTTTAAACATTATTTCATAATAAATACAGAAATATTCTGCAAAGAACAGTTCTTATGTCAACTCTGTAGGAACTGTGGGTCTAGCAATGCAAGCAAAGAGCAAGGCAAAACATTAGATTCAGAAAGATATTTCAGTGGGAATTTAATACAGTTCAGCTATGTTTTTTTCCGAGGATCTAAAGACACAGGAATAAGCCTTATAGTGCTTAGAAATCTGATGGTTAACAAAACAGAAACCGTTTTTTACTTTCTCAAGCTTCTGATATTATAAAGGAGCCTTTTATAAATGCTGTTTCAGGCAATTCATAGTTGAAATATCTGATGCTTTCTGGAAATGTCAAAAATCTTTGATTGAAGAGATATTCCTATATAATATTTTGTTTATTTTAGCCATTCATCATCCATTTTCTCATCTCAAAACAACGCATTTTTGTTTGAGGGTTCATTCTTTCCCCATCCCTAAGTGGCATTGTCTGAATGGGGCTGCAACCCCTACTCTAGGAATGAAGCAGTAGTCAATTCCTAGACCAGTCAATGTACCCCATTTCCTTGGTTTAGAGGAAAGTCAATCTCCAAAAGTGCACCTCAGGACTTAGCCAGGAATGTTGGATCAAGGACTCTTATTCTTTTCTGCTGTAATTGAAGCTGGAAGGATGTAGTCCCTGAGAACAACTGCAAATCATCTTGTGACCATGACAAGAAAGTCAGTCTAAGAATGGAGTCAACATAGAGAGATCTGAACCAAGAGATGAGTCAAAGAAAGAAAGAGGATCCTGAAGGTATTGTGTACTATATCCAGCTATGCCTGAAAGCTTCTCAACTCTGGGTTGTTTGACTCCAAGAACTAATACATATCCTTTCTGGCTTAACTCGCATTTTAACAAAGGAATGTTCTGAATAATGCCCAGATTGAAAAACTCAGAGTTGTGTGCCATAAAGTTTAGAAAAAAAGAAGCTGGTCTAGAAAAACTTAGAGCTTTTTTGTCCTTAATATAATACTGCTGCTAAGTCACTTCAGTCGTGTCCGACTCTGTGCGACCCCATCCCTGGGATTCTCCAGGCAAGAACACTGGAGTGGGTTGCCATTTCCTTCTCCAATGCATAAAAGTGAAACGTGAAAGTGAAGTCGCTCAGTCATGTCTGACTCTTCGCGACCCCATGGACTGCAGCCTACCAGGCTCCTCCGTCCGTGGGATTTTTGAGGCAAGAGTACTGGAGTGGGGTGCCATTGCCTTCTCTGCCTTAATATAATAGAGCCTCAATAAAACAACACAGAACATGGAATTTGAAACAGACCTGAACATTGACACGTCTATCAAAATGAATTTATAGCTAAATATACTCATTATATCAAACCAAGATTATATTGGAGACATAATAAAGTTATAGGGACAAGGACACAAGGCACTGTCATTTTTAAGGCTTGTTGTAGAATTTCTTTTAGGTTTGACATAAGTGGTAATTTGCATGCTTATAGGGGACGACAGAGGATGAGATGGTTGGATGGCATCACTGACTCAATGGACATGCTGCTGCTGCTGCTACATCGCTTCAGTCGTGTCTGACTCTGTGCGACCCCATAGACAGCAGCCCACAATGGACATGAGTTTGGGTAAACTCCAGGAGTTGGTGATGGACAGGGAGGCCTGGTGTACTCTGGTCCATGGGGTCACAAAGAGTCGGACACGACCGAGCGACTGAAATGAACTGAACTGATTTAGGTTGAACCATTTGAAATCAAAAGTTTCATTTAGTTCAATCAAATAACAAGGGAGAAAAAAGTCTGCATTACTTCCTATTTCAGATTTATTTAAACCAGACAATATACCACACTGAAAAAAAGGCCCATACATTCATTTCTCTTAGCCAACTGTTTTACATCTAGGATAGTCAAATGTGCTACATTTTCATTTTTCATACTGTCCAATTTCAGGATATTTCCTACAAAAAGACCCACATCCTGAGCAAATGCAATGTTCACTTACCTGTATGTTATACAGGGGTTGTCTTGGTGCATTAACTTCCTTGAGCAAACGATGAGATACGGCCCTTAACTCTAAAAGTCGGCAAGCAAGCTGAGGTTGCAGAAGCTTGGCAACTGATTTGGAGGATCTGGAAATGCTGTTTAATCCTTGAATTAATGTTCCTCGGTTGATCTTGGCTAAAGCAATAGCCATTCTGATTTTGGATGGTTTTTGCATGGGTTCTCTTTTCTGGAAAAGAAGTCTTTGAAAAGTGACTGATGTGTGATTCTCCAGTAATTATTTATTCATTAAAAAAATGTTTAAATTTGAAATATAGTTGATGTACAATAGTATGGTAGTCTTGGGTGTGCTACATAATTTGACATTTGCAAACAGTATGAAACAAACACCACAGTAAGTCTAGTAACCATCTGTCCCCATACAAAGTTATTACAATATTATTGATCATATTCCTTGTGCTGTATATTGCATCCTCACTACTTATTGTATAACTGGAGATCTGTACCTCTTAATCACCTTCATTAATTTCACTAACACTGCTCCCTTCCTTCATTCCACCCCAAACCCCCCACAACCACCCACTTGTTTCCAGTACATTTTAAAAATCATCTTTAGGTAGAGACAAGTGCCATATAACTGTACATTGTGCCTGATACTAAGAGTCCAGTAATCATCTCCTACCCTCCATACAACTCATGGATCCCATCCATGTATTTAAATATTTTTATGGATATATGATTTTTTTCCTTAGGATGTGAAAGTGAAAGTAACTCAGTCATGTCCGATGTTGGGACCCCATGGACTGTAGCCCTCCAGGCTCCTCTGTCCATGGGATTCTCCAGGCAAGAATACTGGAGTGGGTTGCCATTTCCAGAATTAACTTATGAGCCTAAAGACAAAAACTTTTCATTTTGTCTCTGGATTTATCTGTTTTTGCATTTTTAAAAAAGAGCTCTTTCAAAAGTAAACAATTCTTATTCAAATATCATTCAATGTTTGAATTTTTCAAACAACCCTTATTCAAAACTCTTACAAATATTTTCCCAGCTTACTTTAAAATTTCAAATGATAAAATATAGCATATATACATAATGCACAATTTACTTGAAAAATTTTTTTTACTAGTTAAGGTGCAGAGCAAAGGAATGATGTTAATGAGCCCAGGTTCTTCCATCTTCCCATACACAGTAAAGCACTAAATTTGTTAACTTGAGATGTCTGGTTTTCTTTGTTTTTAAGTTAAATGAAAAGATCTTTAATTCTACAGTGATTTACAACTTATGGTATCATATAATCCCATAGTAACTCCTTTTCAATCTGTTAACCTTATGTTGCCCCTCCCCTTTCCTTCTCCCCACTGGTAACCACTAGTTTGCTCCCTATATCTGTGAATCTGGTTCTTTCTTGTTTTATCCACTAGTTTGTTATATTTTTTTAGATTTCACATATAAGTGATAAGAACAGTATTTGTCTCTGTCTGACTTATTTCACTTAGTCAAATGCCCTCCAAGTCCATCCCTATTACTGCAAATGGCAAAATTTCATTCTTTTTTAATGGCCAAATAGTATTCCATTGTGTAACACATCTCCTTTATCCATTCATCAATTGATGGACACTTAGGTTGCTTCCATATCTTGGCAATTGTAAATAATGCCGCTATCAACACTGAGGTACAGGCATCTTTTTGAATTAGTGTTTTTTACTTTTTGGATATATACTCAGGAGTTTAATTGCTGGGTCATATGGTAGTTCTATTTTTAGTTTTTGAGAAATTGCTATATTGTTTTCCACAATGGCTGCACCAGTTTACATTCCCAACAGTGTAGGAGGGTTCCTATTTCTCCACACCCTCAGCAACATTATTTGTGTTCTTTTTGATGACAGCCATCCTGACAGGTGTGAGGTGATATCTCATTGTTGTTTTAATTTGTATTTCCCTGATGATTAGTAACGATGAACATCTTTTCATGTGCCTGATAGCAATCTGCATTTCCTCTTTAGGAAAACGTCTGTTCAGTTCTTTGCCAATTTTTAAAATCAAATTGTTGACTTTTTAAATGTTAAATTTCATGAACTATTTATATATGTTGGATATTACCCCTTATCAGTCACATCATCTACAAGTATCTTTTCCCATTCAGTAGGTTGTCTTTTCCTTTTATCAATAGTTTCCTTTGCTGTGCAAAAGCTTTTAAGTTTACTTAGGTCCCATTTGTTTATTTTTGCTTTTGTTCCCTTTGCTTTAGGAGATGGATCCAAAAAACTATTGCTGTAAATTATGTCAGCATGTTCTGCCTATGTTTTCCTCTAGGAATTTTATAGTGCATAGATATCCAAAAGCACTCTTGCATTTGGGTATCTAATCCATTTTGAGTTTATTTTTATACATGGTGTTAGAGAACACTAATTTCATTCTTATATAAGTAGCTGTCCAGTTTTCCTAGCACTGCTTATTGAAGAGACTATCTTTTCTCCGCTGTATATTCTTGCCTCCTTTGTCATAGATTAGTTAACCTTAAGTGTGTGGGTTTATTTCTAGGCTCTCTATTCTGTTCCATTGACCTATGTGTCCCACTGACCTGTGTGTCCCACTGACCTACGTGTCCCACTGACCTATGAGTCCCATTGAACTATGTGTCCCACTGACCTATGTGTCCCACTGACCTATGTGTCCCATTGACCTGTGTGTCTGTTTTTGTGCCAGGACCATACAGTTTTGGCTATTATAGGTTTGTAGTCCAGTCTGAAGCCAGAGAGCATGATTCCTCCTGTTTGTTCTTCTTTCTCAGGAGTGTTGTGGCTATTTGGGGTCTTTTGTGTTTCCATGTGTTTTAAAATTATTTGTTCTAGTTCTGTGAAAAAAAAATTCCATTGGTATTTTGATAGGGATTATGTTGAATCTGTGTGTTGCCTTAGTAGTATGATCATTTTTAATAATATTAATTCTTCCAATCCAAGAATATGGTATATCTCTCCATTTGTCTGTGTGTTCAATTTCTTTCATTAGTGTCTTATAGTTTTCCAAGTACAGGTCTTTTACTTCCATAGGTAGGTTTATTCCTAGGTATTTTATTCTTTTTGATGCAATGGTAACTGGGATTGTTTCTTTAACTTCTGTTTCTGATGGTCTATTGTTAGTGTATGGAAATGCAGCAGATTTTTAAATATTAATTTTGTATCCTGCAGCTTTACTGAACTCATTGATGAGCTCGAGTAGTTTTCTGGTAGCATCTTTAGGATTCTCTGTGTATAATATCATGTCAACTGCAAACAGTGACAGCTTTACTTCTTCCTTTCCAATTTGGATTCCTTTAATTTTTTTTTTTTCTTCTTCTCTGATACCTGTGGCTAGAGTGGTGAGAGTCAATGGACATCCTTGTATATAATATACAGCATACATACATAATACAAAATGTATGATTTAAATTTTAATGTTAAAATATAGTACACATACACTATGCATTGTACAGTTAAAAAAAAAAAAAAAACAAAAGCCCTATGTACTAAACAAGCTCACAATACTTTCAGTTCTCTTCTGAAAACCTCAAATCTTCTATGAACATTCTGACAGAAAACACTTCTGGCATTTCTAAAACACATGACATGTAGCTCTCTGTTCTAGCAGAAAGTGAACCACAGGGAAAATACTTACAGTGTGGTTAGACTGCATTCCAGGCAACAGACAAGTATAATTTCCATTATTCATTTAAGTAATTTTATGAGCTATTCTGGCTTTTCAGTATATAACTTGGAGGAAAGAGTTGGTTAATAACAAAAAGAAGCAACTTTGAATCTCATTTATTTGTTGAGTCCAAATATCTAAGTTCAAAACATCTTTTGGATTTTTTGACCTACAATAAACATCATGTTTGTTTCAGGGCTAACATGATGTATCTTTATTTTAAATGCCTCAACTTTTATCCTGCAGTCATAATTTTATTGGTGCTGCTTTTGTCATCAAATTTCAGTACTTCTCTTACTCTTCAGCATTTGCCATTGGAGATAACCAGAAGCAGTTCTAGCCTGTTAATGAAGATGTATTTCTGCGACATCTGGTGTCCTACTGTGGCTTAGCCTATTAACTTTTCCGAAAAGTCCCATTAGCCCACCTGTGGTCTCAATCCTCCTAGTCAACAGAACAGTAGAGGATGGGCTAAGCTGTGGGCTGCTAGAGCTGCTATAATTCCAAGCCTCTTCAGAGCGCAGCAATCCTGACAAGCAGTTAGATGGTAGGGAGAACAAGCGCAACGAATACACAGGTGCAATCACTTGGTATTATCTAAGCTGGCTGCAAGCACACCTTGCACAGAAACCACATGGTCTGCAGCATTCAAAGTTCCTGCACAGATTCAATCTCTTGTGACCTTACGCTCTGCTGCACTGACTCTTCCTCCCAACTCCTCCTTGAGGCAGAGCAGCTGGAAAAAGTTTGGTTTTACTTCCAATTACAATTTACAGTTGTCCCTCGGCATCCCATGTGGACTAGTTAGTTCTAGGACCCCCAAGCATCTCAAAATCCGTGGATGCTTAAGTCCTTTATATAAAATGGCACAGTATTTGCATATAACCTAGGCACATCCTCCTTTATACTTTAAATCATCTCTAGATTACTTATAAAACCTCATGCAATGTGTTATGTAAATAGTTGTCTGCAATCAGCAAACTTAAGTTTTGCTTCTTGGAACTTACTGGAATTTTTTTTCCTGAATATTTTCAATCAGAGGTTTGTTGAATCCCTGGCACTGAGAGCTGACTGTACTGTTTTCTCTCTTTATAATTTATAATCAGAGGGTGAGGGCCATATTGCCAGGTCAAACAGAAATGGGACATGTGCAGTCCCACCATTACTGAAACCTTGTCTATGTGGTCATTAGTGTTTTAGGGACCTTCATTTTTTCAGCTGCAAAATATTAACATTCTGTAGTTTCCCTGTCCTTATTTTGTCAGTTCCTTTACAAAATCTTGGTGATCTGTATTGGCCTGGATTCACCGACTTTGCATGTGTATTTTGATTAACCAATCTTGATGCATTCTTCCAAACATTACACTAGATTGATCCATTCAACTTTCTCCTCTTTTACAAAATTGTCTAAGTTTTTATCTCTGTAGAAAAAGAAGCCTATTTGTAATTGATAATCTACTAATCAAAACTCTCCTGTAAGGTTCATAAAATTTGTGTTGACCAAAAATACAGCATTTATTACAAACAATATTTTTAAAAATTCAAGTGTGCATTATAGTAAAGCTTTATTGCACTTTTGGTTATCTTTCTCAGTTTAGTCTCCTCCTGAGTTCATGGCATTTTCCAATAGACCCAGTCTCTTCCCAATTAATATCATCTTTGTTTCCTTTAATGCTTAAATGGTTACAATTTGATGACTCCGCTTCCATTTTAAAATGCCTAAGGAAGGCATTTTGATACTTGCCTAGATAACTGAAAGAATTATTACTTTTAACAACAAAATGTTTCTGATCCCTTTTATTTTCCCTGCCACAAAACATGGAATCAATTAGTTCCCAAGAAGACCATCATTGCTTTTAAGAACAGTATTAGAAACCAAATCTGGGCACAGGAGTGCATGTTGAGTGGTTCTTCATGGCTCTGAGAATACAAAGTTGACAGAAGAGAAAAGGCTACTTATATTTCTTAAAATGCAGAAGGAGACATTCTTTAAAAAAAAAAAAGTCACCAGTTTATGCTGATGGTTCCAATTCACTCTTACTTTCAGTGAGTTACTTTTTAAATTAGCTCTAGCAGAAAATTTTAAATAAAAGGTCCTTCCTCATTGAAGTACCAACTTTTCCTTTTTGTTTGCTATCAAGGAAATGGCACCCCATTCCAGTACTCTTGCCTGGAAAATCCCATGGACAGAGGAGTCTGGTAGGCTACAGTCCATGGGGTCAAAAAGAGTCAGATATGACTGAACGACTTCACTTTCTTTTCACTTTTATGCTATGTAGGTTTTTTTTTTTACCAAACCACATGTGTAAATTTAAATGTTGAACCCAAATTAAGAAGTCCTCATTTCTGTTCTTTTCTTTTTAAAATTTTTTGACCCTCGGCCTAAACATCCTGGAATCTGTTGCAAAGTATGCACATTCAGATGATTCTTCTTGTCATCATCGTCTGAGCATACCACCAAATGTCAGAAAAGAAAGTCCAACTCCCAACCACCACCAACATCCTCAGAGATAAACAAAGGGACTTAAAGACCCTTTACCAAAGAAACTCAGCATCAGTTAGATTGATTTAAGAATCCTGCTCCAGATTGCACTTTTTGAGCTCCATTCTTTGAATACACATCCTGCTTTCCTCTTTTCTTTTTTCCAGAGTGGTGCCCATTTTTCTGTCATCAGCAGTTTTAATGCTGAACTCCAATTTTTAGTAACACCCGCTTTTTACTACCCTACATCTCTGAAACCAGTCTGTCAGCAAATCTTATTCAATTCTTTCTCTGAATAGTCCCAGAATTTGACCACTTCTCACCAGCCCCAGTACCAACAACTCATTCTATTAATGTTCACATGCCACTATCATCTTTTCTCCAGACTTGAAAATTAGCCTCCTCAATGGACTCCCTGCTTCCACCCTCACCTACTTTCTTTCTGTTCCTCAACACATCAGCCAGAGAGACACAATTAAAACTTACATCAGACCTGATCTTGCTTTTCTATCCAAGCATTTCAGTGGCCTGATACACTCAGTGCACGCGCCCAAGTACCTACAACGGTCTACAAAGACTGCCTTTCCTTCATCTCCCTGGCCTCATCATCTTTTTCTCTCCCTTGCCCTCTTTCATTACTTGTTGAACTTGTTAATGGCCCCCATCTCAGGGACTGTGAACTAACGATGCCATTCTACTCCTTAGGGACACCAAGGTTTGCTCCCTCACTTCCTTCAAGTCTCAATTCAAGAATCACTTTTTCACTAAGACCCCCTTGGTCACCCTACCTTACCCATCAACTGCTCTCCCATCCCACCCTTACACTTCATACCCCTTCTCGGCTATGCTTTCTTCTCCTTAAGATCTACTATTAACATAGTATGTAGTTTATTTTCCTTGTTTACGATTCTTATACTTGACTAGGATGTAAGTTTGGGGGTGTATTATTTTAGGATGTAAGTTTTATGGCAGCAGTGTTTTATATCCATTTGGCTCTCTGATCCTTTGCCAGTGCCTGGAATAGTGACTGTCAAACAGTAGATGCTCTGTAAATATATTTATTCAAATGAATGAATGAAAAATATAACATGTTAATGTTGAGAAACATTGGGAAAATAAAGCAAATATTAAGTAAGAAACCATCTAGGAATTTTTCAGTACACAATGTGCCTTGCAACTTTCCCAATAATGATAGTGCCCAACCCAAAAAAAAAAAAACTTCATCAAGTACAAAAATACAACTGAATTACAGACACTCTAGCTACAGTTCTACTCTCATTATACTTAGAAACCCCAATATATACCAATACAAGCAATTTCCAGACATCACTGGTATATCCCCAGAATAACTGTGCCCCACGGGGTTAAAAAGCCCACTCTGAAGATGTACCCCATAGGGTTGACAGAAACTGGTGACTAACAATTCCTGAGCTAGTCTTACAGAAGAGCAGGGAAGTACTTGTTTTTTGTTTTTTTTTTTAAAGACAAAACAAAACAAAACACCCTCTGCTTCATTGATCTGCCTTCACTGATCAAGCTTGCCTTAACTGTTTCTGCAAATTGTGTACCTTCCAAGTGTCACATGGCTTAGACAAATATATCACAAGACTCCTTTAACTGACCCCTAGAGATAACACCTCTGACATATGGCTTGCTAGTAATGACTGCTTCAGGAACATAGCTAATCTTTCCCAATTCAAACTAGTCAAGATCACATGGCCATTCAACTAGGCCTGCTCGGGTATTCAATGGGTAACTTTCTGACATCAGGCGGCCACAAGCTGCACCCTCAGATCAGGCTAACACCAATATTTTCTCAACAGGCATCCCGTGAAGAAGCATGTAACTCTGATATGCCTACAGAGAGCAGACATTACCTCACCTTTTTCCTGCCTCCAAACACCTTCACCTGCACCTCTGACTACCCTATACTCTTCACCATATACACCCCCTTGGCTTTGGGGAGATGGATCTGAGATGTGTTCTGTCTCCTCACTTGGCAGTCTTATGAATAAACCCCTTCTCTGCTGCAAATTTCAGCATCTCAGCATTAGGCTTGCTGCACAATGGGCAAAGAAAACTGGTTTGGTCACACCAGCACTTTTTACACCACATGTTTAAAAAAAAAAAAAGAAAGCATGGAGTTCAGAAAAATGTATCTACAGATGTAAAAATCCAGTTTTTGCATGGATTCTAATGTGCTCTGTCTGTGCTCTTTCTCAATTTTGTAGTACACAGTTAAGTGCAAGATAATCACAAAAAAGGTGGTTATGTAACTACTTTTCATAAGTAAATTTGACCTTATTTACCATAAAAAATTTATCCAAGTAAAGATTATTTGAACTAAAAAATTTTAATTCCCTAATTATAGCTGCATTTTTTATTTGTTCAAACTTAAAAGTTTAGTATTTTAAAGTCCTCATATAGAAATCACTTGCAATTTGCAAGTGTAAACCTTAAAAACTTACTTTTTACTAAAAGATGTGGATACTGAAGGTTTTGGGGTCTGGCCTAGTTGGAAGGGAGGGAGTGGACAATACAAGACCTCAGAGGCCAGAACCTCAAGCCAGAATTCTAAAATTAACTTTCCCCAGTCCTGGCCAGAGGAGGGTGGAAACAATGTCCTTAAAAATCTTTTGTCATGAAGGACTATTTAATAACCATTATTCTGGGTATATTCTTCTATAAAAACTCTACCATCACTTTCATCAAATCTTTTTTTTTTTTTTTTAACCCCAGGCCAGCAACATGACTTTTTCCTAAATAGGTGCCTAAAATTAAAAAAAAGAAAAAAAAATTTTAAATATTAATCACAAAACTTAGAGATTTAAAATACAATCCAATTACTAAAGCCCTCTAAGTAGTCCTAAAATCAGTCCTTTCAGGATGTTTGGGAACTATAGACAATGCTAGAAATAAAATCTGCAACACTTACAATCTGACTTTTAACAATAATCTAGTTAAGGACATAATATTAGCCTTGTTTCCTGGATAATTTATTTTTGAAGAGCAAATAACTTCAATGTGCTACAATATCCCCTAACTACTCAGGTAGTTAGGTAGAAAAAGAATAATGGTAGAAAAATGGTAAAAAGAAATGGTAGAAAAATGGTAAAAGAAAAATGGTGGAAAAAGAATAATGTGCTTTGAAAATCAGAAATAAAATACTTTAACTATGTTCATATTCTTCTTTGCAAAGGTGGGATGTGGTTCTTATAAGGAAATGGCTTCAGTGAGTTGGAAATAGGAACTTCGAGTTCTTTGGGGATCAGAATATCAATCTATTTCACCATAAAGCATATTTATGGCTCCAGTGATAATGAGGCTATGCAGAGTGTAGGAAGAAATGAAGGAAACTTTAAAGAAAATTGCAGCATTAATTAAATAAAACCCAGTTTCTCTAATGTTGGCAACTGTGGGAGAAGCACACTTTGGAAGGACAATAGGATTTTCCAGGCCTAGGCGTCCTTGACTTTACCTTGAAGTTTTCTCAATAATTACTGCCACTACTGTGCTGACCATAACCATTTTATCTCCTAGACCAAGCAGCTCTTTCCTCAATAATCCAGAGCATGGCCAAGAAAAGTCTCTCATGTTTCAAAATAATTTATACCAAGACTACGGGAATACAAATAAAAGGAAGCAATTTGTTACTAGGACTAAAATATAGAATTCCAAAGTCTGATTTGCCCACTAGAGCCTTAAGACTTATTCTACCCTACTTAGCCAACCACCATCTAGATGCTGTCTTACCACTGTGCATCCAGATAACTTATATTTCAGTATCACTCCTTCTAAAAGTTAAGACCTAAGGGTGATGCCATTTATTCAAATTTACTTGACATTCTGGAAATATGCTATAACATTTCATACTTTTTTGGCATGACAGTACTTCCATTGGGATATTTTCCCCTGTTCCTACGCACTTACCTTATCCCTTTCTTCACCTTGAAAACTCCTATTCATCCTTTGAGACCCAGTTTAAGCATCTTTCCTCCATGAAGTCTTCTCTGACTGCAGTATGAAGTCATTCCTTCCTCTAAATTGTATACACCTCGTACCATATATCATTGCAACTACTTGTTTATAATTCTGTATCCATTAGACTAAGCTCACTGACTGAAGGAATGCTGTCTTGTGTATCTCGGTATTCCTTCTTCCAGATCCAGGCAAAGTATTTATTAAATGTCTAATGCCAGCTGTCTGAATGAATGGTTAAATGTAGCTCTAACACCTCTCCTTTGGAATGAAATATACAGACTTTGTGATTACTTTGTTACTCAGTGCACTCTTTTGTTTACTTCCAGGAGTTACGTTCCTCATGTTGACATTGCCAAAAGCCTGATTTCTGGATAAGCAGGTTGTTACTGGACCATATAACTTTA
Source organism: Dama dama (assembly GCF_033118175.1). Taxonomy (NCBI): domain Eukaryota; kingdom Metazoa; phylum Chordata; class Mammalia; order Artiodactyla; family Cervidae; genus Dama; species Dama dama. Next base: position 95,886,766 of record NC_083689.1, read on the forward strand.
CAACATATTCTATTCTGACTGCGGCCAAATGACTGAAACCATTCATCCAGTAAGAGTTGTGTACTTTTGAGTAAATTAGGTTACATGTGTCCCCTAAACAAATGTTACCTTTTCCTGACCAAATGTCTTTATGATTCTCTACCTAGCTCCTTCCACTCCCATATCTTATCTTAAACCTTTTTTGGAACAGATGTTTAAAACATATGCATATATACTTTGTTGAAATTGATATCACTATTTTCTTGCCACATTAGAACACACACTCATGCCATAGTTACCTCTCCAGTGATATAATTTTTATCAGTCATATTTCTTTACTTACTTAATTACCACAGACTTTAGTCAAAGTATATCTAGGTATTTTTCTGATTTTTACATTAAGCAAATCTTAAGTAAACTAGGTTGCAACTGTAGCTATGAAAATGTTCTAGATTTCCAATCTAATGGTATAGTGATTGTCCTTAAACTTAATTCATCAACCTACCTCACTTCCTTACCCACAATCTTTCTGCTTTACATAGACTCCTTCCAATGAGTCAGAGTTGAAGTGGTGTTTTTCTGAGGTAAAAGGAATGTTTTTCTGAGTTTCAAATACTGATCTCATAATCGCAAATTCAATAACTGGTATGATACTAAAAATACAATATACATTTTACAGTTCTTTTCAAAGTTATAAAATCACATTACCTGATTAGACTGTGATAATCTGAGGATGGTAGGGAATTCATCTTTAAACTCATCTATAAGGTCCATGATTACTTTCTGGATCCCCTCAACTAAGACAAAAAGAAGTTAGGGGGTAAAAATATGCTTAACTAAAAATGTCCTAGACAAATTCAAAAGAACACGGAACGCTGGGTCCACCTTGGGGATTTAACTCCCAGTTTCCATACCCCCATCCCCTTCACAAGAATAGTGTGCATACTTCTTCCAGAAAAGTTCTTCAACACCTGCCCACATATCCACCCAACAGGTTTGATTGGCATGTTGAGTTCCTAGTTCATGGCAAGCTTGCAGGCCTGGGCACTGCCCGTCCTCCTCTACCATTTGTGAGGGGTGACAGTAACCTTTCCACTCAGGGAAGCAAGCGAGGGCAGAACCTGCAGTTCCAGAGAATTCTTTGTTACTGCACAATGGGTCTCTAGAAACTTGCTATAGAATCCTCTGATATCACTCTGGGCCTAAGAGGAGGAAGAGTGTGTTTGGAGCCACAAGGGGAGGAGAAATGAGATTAAAAAATGAAGCACACTAAGGAGTTCTGCAATAGGAATTGAATTTTGTCTCAACTTCTGTAGTGATACTTCAGTTATTGGATCATCTGAGACCCTTTGGAAAGAGTTGGCATACGCTTTAAAAGAAATGCTTTACCTTTGATGCCAAGCGGAAAAGAAACACCAGCAGTTAACTCAGAAAGAGACTTATGCACAAGCTGTTTTTCCTTCACCCAAATGAGGATCACTAGGTCAGGCCAAGGCAAAATCATGAAGTCTTTGGTTTGCCTTCTTTAAAATCTCACCTTTTTGTTTTCTTCATCCTTGTCCCTTGAGTACTTTCTCACTTCAGACGACCATTATTTTCCCCTTGTCAAAGCTGTGGAAAGAACTGCATGTCATGCTCACTTGATTATATTGTGGGCTTCCCAGAGGGAACCAGTGGTAAAGAACCTGCCTGCCACTGAAGGTCTACTTAAAGAGACACGGGTTTGATCCCTGAGTTGGGAAGATCCCCTGGAGGAGGGCATGGCGACCCACTCCAGGATTCTTGCCTGGAGAATCCCAGGGACAGAGAAACCTGGCAGGTTACAGTCCACAGGGTTGCAAAGAGGTTACATTTTAGTGTTAATAAGCTAGTTGGTCAACTCAAATCCATTTTAATTTGAAGCCTTTATATTTAACTGTAGCTAGATGGATTTCTTCAGCAAGCATAAAACTGGCTGCTGGAGGTCTGTGTAAGGGAACTACCAGGAAAAGAGAAATGATCATCATAGGATCCTTCTAGCTTGTGATGCCTGCCAGATCCCCAGGTTTCACCCAGTCCTCAGTCCTCACCTGCCTGAGAACACTCTCCATCACAGCGAAACCACCTCTCTGCCCTTGAACAGCACCTGTTTCCCTCCATCATAAAGCTGATGTAAAGAGAACTATACCCTTACCACTTGGAAAGTGAAATCTACTGCCAGAAAGAAAATATTATTAGACAGTGATAAACACACGAACTGGGAGTCTACACGAAAATGAAACCCTTTATTTGTACTACTAAGATACCTGGCTATCAGAGTTACCAGAGTAACACCCGTTAGGACCTCTCTTGGTCATCTGTGTTCTCCACGCCCATCAACTCCCAAATTCTTTTTTCCATCTACCATCCTCAATGTCCGAGCCCCCAATTGTTTCACCTAGTTTTCTTTTCATCCATTCTCCCCTCCTAGGCATCCTGTACAATTTTAAAAAATCTATAGGAAAACATATCATGTTAATATTTCCCATACTGCAGGCTTACCTGACTCTGTTGTTAGTTATGCTAATGAAATTCTTTTCATCTTTTCTCTCTTAATGGCCTTCTCCCTGCAAAGGAAGTGATGGAAAAAGACAGGGTGATAAGTTAAAAAAAAAAAAATCCCATCTTCCTTTGCTTACATTTGTGACCATACCTGATAATATTTATTATTTGGGGCTTTATTTAATATTTTATGCCTGTATCCTTACATATACTACATTATTATAGACAGTATTAGGTGAAATAATGTCAGTGGCTATGTTTAGTTATTTGTTGTTATTTACAACTCATGATTGAGTATTCCATACTTAAAAATTTGAATTACAATTTTGAGGTAGCTTGTATGTAAACAGGATGCTTGTAAATTGAATTATTTGAAATGTACTAAGGGAACTTTTAAAGTATAATAACTCACCCTAGATAAATCCTCCTGTAAGGTAAAGAATCATCTTTTTTTAGAGTGACTACAAATGTTTAACTTTTAGTCTAACAATATCCTCTTTTTTATTGGAATATAGTTGCTTTACACTGCTGTGTCAGTTTCTGCTATACAACAAATTGAATCAGCTATATGTATGTGTATATATCCCTTTTTTTGGATTTCCTTTCCATTTAGGTCACCACAGAACAACGAGTAGATTTCTCTGTGCTATACAGTGGGCTCTAATTAATTATTTTACACATAGTAGTATATATATGTCAATCTTGGTCTCCCAAATCATCCCATCACCACCCCCTTCCCTCATACAATGTCTGTGTCTTTATCTCTGTGTCTCTATTTCTGCTTTGCAAATAAGACCATCTATACCATTTTTCTAGATTCTACATGTATGTGTTAATATTATGATATCTGTTTTTATCTCTCTGACTTACTTCACTCTGTAAGACAGTCTCTAGGCCCATCCACATCTCTGAAAATGAGACAATTTCATTCCTTTTTATGGCTGAGTAATTTAATATGCCATTGTATATCTGTACCACATCTTCTTTATTGATTCCTCTGTCGATGGACATTTAGGTTGCGTCCATGTCCTGGCTATTATAAACAGTGCTGCAATAAACACTGGAACTCAGGTATTGTTTTGAATTATGGTTTTCTCTGGGTATATGCCAGTCGTGGGATTTCTGGATCACATGTAGTTCTAGTAGTTCTAGTTCTACTTTTTAAAGGAACTTCCATATTGTTCTCCATGTTGGCTATGTCACTGTCAGTTTACATCCCCACCAGTAACCATCTTTTTAACATGAAAAATAAATACCTGCTAATATCTTGTAAGTACAGATTTTCAAAGGTATTTCTCTCTCTCTCTCTCTCTCTACACACACACACACACACACACACATTTTGCTTCTCCTTTAAAATGGTTTAATAACTATATTCTACAACTCCAGTTGAGTACCATTAATATGAAGTAGACCTGGAGAGCCTGAAGGAAGTCTTCAGATAGTTATAGTAAAATGACAGACCACACAGAGGACAGAATTAGCAACAATAGTATTGCCATGCAGCTTAGGAACTTCTGAGGTTGGTTAGATGATAGGAAACTGGGAAGGCCAGATTTCCTGTTGTCTGTTTCCTACATCACAATATAAACTTCATGAGCTCAGGGTCTTTGGTTGGCTCAAGTTAATATTCCCAATACTTAGATAATGCTTTTACAGTTTTACACACATATGTCCTTAATGGGGCTTCTCTGATGGCTTAGCAGGTAAAGAATCCTCCTGCAATTTCTAACATGTCTTGGGCAGGATGAAAATTTTAATCATTAACAAAGTCTGTGTTAATGATTGATTGCGTGAGGGGGAGGTGGAATCTTCCAGAGGGACTGAGGGGCAGCGGCTTACTGTGAAGGACGCAGGCCATGGAGTTTGAGCCTTTTGGAAGACTGAAATCATGGGGTCCAGAAACTGATGCCTAGTTCCATTTCACTGGTGTCAAGAAATATTTCAACTCTTACACTCTCACAGGGAGAATGAATTGTGTGCTGGCCACATACAGAGGTATTGCTTTGATATTCTTAGACTTCAAGTTAAGCTCTAAAAAAACTCCAGCTGCAAAAGCAACATAAACAGATTGTGAACAGTCCATTATCTGTTAAGTTCCCACGCTTGAAGAAGCTAATGTGAACTCACCATGTGATACTCCATTTGTATAATAAATTATGAAACTGGAAAAAAAAAAGTCTGTGTGTGTCTGTGTGAGTCACTCAGTTGTGTCTGACTCTTTGCGACCCCAGGGACTATAATAGTCTGCAAGGCTCCTCTGCCCATGGAATTCTCCAGGCACATATACTGAGGTGGGTTGCCTTTCCCTTCTCCAGGGGATCTTCCCAATCCAGGGATTGAACCCAGGTCTCCTGCACTGCAGGTGGATTCCTTACCCTCTGAGCCACCAGGAAGCCCTACCAAAGTCTTCATAGAGTCAATTAACTGAAATGTCAATGCAAAACACTTAAGATACATTACGTACAAACAATAATGTTTATTAAACACCGTGGGAAGAAAATGTGTTTTCTCCATGTACAAAGTACTACATTTTAACTGAGTTTCCCTTGATAGTGACATAACCTAAATAATTAACTGAATTAATTCAAGATGAGCTCTATAAGGAAATAGGTACACTGAGATCACTTGTCTTTGATTTTCCTTTATACTTTTTTTTGCTAAATAATACTGAGTAGATTAACTGCAGTCTATTATTCTATATATATGAGAATAGAAAATAAAAGTGTACAAGTTCATGGATTTAGTACTGATAAATACATATGTAAGTGAAAACATACAATGCAGTAAAGATGGAAAGACTATATATGTAAGTTTTTTCAAATATTTACTTCTAAAAAGTAAGCCCCAACTAAAAATTGAAAACAAATTGGAAAAAATTAGTTGCATATCAGATTGGTTACAAGACCTACAGATGATTTCAGTGGCTTTATATTTTTAATTGAAGTAGAGTTGATTTTCAGTATTGCCGTTATAGAGCAAAGTGATTCATAAGTGTGTATGTGTGTGTCCATGTTCTTTTTTCAGATTATTTTCCATTATAGGCTGTTACAAGATATTGAATATAGCTCCCTGTGCTATACAGTAGACCCTTGTTTTTATTTATTGGGTTGACCAGAAAGGTCATACTGGTACAGAAAAGCCTGAACGAACTTTCTGACCAACTCCATATTTTATATATAGTAGTATGTATTTGTTAATCCTAAATTCCTAATTCATCCCTCCCCTTCCTTTCCTCTTTGGTAACCGTATGTTTGTTTTTTATGTCTGTGAATCTATTTCTAAATAAGTTCATTTGTATTAATATCATATTTTAAGATTCCATATATGTGTTATTGCAATATGTCTTTCTGTCTGATTTACTTCACTTAGTATGATAATCTCTAGGTCCCTCCATGTTGTTTCAAATGGCATCATTTCATTCTTTTTGATGGCTGAGAAATATCCCTTTTTTTTGCTTGTGGAAAGACTGTTTTCATATTGGAGTGGGCTGCCATTCCCTTCTCCAAGGGATCTTTCCAACCCAGGGATTGAACCTGAGTCTCTTGCCTCTGTTGCACTGCAGGTAGATTCTTTACCATCTGAGCCACCAGGGAAGCCCTTTTCATATATTATACTCTGATAAAGAACTTAAATGGACTTATATATAAGTTAATATAAAATGATACCTCTGGTATTGACAAGTTTGAACTTGTACTCCTTAGGAACAACCATAACCCTTGAAATGATTGCATTAATGACTTCCTGTCCTCAGTCCATTGGAAGCTTTTGTTTATAGGAATTCATAGGGCTCATTTTTGTTTTCTTGAAATGCCATGTAGTTATAAATTAGTTGTAGACATCAGGTGCTTCTGATGAACTGAAAATCTGACTTTTGGGAAACTTCACAGGTTTCTTTATCTATCATGTAGGTGATTATATATGGATACATTAAAAAAAATAAGACTGGGATTTTTTTTTCCTTTCAACTTGAAATATTATCCCTGTATATTGCATGAATGAGAGATTTCCCCATATTTCCATCAGAGTAATATACTTGCTTTAATTCTTAAGCATGAGTGAACATGATACAAAAATATATGCTGACTTACTTGTGAAGAATGCATTTAAAGCTATTTTAAATGTATTTTAATTTGTGAGACTTTACTTATTAGGAAATTGGTTATTATACTTAATGCTCTAATCTGATGGTAAAGGTATTCTTAAGAATTTGCAAGTAGTTTAGATTTTCAAAACAGAATGGGAGAGAACACTGTATAACCATCCTGCTGCTCCTTCAGTGCAGTACAGTAAAACTCTGAAATTTAAAAAAAAAAAAAAAAGGAACAGAATCGACAAGATCATCATAAACTCATGATTTTTAAAAATACCTTTTTTCTAGCAGTACAGTTAGAAACACTGCCCCTCAGTAGAAAAGAGCACATCTAACACCCAGATCCTAGGCTTTAAAATACCACCCCCCCTTCTACTAGGAACCAGGACTCCTTGAAGAAATAGCTGATAGCAGTCTGCAGCAGCAGAAATATACGATGAAGCAGGGAGATCTCAGGCCAGAAAGGAAGAAAGCTTTTTGAAGATTAATGGGGCCCTACGAGGAGGACACAGAAGCCAGCTTGAAGGAACTACGAAGGCCTCCGCCGTCATTACCTGGGCTTTACAGGGGAGGACTCGGGCCATGTGAACGCTCAGTACTGCACTAACTGTAATATCAAGAAATCGTGAACAACCCAAACATCCATCCTTCAACTACAAAATTAATAAGTAAATCATAGCAGTTACATTATGGTTACTCTATAGCAGTAAACCTGAATGAATTTAGTACATGCAACATCATGAATGAATGAATAGCAATAATGCAGTAATTTTGAATGAGAAAAGCAAGATCCAGAAAAAAAAAAAAAAGTCAAGCATGATTCCATTTATATGAAGTTCAAAACCACTCAAAACCAAGCAATGTATTAGGAGTACACATATGCATGGTAAAACTATAGAGAAAAGACCAAGGGAAGCATAAACATAAAATTCAGGATAGTGCTTACGACCTCTGAGGAGGGAATGAAGAGATGGGACTGCACAAGGACATACAAGGACTTTGAAGGTAATGAATGTATTTGTTCTAAAACTTAATCATGTGTGCAGGTATCAAAGTATTACAATCTTTATCTCTTGCAGCAATTTATAAATGTATCTTCTCAATATTTAATAAAAACAATGAAAGAAAATAACCTGATGAACAAATTGCTGTAACAACTTTGGTAAAAAATTATCATTAAGGTTATTCCAGTAACAATGGTAAGGGTATGTCTTTCAGTCATTAAATATTAAATAAACAACTATTATGTGATGGCACAGTGAATAAAATAGGTGAAAACAGTTGCTCTACTGGAACTCACATCCAGTGGAACAGAATCAAACAATTTGCTATTTTCTATGGACCAAAAAAAGCCATTTCTTTCATTAGTAACTTGCTCAGATTTTGAAGTGAATGTTTCACAACTGTATTCTATATAACACTTGAAAAAACTAACTACATATGAGATAAAATATTCTTCTGATTGAAAAGATCTTATTTTAACCTGAGAAAAGTTATGTTATAAATCTATGTTTTAGACTGAAATCTTTTCTTACAGCTCCCTCATCAAATCTGTAGACATAATTGCAAATAAGAGTTTTTGAGCAGCTATGCATCTTCTGATAGACATCTTCACCTTGGAAATAGGCAACCTAAAATTGAAACCTTTCAGGAAAAGCAATATTAAACACATTTGAGTATCCACAGTCCACATATTTTTACAGCCTTCGGTTAGAGTCTCAGATTCATCTACTTCATGTTGTAATGTCTGCCAGACATGACTAAAAATACAGATTTTGTATTTTGGCCCCTTTCCCTGTAGTCACAGAATGTACAGCTTAATTGCCTAGATGCTTAAGCAGATCTCCTTGGTCAAAGCAATAACATTCAAACAAGATAAAAAAGAAAAAAATGGTCATTCCATGTAATTCAACATAGGTATAAAAAAGAAAACTGTCCCGCGCTAAAAATTAAACACTAAAGGATGCATTCCACTCTTTCTTTGATCCAACACATCTACAGCAAGTTGATGACATTTGTTTAGAGCTGAGCCCAGACAAGATATAATTCACCATGTGCAAATTTATCTGAATTTGCTATGAGACAACACTGGTGTCCAGTCAGCACCAGCTAATCCTCTTAAGTAAGTTAAAAGTATAATAAATTGCCTATAATCCTAAACTATGAAGGCTATAGACAATAATTATAATAACAATACCCTTTATTTTAAAATGAAGTCCCCTCGACCAATGACTTAAATTGCATCTGCCCAGTTTGTAGTTGGTGGCTTCCCTGATAGCTCAGCTGATAAAGGATCTGCCTGCAATGCAGGAGACCCGGGTTTGATTCCTCAGTTGGGAAGATCCGCTGGAGAAGGGATAGGCTACCCACTCCAGTATTCTTGGCCTTTCCTTGTGGCTCAGCTGGGAAAAAAATCTGTCTGCAATGCGGGAGGCCTGGGTTTGATCCCTGGGTTGGGAAGATCCCCTGGAGAAGGAAATGGCAACCCATTGCGGTATTCTTGCCTGGAGAATCCCTTGGACAGAGGAGCCTGGTGGGCTACAGCCCATGGGGTCACAAGAGTCAGACGTGACTTAGTGACTAAACCATCACCATCAGTTTGTAGTTAGTACTCAATTTTCACACAAACAAGTTGATAAAACCCCAAACTAAACATATCTAAAATGCATTATCTAGGCAGTTAAAAGATTGGAAAAGCAAGCTTTGTTTTTCTTTTAAAGGATGTAGTAAAGCCAGATTATTTCTTCAGATTCTATTTAAAGATAGAAAACAGAATGATTTTGTGGGCCATGCATAAGTTCTACTATGTCTATCTGTGTGTGCGCTCAACTGCTCATTTGCATCAGACTCTTTGCGACCCCATATAATGTAACCCCATATAATGTCCATGGAATTTTTCAGGCAAGGACACTGGAGTGGGTTGCCATTTCCTACTCCAGGGAATCTTCCCAAGCCAAAATTGAACCTGCATCTCTGACATCTCCTGCATTTGGCAGGCGGATTCTGTAGCACCTTGATGAATCAAGCTCTGAGGAATTTAAAAAGTATCCCCACCAAGGAAGTGGCAGATCAAAGACCCTTGTCTAAATTCTGTTTTCAATATTTTGAATTCTCTCGTCCAACATATTGCCTCTCTTAGTTGGAGTGAGTGACTTTCAAGAGCAGAAAGAAAAAGGAGACAATAACAATAGGAGAAATACTCTAAGATGGTCTAAAGTGAAAAGTGAAAGTGAAGTCGCTCAATCATGTCCGACTCTTTGTGACCCCATGGACTGTAGCCTACCAGGTTCCTCTGTCCGTGGGATTTTCCAGGCAAGAATACTGGAGTGGGTTGCCATTTCCTTCTTCAGAGGATCTTCCCAACCCAGGGATCGAACCTGGGTCTCCCGCATTGCTGGCAGACGCTTTACCGTCTGAGCCACCAGGGAAGTCCAAGATGGTCTAAGAAGTTTAGAAGAAGATTCATATGATCGGAAATTCTATTATGGACAGCTTTCACCTTTTCAATCAAAATCTGAGTGCCCACTGTATACCAGGGACCTGGGACACAAAAATGAACATGAAAAGTCCTTGTTGCAGGTAATATAAAACAGTTTCAAAGACAATTACAATAAAATATTATAAAAGCAGTAACACAAAGTGCTCTATGAAAGCAAGAGAAAGGGTGTCAACTCTGAGAGGCCAAAGTCTGAAAACCTTTTGTTTGGTAAACACATCAGACGCTGTGCAAGAAACTGGGGGCAGTGCTAAGTAAAACAGGTGGGATCGCTGCTCTCACAGAGCTTGTATTACAGTAGGAGAAGACACAGCAAATGAATGTCATCCCATGTAGTAAGAATATACTATACTGTACTATAGCAAGTGAAACTGAACCATGTATAAACTGAGAAGACTAGGCCACTACTTTATGGAATGTCAAGGAAGCATGCCTGTGAGACAGTGAAGAACAACTAAGTCAAGGGCATATGCCCCTTCATATAGTTATTGCTTCATCTCTGGGGCAAAATCAGTAAGTTGTTTTTTATTTTTTTTAAACTCAGCACCTTTATTCTGTAGGGCTTCCCTGATAGCTCAGTTGGTAAAGAATCAGCCTGCAATGCAGGAGACCCCAGTTCAGTCTCTGGGCCTGGAAGATCCCCTGCAGAACGGATATGCTACCCACTCCAGTATTCTTGGGCTTCCCTGGTGGCTCAGCTGGGAAAGAATCTGCCTGCAATGCGGGAGACTTGGGTTCGATCCCTGGGTTGGGAAGATCCCCTGCAGCAGGGAAAGTCTACCCACTCCAGTATTCTGGCCTGGAGAATTCCATGGACTGTACAGTTCATGGGGTCGCAAAGAGTTGGACACGCCTGAGCAACTTTTTCACTTTAACCTTTATTCTGCAGAGAGTTTACCTTCAGGCTCACGGTGTAATTCTCCGTAACTCACACTGTCTTGGGTCAGTTTCCATCCTTGCCCAGTATGAGGAAGAAAGATCCCTTTCTCTCTTCATCATCGACATGACCGCTCTCGGCGAGTCGCGGGCCTGCGCCCACCGTGCTGAGCGCTGTCCTCACCTGGACCAGCTCTCCCGGAAGGGCAGGCTCCACATGGGGCTGCGTGGCTCCAGGTGCCCCTCGACCACCTGCAGGTCAGGTGCCCGGTGGAGGCCGCCCACCCACCTGGGCGTGCAGACACTACCGTGGCAGCCCTTTGGAGCCCTCATTGGCCTCCTGGCCACAGCCTTCGCTTCTACCACAGCCTGGCTGCAAAGGGGCAGCCCAATATCTGCCTGCACCCCCTTCCACACGTAAGTGATGGGAGACCTGAGGGCTGATTCCTGCAGCACGTGCCACAACGTGTGATGTCCACGCATTGGAGCAAAGCCAGGCCTGGGATGAGGAAACCTGGGACAGAGTCCAGTCGCCAGCCTCCAGGAGGTTCTAGAACCCCTGGAGTTGGGAGTTCCAGTCCTCAGGGCCTGTGCAAAGGTAGGCTGCCCACAGCCAGATATGGCACAGGCATCTAGCAGAGGTTGTCTTGGCCTCTCCTCCAAGACCTTATTCCTCCCCCAACTTTGCATGCCCTTGGAGGCATCCCAGAGGACTGCTCTTCTGCCTAAAATCCCAGACACTCAGGCCCAGGTAGGTGTTTGGACCTACCGGTCAAGAAGAGCAAATGGTGCTGAATGTGCTTGACTTCACTTGTGATGAAAACTGCAGGCCCAAGGGATAGGGGTCCTGCCAGACAGACATCATTTCAAAGAAAAGGGACGATGGTTTTTAGGGAGGAAGCCTAGCAACAGTATCAGAAGAAAGTTAATCCCCAAAGCTAACACCTTTTCAAATTTTGTCAACTCAGTAAAACCTTTATTTTTCAGATTTCTTTACCCTCAATCCATTCCCCCACCTAAAGTATCGAGTTTTTTGTTAAATCACACCAATAGCAACTTTGGAAAAATCACAAAAAATAATGTGCTATGATGTGGTGTGAAGATGGGAATCCTAAGATTAAAAGTCAAGAGACCCTGGGATATTAGTGTCAGGCCTGATCTGACCACCTGTAGGAACTACCGTCACTTAATCCCTCAGCTCAAATTTATTAATCAGCAAAGTGAGGGAGTTGAAATAGAGATCTTCAAAACTTTGTGACTGTCTGACCTTAGCAACTGTCCTACATTATCACTGATAGTCATTACATATTTTGGTAACTGTAATTGCCCCAGGATCAAAGCCAAAAATTAAGGCACTTGGTGAAGGGAAATCAGGCGTGCTGCAGTCCACAGGGTTGCAAAGAGTAGGACACGACTGAGCGACTGAACTGACTGAGACCTCCCCGTCCTTCGCTACTTCCCAGAGTTTGCTCAAACTCATGTCCATTGGGTCAGTGATGCCATCCAACCATCTCATCCTCCGTTGCCCCCTTCTCCTCCCACCTTCAATCTTTCCCAGCATCAGGGTCTTTTCCAGTGAGTCAGCTCTTGGTATCAAGTGGCCAAAGTATTGGAGCTTTAGCTTCAGTCCTTCCAATGAATATTCAGTGTTGATTTCCTTTAGGATGGACTGGTTTGATCTCCTTGCAGCCCATGGGACTCTCAAGAGTCTTCTCCAACACCACAGTTCAAAAGCATCAGTTCTCTGGTGCTTAGCTTTCTTTATAGTCCAACTCTCACATCCATACACGACTACTGGAAAAACCAGAGCTCTGACTGACTGTACTGACCTATGTCAGTAAAGTGATGTCTCTACTTTTTAACATGCTGTCCTACGTTTGTCATAGCTTTTCTTCCAAGGAGCAAGCGTCTTTGAATTTCATGGCTGTAGTCACCATCTGCAGTGATTCTGGAGCCCAAGAAAATAAAGTCTGTCACAGTTTCCATTGTTTCCCCATCAATTTGCCATGAAGTGATGGGATGCCACAATCTTAGGTTTTTGAATGTTGAGTTTTAAGCCAGCTTTTTCAATCTCCTCTTTCACCTTCATCAAGAGGCTCTTTAGTTCCTCTTTCCTTTCTGTCATAAGGGTGGTATCATCTGATCACCCTCCATAATATTGGTGAGCCTCATCCAATGAATCGAAGGCCTTAATAGAACAAAGACTGGCTTCCCCTAAGAAGGAAGTCTGCTGGCAAACGACCTTTAGACTTGATATACACTCTTCCCTAGGTCTCTAGTCTGCTGGCCTAACCTGCAGGTTTTGTATTTATCAAACCTCCACAATTACATGATCCAATTCCTTAAACCTCTCTTTTATATATAGTATTTTTTGTATGTACACACACACACTTACATATCCCATTGTCTCTCTTTCTCTGGCTAACCCCAGTGACTGAAACCAGCCCAGTGAGCCCTTGGAGAGATGCTGTAGGAGAAGCCAGGGAAGGAATATATCCTTTCTCATCCTACTACCTCTGATCTCCCCATTGACTATATGCAACTAAAAGGCAGAAAGGAAAAGGAACCTATGGATACAGTTTACACAAGCTAGGTTTCCAGCATACAGAGCAGGGTGGAGATGAGAGACAAGCAGGCCTTGGGCAAAGAAAGAGTTAAACTCATTTAAAAAAAAAAAGCTTAGAAAGCATTACCATAAAATTCAGAAAAGTAGTCACCTTCTGAAGCATGAGAAGGTAAGGATCCAGAAGGGATACATGGGTTGGGGGTATTTCCTTATTAGAATGTTGACTAAATGAGTGTTTGTCTTATAGTTATCCATTAAACTATACATCTATGCTTTGTACTTTTTATATATTTCATAATTTAAAAGTTTAAAGAAGAAAACAACATTTAGCCATAAGAACTTTTATAATATATGAATTCTAATAGTCACAGTCATTTTCCAGGTAAGCAAGTTCGTAGCACTTAAAACGAGTCTCTTTAAAATACCAGAAAATTTACTACAGACAGTATACAAGTCCTGACAAGTTAGAGAACTAAGTATCTCAGAACTCAAAACATTTTTTAAAAAGTTGCTTCCAGCCAGAGGGGGAGGAAAGAATAGTACCTGGAGACTTGGACATGTTTATTCACACGTGCTGAGAGTAAAGAACAGTAGAGAGGTAAATGGTGAAGACAGGAGAAGAAAGGGATGCAGAGACAGAGCAGCTCCCTGCAGGGTCAAAAGGGGAAGCCCATCGGGCACCACCAGAGCAACTAGCCTTGAGTAAGATGAAGGATATTTACTGCACTGGGACTGAAGGAAAAAGAAGAGGATGTATGTGGTTGCAAGTGAGTTTGTCAGCTTAGCAGTGGGAAGCTGAGACAGTTCCCCACCTGGTGCTTCCTTCTTCTCCCTGATGAAGAGGTGGTGGGCAGTGAGAAGGCTTGGATCACTTTGGAAAACAGCAGCATCAACTACGTTTGCGAGGCGGTACCGAATGCCGATTGAAGAATGCAGACCATGAATTGGTAGCACCATTAATCTGCAAAGTTTTGTGGTTTTCTATAGTAAAATTTAGCAACCCAGAGATAGCAACAGGAGAAAGAGAGAAGTGGGAGTTCAGTTTCTCTTGGGTCTCAGAGAACAGAAATTCTTCAGGAGGATGGAGAAGTAATGGTCTGGTTCTCCTCCTCCACTCAGACTGGAATTCCACAAGGTAAACCGAAAACTTTCAGTACAAAGCTAAGTATGGGCAAACCTAGATGATCGGGATAAGGTATAGTTGGGCCGGTAGTAAGAATATCAGGAAACGGGGCATGTTGGGTTAAACTGGCTATAAAGTTTTTAAGAAGAATTTGCCTGAGAAATGCCCTTCTATTGAGTAGTGGGTGGTGATGGGGTCCAGACTGGCTCTAGAAGACTCCATGTTTTTAGGTCACTCCTTGATGTGAGGATCTAGAAGTAGAAAATACAGGTGCATTATACACAGTTGTCTGCATACCTGTTTAGCAGGTTATCAAGTTCCTTTGAAGTATTTCTTAAGAAGCATACTTAGAAGGTGCCTGTGAATGTGGTGCCTTTGAGAAATCCATGATTCTCAAGAGCTGACTCACTGGAAAGACCTTGATGCTGGGAAAGATTGAAAGTAGGAGGAGAGGAGGGGGACACAGAATGAGATGGTCAGATGGCATCACCGACTCAGTGGACATGAAGTTGGGCAAACTCTGAGATGGTGAGGGACAGGGCAGCCTGGTGTGCTGCACCCACAGGGTCACAAAGAGTTGGACACGACTGAGCGACTGAACAACAACAAAATTGTGAATGGCTACTGGATAATCTTCGCAGCTAATCCCATCATGCAGACAGCTATCAGCCCTTCGGGCTTCCCTGGTGGCTCAGAAGGTAAAGAATCTGCCTGCAATGCAGGAGACCTGAATTCAACCCCTGGGTCGGGAAGATCCTGGAGGAGGGCATGGCAACCCACTCCAGAATTCTTGCCTGGAGAATCCCATGGACAGAGGAGCCTGGCAGGCTACAGTCCATGGGGTCACAGAGTCAGACATGACTGAGCAACTAACACTTTTACTTTCAAAGGGCTGAACCTGTCAATCAGAAGATAAAACTTTAGGGAACTGATCAAGGCATACATTCACTTACTGAAGTTTGCTCTGGAAAATAATGTCTCCATACACAATTTAATGCTGCCATAATTCTAATTAAAATGTAAACTCCTTGGAATCAAAAGGTCCTATACCTTAGGTGCTTTATCAATGTCTGTTGAACTGAGAAGGTGACGAAGGGCTTCCCTTGTAGACGTACCTAAAGGGAAAAGAAAATGCTGGCCACATATCCTAGATTTCCAGGCCCGTTGAGAGTTAACCTTGTGATTGTAAATGAATAAATAGTTTACACTGGCCTCTTGTGCACTGGGTTAGCACAACCTTCAGCCCTTGCGTATGATCAACTCTGGACACCCTGACAAAATAAAAGTTCTGGGCTTGCAAAAACCAAGGAATGAGCCCTGGAAAATGTGACTCGACTGAGGCAATGTCATCCTGAGACCAGCTTGAGCAGCCCAGCTGGCCTCTCCCTGTGACATTTCTAGCATGGTGGTTTAGAACAGTGACTCTATTTAAATCAATCTGTCCTCCTACCATAAAAAAATCTTTGAGATCATGGTGGAGTCATTAGCAAAATATTGTTGTAATCATCGTTAATGCAAGAGGACTGAGTAATTTATTAGAAATCACAGTGAGTTAATAAAAAGCACTGGCTGAAATATGCCTCCTAATTCTAGAGTCCAGCCCGGGGAGTTACGAATTGTGTACAGTTTGTGACTGTTCATGGGTAGCGACCTAGTAACAGACTGTTCCATTTCAAGGCTACAGCTAGTGAGTACTAAAACACCTGTAATGAAACAAAACAAACTCTGCTTTTGTGTCTGTTTTGTATTTTTTATATTATGTGATACTTCACTGCTTCTTGCATTATGCCAAGGTTGCACATTTCTGAGTGTCTCATTCTTTTTGTTCATAGAGCCATTAACCTTTCTCACAACTCTGAAGAGTTCAACATAATGACCCATAAAAACAAGATCTTTTCCAATGTGGTAAACATTCCAATTACAACTACTGATTATTCTTTTGTTTCTATTGACCCACAGAAATATAGTTTCTTAACTAATCAGTTCAAAAAAATTGAACTGCTTTCTAGATTTCACTAGAGTTTTCTTGCCCCTCAGAATTTCATAAATTCTCTTTAAATTTCATAAATTCTCCTTAAGTCATAATGTAAAAGGCCTATCCTTTCATTTTACCTGGTGCCAAGTAATTTAACTATTACCTTTATATTAAATCAACAACAATATACTATGGTTTAAGGACACCGTTTGAGAAGACAAAAAAAAAGCTTATGGTGGGCAACTTCTGCCGTTACCTGGGTGGCACGTTAGGCATTGGGAATGTTAGGGCTTTACTCTACCTCTCATTTCGGGGATATTCAGTGGAAAATTTGAGAGGCTCTGCTTGCCACTGGGATTCATCCAGAACTGACTTTGCTTTTAGCTTCCCCGATTTATCACTTCACGGAGGAGGGTTTGAATGCCATTTAATGTAGATTGAATTGCCTGGCCTCACTCTAGTCTTAACTGGGAAGGAGCCTATAACTAGAAGATCTTGAGGAAGCACATGAAACAAGCCCCTTCATTAGCAGAAACTGTATTTGCCCTGTAGGAGTTGGGCACTTATTGGTTGAAAAGGGGGTTGGATCTGGCTACAGCGGGGGTGGGGTGCGGGCCAAACTGGTACTACAGCTGGAGAGACGATAATAATCACCCAAGTCCAGACGCTTTACTTTAAAGGTGAGAGGAGACAATACCCATCGACAATAGTTCTCCAGTCCCAGATTTAGACTTTTTAAATGGAAAGGGCTCTAAAAAACGAGTGTGGAGAGCAATGCTAGTAAAAATGTGTCCACAGGGATCTCTGGAAAAAGTGACAGAAGCAGGACAAAAAGGAAGAGAAAATAACACCGTTCAGATAAGCTGAATGATCTGTTATAATGCCAAAAGGACTATTCCCCAAGAATACAAGTTGGTGACTTAATAGTTAATGGTATCAGTAGGGCTTGCCTCAGAAAAAAAAATCACTAAGAAAATTTCAATAGTTGTTCACTGTAAAAAGTGTTTAACTGTAGACAGGGTCACAGACGCAAAAGTGGAAAGTAAAAAGCAAGTTTCTAGAGAAAATAAGGATCAGCAGTACTGCATGAAGGTAGAAGTCATGTTAAGCAGCTTGTGATAGCTGTTGAATGAAATAGGAGAACACGTGAAAGCATGCTTGTGAAATGCTCCCATCAGGACGATGCCTAGTGGATGGCCTTGGCAGGGATGCAGGTACCTGAACAGGTCAAATAAAAGGCGTATAAGAGATGCGGAAGGCTTAGGGGTTTACCACTGGAAACTGCGTAACTTCTATTACAGTTAAAACTGGAAACAGATGATAGGAATATTGAAAACAATCTATTTTTTAAATATATTTCAGTTCTGCAAAAAGGAGGGCTAGCAACAAAATATTATACCATTCAAATTTAATATCCTATATTTCTGTAGGTCTACACATGGAAAACTTCACAAGATATTATGCATAAATTACACAATTAATATGCTTGATTATGATATTTACAAATATTTTTTCCCAGGGCCAAATAACAGCAGGCATAGTAAAGGCCAAAAACCCAGGTTTCTTTGAAGTTCAAACCTTTGAAAAGTGCTGGTAACAAAGAGGCAATCCTGATTCCAAGGAATCTATGTTCTGGCATTTTTAAAGCAACATTTTAACTGAAAAACAGAACAATTGTTTGAAAAACATGATTGGGCACAATAACACAGGTGAATAGATATGTTCAAACAAACACACAAATGAACATCTTAGACCTTTTCTGAAAGAGCTTACAGTAGTTGGCTCCGTACATGGTACAGATTCTCACTTCAGCTTCTGCAAACAGAATGAATGATATTGCAGCCGTGTAGTTTAGAAGAGATCCACAAATTTAGAAGAAAACTGCTGACTGTTTCTCTGAGAAGAGTTTCCCAGGTAATAAAAAGAGGAACATAAACTTTTCTCAAGACTGAGTGTATGGTTACTGACTCTGCTACCTGACTTTGCTTGCATTACTTATGTGAAGTACTGCAAGCTCTGGTGGTTTTAAAAAAAAAAAAAAGAAAAAGCTAATCTTGAATTCTGTGATTTTTCTGTAAATTTGCAAACGTTTATCTTTCATTAGATTAGTTAGTACAATACAAATACATTTTTCACTGGGCTGATTTCTAGGCAAGTAGGTCTGCGGTTTATCTGTGTTACCTTCTCCTATCTCCCCCTTACTTCCTCTCTCACAGCCGCCCTTGCAGCAGCAGCTAGCCCAGCGTCCTGTTCTGCTTCCTGGCAGACCAGGACTCCACTGTGATATTCTAAGCTTCCCCTCTAAGACACAGCCTCAGACGCCAGACCAGTAGTCTCCAAACTTTTTGACTGAGCACCCTATCGTAAGAATTTTGAGTACACCCCCAGTATCTTTATAAATGACAAGCATGTTACTGTTAATATATCGTGACCACAGTAAAACACATTGAAATAGAAAATTTTCAATAGATAACGATGAAGTAAATCACATAAAAAATCTTTTTAATGTATTACTAATAATACAAAATATACTTTTCTCTAGAATGTTACTGCCAACAAATCTTTTATGGAGAATAACAATTGAATATGCTTCATGAAAAAACTAAGATCATGACATCTGTTCCCATCACTTGATGGCAGCTGGAAGGGGAAAAAGTGACAGGTTATATTTTCTTGGGCTCCAAAATCACTGCGGATAGTGACTGCAGCCATGAAATTCAAAGATGCTTGCTCCTTGGAAGGAAAGCCATGACAAACCTAGACAGCATATTAAAAAGCAGAGACATCACTTTGCCAACAAAGGGCAGGGAAGTCAAAGCTCTGGTTTTTCTAGTAGTCATGTATGGATGTGAGAGTTGGACCATAAAGAAGGCTGAACACTGCAGAATTGATGCTTTGAACTGTGGTGTTGGAGAAGACTCTTGAGAGTCCTGTGGACTGCAAGGAGATCAAACCAGCCCATCCTAAAGGAAATCAACCCTGAATATTCATTGGAAGGACTGATGCTGAAGCTCCAATATTCTGGCCATCTGATGCAAAGACCCGATACATTGGAAAAGACCCTGATGCTGGGAAAGATTGAAAGCAAAAGGAAAAGAGACCAACAGAGGATGAGATGGTTAGATAGCATCACTGACTCAATGGACAAGAATTTGAGCAAACTCTGGGAATCAGAAGAGGACAGAGGAGCCTGGCATGCTGCAGTCCATGAGGTCAGTAACAGTCGGACACAACTTAGCGACTGAACATCATTATCTTTTAAATCTTGGTTCAACATTTTGTGATACAGCAACATAGATGTCTGCTTTTATGTTCAGTTTATTTAAAGGCTCTCTGAAAAGAGCTCAACAAGATATGGGAATTTAAATGGAAGAAGTGCTCCATTAGCTGGGTTGCTAAGTCATACTTATATACTCCAAGAGACAGTGAAGGACAGGGAAGCCTTGCGTGCTGTAGTTCATGGGGTCCAAAGAGTTGGACATGACTTAGCAATTGAACAACAACACCAATTTATTTTTCAGTCTTATCATTTATTATGCAAAGATTTTGGTTAAATCTGATGGATACATTTCCATCTTACCTAATGTTATTCAAATGGTTTTAAAAAACCTATAAGATGACCAGAGTTTTTATAGGTTACATGCATTTTCAATCACAAAACACATAGTGGGTGAGGGATTGCTAACTGGAGCTAGTTATCTAAGTTTGAATCACAGCTCCTGGATTCTCACTATTTTACTTGAGAGCCAAGTAAATTAGCCTCTCTAAGCTACAATTTTCTCTCCTGTAAATTAGGATAGTAATAGTAATAGAACCTACTCGATAGGGTTATTCAAAAATTTAAAAAGTCAGTATTTATAAAGCACTTAATATTATCTGGCATATGACGTGACATGTGTGTGTACTTAGTCATGTCCGACTCTTTGCAACCCAGTGGGCTGCAGCCCACCAGGCTCCTCTGTCCCTGGAATTTTTCAGGCAAGAATAACTGGAGTCGGTTGCTATTTCCTCCTCCAGGCAATCTTGCCTACCCAGGGATCGAACCCACATCTCCTGTATCTTCTGCATTGGCAGGTGAATCTTTTGCCACTGAGCCACCGGGGAAGCCCCCCTGTCTGGCATATCCTAAGTGTTACTTAAGCATATTAAGAAATACAGGGAGAATTCTCATGACCTGCAGCTGCTGCTAAGTCACTTCAATCGTGTCCGACTCTGTGCGACCCCATAGACGGCAGCCCACCAGGCTCCCCTGTCCCTGAGATTCTCCAGGCAAGAACACTGGAGTGGGTTGCCATTTCCTTCTCCAACGCATGAAAGTGAAAAGTGAAAGTGAAGTTGCTCAGTCGCGTCCGAGTCCTGGCGACCCCACAGACTGCAGCCCACCAGGCTCCTCCGTCCATGGGTGTGTAATACTAAAAACCACTTTTAAAATCAGTTGGGCACTATCTACCAAAATTAGACATACACTTACCCTGTGATCTAGCATATCCACCAAGATACTATATTTTAAAACAAGAGTAGTCTTTGCTGGCTTTGCTTGACAGTTCAGTTCAGTTCAGTCGCTCAGTCGTGTCTGACTCTTTGCAGCCCCACAAACTGCAGCACACCAGGCTTCCCTGTCCGTCACCAACTTCCGGAGTTTGCTCAAACTCATGTCCATCGAGTTGGTGATGCCATCTAACCATCTCATCCTCTGCCATTCCCTTCTCCTCCTGCCTTCAATCTTTCCCAGCACCAGGGTCTTTTCCAAGGAGTCAGTTCTTTGCATCAGGCTTTGATTGGAATAGGTCAAAACTAGAAATAACCCACACGTGCATCTAAAATGAAATGGATAGGTAAATAGTAATTTATATATCCACTGGATACTATTCAGCAATAAAAAGGAATAATAGGGACAAACCACAGCTACAACAACATAAATAAATCTTACAAATGAAGATGAGCAAAAGAACCAAGACACAAAAAAGTATATAAAGTGTATAGAGTGTATAGAATATATAGAGTGTATAGAGTATATAGAGTGTATATATAAGACTCAACTTATATAAAATTCATAGACAAGAAAAAACAGAATATCAGCTTAGGAATGCCCATATAGATAGTAAAACTGTAAGGAAAAATAAACAAATAGTCATCACAAAAATCAGGCTCACGATTCTAAGAAAAAGAACTGTAACTGAGTAGGGGCAGCTGTGAGTGGGGGGCAGTGTGTGTGTGTGGGTGCACCCTTGCATAACTGCTGATAACGCTCCATTTTCTGGACCGGGAGATTGCTCAGGAATGCTTACTTTATAATTATTTATTAACTACATGCATCAGTATTATGCACTTTTCTGTGTGTGTTATATTTCACAGTGAAGAAGTATTTTTAAAAACTGCTATACAAGTTTTGTTTTCACAAAATTAACCTTAGTTTCTGGCTCCAGCTTCTTTGCTGGGAAAACTGCTTATGAGAAATACCTCAAATGAATTCCATGTGGTTGCTCTCACTGTAAGCTTGGAATCCTTCCTTCCTTTAAACATTTTTTTTAAAGTCTAAGTAACTCATTCACTTACAGAAGTTGTGCATAAAATAAAGTTTGTTTTCTTAAAGTCAATTGTTGAAAATAACATCGTAAGTTGTATTAGAGAAAGAATATCTTCTCTACTGTAGCTTTCCTTTAGTGGCTCAGAGAATTGTCATTTTAAAATGTATTTCATTACTGAAATACAACCTAGTAAATACCACACTGAAACAGAATCTATTCAACACCATAACATGAGACATATTGAAAACATCTGTTCTTTTCGTTTAACACTATAGTAAACTTCCCACATTGCGTAACATGCTCCAATACTTGTGTCTTTAGGTCTTTAGCAATGTTTTATATTCATATTCTCAAGGTATTTGCTATCAAAGGAACGCAGTTTTTCCCCCCATTTGTGTTCCATGTGTTTCTGGGAATAACACTTATCTTCACAAGAAGAAAACTATTTTCCCAACGGTATGTTGCTTTTTGACTTTTTATTTTTAAGGAAGCTCAGAAAAGACTTCATAGCATTTATAATTGGTGAATTTTCTTTAAAGTATTGCTTGAATTGTTCATTCCTTAAACATTTTAGAAATATCATTCTTTATCTTCAAGTTTGAATGTTCAGTTTTTAAGTGATTAGCTAATTGTGATAGGGCTTCCCTGTTGGCTCAGCTGGCAAAGAATCCACCTGCAATGCAGGAGACCCCAGTTGGATTCCTGGGTCGGGAAGATCCGCTGGAGAAGGAATAGGCTACCCACTCCAGTATTCTTGGGCTTCCCTGGTGGATCAGGCAGTAAAGAATCCTACAACGGGGAAACCTGGGTGCGATCCTTGGGTTGGGAAGATCTCCTGAGAAGGGAATGGCTACCCACTCCAGTATTCTGGCCTGGAGAATTCCATGGACAGAGGACCCCATGGCTACAGTCCATGGGGTCACACAGAGTCAGACATGACTGAGTGACTTTCACTTTTACTCAGAACATTATCTATTAACTGTAATGCATCCTCCAGGTGAAGATGTTAGCCAAAGTAACTATAAATCCATACCTAAAACAGTTTTTTTAAAATTTACTTTTAATTGGAGAATAATTCCTCTATAGTGCTATGTTGGCTTCTGCTGTACAATGTGAATCAGCAAACATATGCCCCCTCCCTCCAACCCACCCCCAGGTTGTCAGAGCACCAGGCCGAGCTCCCTGTGATAAACAGCAGCTCCCCACTGCCTGTCTATTTCACACAGGATAGCGTATCTATGTCAAGGCTACTCTCTCAGTTCGTCTTACCCTCTTCCTCCTCTGCTGTGTCCACAAGTCCATTCTCTAAGTCTGTTAAAACAGTTGTTAACGATTACTGCCAACCGAATGTCAGTCTGACTAGTCATTAGTTTTTCACCTTGCAGTGTGACTCCCAAAGAGTGCCCGAAATGTCAGCTCAGTCCATTGTGTTTGCCTGTTCTTGCATTATTAACATTGCCTCCATTGATCCATGCTGTAATGGTTTACTTAAATATCATCTATAAATCCATTTAGTCAGATACAGAAACTGCAACATGTGGCAATATGTTCAACCTATACATATGTATATCTAGGGCTGATTCATATTGTTGTTTGGCAGAAACCAACACAGTTCTGTAAAGCATTTATCCTTCAACTAAAAAACAATTTTAAAAAAGTGAGGAAAGGAGAGGGTCCTCCCCTCTCACTGTGTGCTGTGATGCTCCCACCCTCTCCCCAGAACACCCGGAATGCCCGCCCACCTTGGGATCAAATCGGGGTGCCACCACCAATCCTGATTAAATATCAGCAGAGCTTACTTTCTTTCCTTTTTTTTGGGGGGGGAGAGTAAAAAATAAATGTCTGAAGATAAAAATTCAAATACCTTTTCAGGAATTTCAGGGGTTGATGTCGGCTGCCCACTTTGGAGATGCATCTTACATTCATATGCGGTTATATGTTATCTCAGGATAAGAACATCTATCTGAATGAATATGAAATGATGGCATGCCAGCCAGGAAACAAAAACATACTGTTAAGGCTGTAGATCCTTCCTTGTGTGTTATGCAGTGACCTTGAGGTTGGAGGACATAAGATAGTCCAATTTGTTACACCCTGGGAAAAGTAAAAACAAACAAACCCTTAATGCTACTAATGAGGGAAACTACAAATATATAAAACAAATAAAAATTGTACATAAAAGAGAAATGATTATTTAAAAGGTAGTCTTTAAGATAGTTATGAAAAAAAAATCTTTAAGATATCAGGAAATGGACCATTAGTGATATTGTGTGCCTAGCTCCTGTAATAATTGACCCCAAAATGTCTGGTTTAATTCAATAAAGGTCTGTCTTCTCACTCATATCAGTACACTGCATGCGGTGAGGAGGCTCTGCTGTAACTAATCATTCAGAGACGCAGGTTGCTTCCAAGCTGCAGATTAAGCACATTCAAACACATGGCTTCAAGGTTGACCTGGCTTCATCCAGTTGGTAGATGGCCAGATGAAAAAAAATGGAGATGGTACACTTCTTAACTGCTCAGGAGGGATCATATTCCTTCCACTAGTGAGAACTAATCTCATGGCCATATCTACATGCAAAAACTCTGGGAAATGTCCTTTATCTATGGGGCCTGGAAGAGAAAATGGGTTTGGTGAGCATCCAGCTAGTCTTTGTCAAATAAACAGAGTTGGTCTAGAGATTCCAAGGTTATAACTTGAGTATCACCAAGTCTGACTTTGGAAATCTCTTGGGAAGCCTCTACCACCCTCACTTCTGCCTGCTGTAATGAAGGCGTCAGAAGACCAGCACTAATTTTAGCTCTTGCTGTTCCCTGAATAAGCCATGATCATCCACATCTCTCCATCTTTGCATGTGATTTTCAAATAAGGTCTGTCCGTTGTTTCCAGTATTTCTTACCTCCCCTTCCTGCCAAGCTAGCAGGCTTCTCCTCCTCTTCTAAGACCTAAGACAGCGGTTACTTCCTCCATGCACTTCTCTCTGATGACAGAGAAGGTACAGGTCTCTTCTTAATGTTGACTGAACTTTATCCTTGTCCTTTGTTCCCACCTCTATTACTGAATGCATAAGCCTGCATGATAGTTTTTAATGAACAAGTACATTTTCAAAAGGATCAGATGCATCAATATTCACAACATAGTGACCATTAATAATAGATTTAGCTTCTCAAGGATAAGGACTGGGTCTTATGTATCTTAATATCTCCCGTGCGTACCAGTGCTGGCCTGGCTTACATACTCAATAACGGAGGAAAAACTGAACGCTGTCTGCCACTTCCCAGCAACTTCCCAGCTTCGCAACCCTTCCTGCCAGTTTCCAGCAACTCTAACTCTCTTTCTGTCTCGAGGTAAAATGCATTAAACACAACACTGACCATTGCCACCATTTAAAAATGCACAGTACTATGCACCTTGTTTGCAACAGTTCTTTTCACATTTTCATCTTACAAAACAGAAACTCTATATTCATTGAACTCCAAATTTTCCTCTCCCAAAAGCCCCTTTAAAACTAGCATTCTGCTTTCTAAGAGTCTGACTACCTGAGATATCTCATGTAAGTGGAATAATGCAGTCTTTGTCTTTCTATGACTAGCTTATTGCCCTCAAGATTCATTCATGTTGTAACATGTGACAGGATTTCCCTCTTTTCTTAGATAGAATATTTCTTTCTATGTATATACCACCTTTTCCATATCCATTCAACCATTCCAGTGTCTTTGTTTTGGACTTGGGGTTACTGGTGGTGATTGATGACCCATGAGAAAAGGTGATCTTGTACTCTTTTGGGGTGCTTCTAGAGACTAAAACAGAAACTACACTGGGTGCAAAGGGAAATAAGATTTTTAAACATCAGTGACTTACATAAAGAATGCCCCCCATTATACCCTATCTGAGCACGAGAAACTATTAAACTCCTTTCAGCTGAGCAACCGGGGCCCACAATAAAAAGCTGCTCACATTCCAAACGCCTCTCACCCTGGGGTTTTTTCACTACCCTACTCAGCACCGCCTGTTTCATAGCCTCAAAATAGCTCTGTTGAGAAAAGAAACAGCAACATTTTAAAGTAGGGCAAAATAAATAAAGGGATAAACAAGAACTCTTTCAACACGGAGCACTTGCAAGAATTTTCATGTTTATGGAGAGGCAGAGCCCCAGAGTAAACTCTAGCTCCTCTTCGAATCCAGTGGATTCCAGTGTTCACTTGCATCGAGGCGGTTTGAGGCCCTTTGGGGACACTCACAGCCTTTAGTTCAGGGCGTTATCATGAAAGAATCTAAAGTATCCTTGCATTAGCATGATCGTTATTTTTTCAGCTGGTCTGAGGAGCTATTATTAACCATGTAGCCATAACGCGTACCGAAAACCTCCCCACGTAAGCTCGCATTTGATCTGTAAACACGTTAAGCAACCTCACGCATAACGACTTCCTACAGTCATCACAATCAGAACCTAAACACTTAACAACAACAACAAAAATCCTCCGGCTTTTGGTCAAAAAAGATGCCAAATATAGCTTTAAGTAGTAAATAATCCTCCCGAGAAGCGACGTTCGCGAATTAATTGGTGCGTGAACAAAGAACCCTTTCTGCACCACGATGAATGTTGCCTTTCTTTTTTTTCTCCCAAGTATGATTGTAGAAAACAGCTGTACTACATGCTGACAAATGAACAAGCGGCAGACTTGGTAAAAACACTTTTGGTCAAGGCCAAGAAGGGGGGGAGAAAAAAAAAAAAAAATCGGGCTGCTGGAGCGGCCAGGGGGCTGGATTCCCTGGCTTCCCTTACCTTTTTTTCTTTTTTTTTTCCCCGAGTCTTTAGGGAGCAGGGGCCGCAACCGCCCCATCACCACCCCCCGCCCCTTTCCCCGGCTCGGCTCCGGTTACAGCCTTTCGAGTTGAGCAAACTTGCTGCAGGCGGATTGGTGACCGGGAGCTCTCGGGCCGGGGCGTCGTATTTATTAATTTATATTCCGCGGCGCCCCGCGCTGCCCGTTCCTTTGTATCCGGCCCGCCGCCGCCGCCGCCGCCGCCCGGGCTCGGGGGGGAGCCTCAGCGGGGAGCGAGGGCCCCGCGTCCGCCCGAGGACACCCCCCTCTCCAAGGCCGGCACGTGCGGCTGCCGCCCGGCCCGCAGAGGGGGCGGAGGCCCGGCTTCTCCCCCACCCGCCGCCGAGCCAGAAGCAGCAGGCGCGGCGGCGGGCCGCCTGGCCGGGGGAGCGCGGCGCCCGGCGAGTCTCCGCGGCGGCGGCGGCGGGGGCCCGGGAGCGGGAGCGGCGGGTCCCCCCCGCCCCGGGATGCGCCCCGCCACTTCCTGACTGGCTGGCGGCGCGCACGCGGCCCCCGGAGCTCGCTCGCCCGCCCGCTCTGCGTCGGCCGCGCGGCGCTGGAGGCGCGCGAGGAGGGGGAGACGCGGCCGGGGATGAGCTGATTGCTGGGGGGCGCGCGTGGTGGTGGTGGGAGGGCGGAGCCCACGCCGCCGCCTGGCCCCCCGGAGGCCGCGAAGAGCCGACCTTTCTCCGCGTCGCCGCCCGGCCCCGGGGGACTGGAGACCATGTACGTACGCGTCGCGGGCCCGCTCTGGTCTCCAGCCCCGGCGCGTGCCGTGCGCCCCACCCCGGGCCCGGGGGGCTCTCGCGCGCCCGTCCTCGCCGCGCGCTGCCCCCCGCGCCCACGAAGGCGCGCCCCGCGCTCACCACGCGCCTCTTCTCCCCCCCGGTCTCGGCCGCCTTAGGTCCATTCACATCGTGGCGCTGGGGAACGAGGGGGACGCGTTCCACCAGGACAGCCGGCCGTCGGGGCTCATCCGCGCCTACCTGGGGAGAAGCCCGCTGGTCTCCGGGGACGAGAGCAGCTTGTTGCTGAGCGCGAGCGGCGCGGCCGCGCGGCCCGTCTTCACCGAGTATCAGGCCAGCGCGTTTGGGAACGTCAAGCTGGTGGTCCACGACTGTCCCGTCTGGGTAAGGGGGCTGACGGAGCTTTCCTTTCCTTTTTCCCCCCGCCCCCCCCCCCCCCCCCCCACTTTCATGACTGTCAACGTCCAGGTCACCTGGGGAGAGTTTTCTTTTTTTAAAAAACATTTTGGGGAAAGTCTTTGATCCTTCGTTTCAGGGGGCAGGGGCCAGCCTAATCAAAGAACACTCTTAGAAGGCAAAAAAAAAAAAAAAAAAGCCCCAGTGAGGATGTGAAGCACTTAGGCGAGCGTTTCACGATTGTGGGTTGTCTCTTGTTTAAGACAGCTGACCCTTAAATGTCCCAACCCCAAGGGACAGGGGTCACTAAGTTTCACCAGCAGAGAGCAGTGTGTGTTTTTTTTTTTTTTTTTTTTTCATGCTTACCCTGTGTGGGTGATATAGTAATATGAGTGTTCTAAAAATAAAGATCTATGAAAGCTCGACAGAGCCAAGATACATTTCACTGGGGGCCAGCTCAGAAATAGGACCCCCTGGAAAGGAGGGGGAAAGTTAGAGACTGAGAATTAATTTTAAACGACTCGTTTATAGCACTTTGAAAAAAAATTTTTAATTAGTTTTTAATTTTAATAGTGCAGATGTTCTTGATATATTTAGCCATTTCTTTTTTATGACCCCTAAATCAGAAATATTGCTGATACTATCTTGGGACTTGAAAAAAGCTTTAAAATTTGCAATGATTAGAAGAAATTGTAATGAAGTTGATAAATGCTAGTCTAATTCTGGAGTGGTAAAATAAGAAAGAAATCTACACCCTGATGGTATATAAATGTTTTTGAGTACACAGTAGCATCAAGAATGTTTTCATGTAACCTTATTTCAAAGTTTCTGAGTCTTTACTAGTGTAGAATCGACATTGCAGCTAAGTGTTATATTTTATAACAAGAAAGTTTAAGGTCTGAAAAGAATACAAGTTATCTTTATGTGAGATATACATTTAAACCACAGTTTAAGAAAAGTGAACTGGGGACTATAAGCTACTGATACACCTTTCCAAAGAAATGTATAAAATGTCCGTAAAAACATTTCTTATGCGGATTTCCATGTTACAGAAAGAAAAGATCACTTGTCCAAATAAATTTTCAGCTAAAAAGTAAATTTATGTTAGTAGACTAAAATAAATGAAAAACAGGCTTTTTCAGTCTAACAGGGAGGCTATTAAACTCCTAATTACAACATTGATGATACTGATCATAAGAAGCATGGGCAGAGAACTGGCTGGAGTCCATGCAAGCGAATGAAACCCTTCTTCCCCTTTGATCATTTCATTGTGAAAAATCTTACAATCCAAAAACTTACTGAGTCTACACTCAGCTGAACAAATATTGAGTGAATAGAGTAAATAAATGTAGGGGAAATAAAATAAGCTGAATTAGGATGTTAGGATAACCTTTCCTGTTTATTTTTTGTTTTTTGAGCAGTTAACTCCTGTTGATGTTATTATTAATAATTTAACAAAAAGCAGTACTTGTGATCCCATGGATTGTAGTGAATGAAATCTTCCAAATCAGTTAAAATTAACCTTTGTCGTCTAGGTTTTTGATTATTATGTTTTATTATTCTGATCACTTTTGTTTGGTTAGACTCTGGCCCTTTTTAAGGCATTGAGTTTGTATGTAACCAGGCACAGTTTTCTGGGTTATAATGGTCTTCAGGCATTGTAGAATGTGTTTGTAGAGCTACTGTTTATAAGATGCTTTCCTTCTGTAGGTGGTAAGTAAAAGCCCATTGGAGGTATGATAGTTGATTGTATTCATCAGCTGGTATTTGACATGTACTGAATCAGAATATTAAACACAGCAAAGCAGATAGAGCACAAGTTTTGCTATCAAAAGGAGCTGGTTTCAGATCTGCACCTTGCTACTTAGTGGCTGTGTTCCTGGGTAAAGACACTCATCTTCTTTTGTCCTTATTTTCCCTGTGTGTAAAATAAACATAATAATCACCCCTCCACCGCCCCCCCCCCCCCAACACTGGGCCATGCCAAAGAGTAAATGAGAGAATAGTGTAAAGTTATTAGCATCCAGACTGGCATGTAGTAAATACTTAATAAGTGGTAGCTATGATAATAATAAAGTATCACGACTTTAATAGGCATGTATTGCTTACACTAAGCAAAAGTAAAGTTTTCCTACGTATCACTGGAGATTTACACACAAATACACACAGGCAGCCTGTTAGTCCTTAGCATTAATAGATGCTGTGTCGCAGCCCCACAACCAAGTAGAATGAAATTGTTGTTTCACTGTGAAAATTCAGATTCTTTTTAAAAGATGAGTTCCATTCCCCAAATGTGGCTCCAAGCCTCGTGTTGCATAACTACCCTGAGGAAATCCTGGAACTGATTTATTTATGTTAGTAGACTAGGAGAACTTGATTTCCTTCATATTTCTAGAAATCAGTGGGACATTTTCTCTTTGAGATAATTTGAAGAAATGTAGCGTTGTTTCCTTGGAGTTAGAATGGCATAGTTGTACTCCTCTTTCCTAGTTTTCTTCTGTAGGTCTACTGCGCTACTCTGGATCTTTGCCATTTATACTTGGCACTTTAAATAAATGAGCTTCAAATTCATTTTATGTAGCTTATTATTAATAATATGTCTCTCAAGTCCACATTTTTAAAACAATTTTATTATTTCATTTCTAGATCTTTTCCTGTTTACCAGGAATATTCCATAAAAAGCAATGAGGTAATATATGCACACATTTCTTGTGCAGGGTTTGAAGCTCTGATTTGTATTAAAAAATAAAATTAGTTATAGTCTTTATATCCTCAATACCACAGAGTTAATGAAGCCAAAACCCATTTCCTCATAATATTTTCCCTTAAATGTCTCCTTTTTCCTTCTACACCTCTCCAGCATTCTGGAGTTTGGAACCGTTTGGAATGCAAAGAGCAGTTACTTTTGATTTGTTCTCTCAGAGTTAAGTGGCTGCTTGATTTTGCTCCCACTTCTTTCGTTTGTTCGTCCTACTCATCTGACTTTGTCCTCTTTCTTTACTGTACTTACATACCCTGTTGTACTTAGACACTTTGAGCTTGAATACTATACCAGATACAGCTGGAACTGAAGGGGTTTTGTGGTTTGGGATTTGGAAATTAGCATAGAGATCTTCTGGGAAGCTTTCACATTTTCTTGATCTGTGTCCCATTCTGCTTTTCCCTCTTCTGACATCCTCCACTATGTTCAAAGTTTTGCCTTTGCTGTTTGTAGCCCCATAGTTGGCCTCTTTTTCTGTTTTGTTTTGTTTTTTCTTTTTTCTCTTTTCTTTTTTTTTCTTCTGTTTTGTTTTAAAATCTTCCTCTAAAAACGCTGTGTCCGTCCCACTTTGAGTAAGGTATTCATATCTAAAAATCCTGTCATTCGTATTACTCAGAGTATACTTTTGGAAATGGGCAGGTTGTGAGGGTGTAGGGAATTGGGAGAGGCTTGGCCAGGACATGGGGGTGTACTGGTTAGAAGAAACTCTGCAAAAGGGCATTGCCGTGACCCTTCTCCAGAATTTTCTAGCAGAATAAAAGCTCTGTCGCAATTGATTGAAACCCTGTTTTGAACACTCATACTTCGAAGTGCAAACTTTCATAGGCCAACAGTTTTTTGGACTTGTGAGCCACATCTAGCTATTTTCTTAATCTAGCTTTATTACATCCTAAGAATACATACCAAAGGCCACAGGAAAGGACAAATAATGATTAATAGTTAACCAGAATGGAAGAAGGAGGCCACTTATGCATATTTAGCAATGGTTTTAAGGTACATACAAGTATTTTTCTTATACCACTGTTCACGCAATAACTTTGAAAAATTATTTTTAAAATATCAGAGTGCAAAGTTTTATCCTTAAAAACTTTATAAATTACTTTTGACCTTTATTCTAAATATAAGTGTTATTAATGTGCATGCTCCATCCCTCAGTCTTTGGGACCCCATGGACTGAAGCCCACCAGGCTCTGTCCATCAGATTTCCCAGACAAGAATACTGGAGCAAGTTGCCATTTCCTCCCCCAGGGCATCTTTCCAACCCGGGAATCAAACTGATGTCTCCTGTGTTGTGCTGGTGGATTTCAAAACTGGAAAGGTTTAACCTGAATTTTTAATTGATAGGAGGAAAATATATGAATTGCAAGTATATTCCTTACCATGTTAACATCTTAAAATACACACCATTTTTTAAGAAAACATACCCTCTCCCTGCCCCATTCTCCTCCCTTAAACCACTATATATATGTAGAACGGTCCAAAGAATGGATTAAGTCGAGAGATATATATGAAATTTGCATATATATAAAAAATACATGGAGCTCCACGGCATTCACAGTAATTATAATCCAAAACACTGAACAATCCTGCACTAACTGGGTCACAGAAAATCCTCTGAATCTTCCTTATTCACACTGATGCGCTAGTATCTAAAATGCAGTGTTACATTTTTGAAACTATAGGTGATAAGGCTATGGCATAATTTTAAAACAAAGTGCTTATTTTTGAGTCCAGGTGTTGAAAGAGGTTTCTTATTTCATCAGAGTCTCAGGGATCCTCTAGGTTCTGTTTTACCACTACAAAGCTCTCCAGGCTAAATGAATATAAAAAAATTTGAAGAGTTGATTGACTTCAAACATTTTAAATTTCTTGTAGTTACTTTTTAAAAGATAAATTTTTATCTATCTTTCATTTTTGTTCTTTTTGTTGATAATTTTTTTTAATGAATTAAAAAAATAAAATGTAGCAAAAAAATTAAACTAATATATTACAGTTTATTTCATGATGAATTTGAAGATAGGCAGACTAAAGATTGCTCTTTACATTTTGGTTTAGGACATTTTTGACAGTGATTGGTATACCTCTCGAAATCTAATTGGAGGTGCGGACATCATTGTGATCAAATACAATGTAAACGACAAGTTTTCATTCCATGAAGTGAAGGATAATTATATTCCAGTGATAAAAAGAGCATTAAATTCAGTTCCAGTAATCATTGCTGCTGTTGGTACAAGACAAAATGGTAAGTAGTTTTCTTTTATCTGAGAGTGCAGGTACCATGATAGTTTTGAAAAGCATTACGTTTATTGACGATTGGTAATATTTTTTTTTTTTGAAAGCAAAATGATTGGGTTCAAATTGCCAGCTGTCATCTCTTCATCATTGGCTATGATTATGAGACGTCAAACATAAGTGTCACAAACTACTGTGATTCTCATGGGTACAAGGTTTTCTTTTAAACTGTTCTACAGAAGTGAAGTATCAGTATCAGTTCAGTCGCTCAGTCCTGTCCGACTCTGTGACCCCATGGACTGCAGCACGCCAGGCCTCCCTGTCCATCACCAACTCCTGGAGCTTGCTCAAACTCATGTCCATCGAGTCAGTGATACCATCCAACCATCTCATCCTCTGTCGTCCCCTTCTCCTCCTGCCCCCAATCCCTCCCAGCATCAGGGTCTTTTCCAATGAGTCAGTTCTTTGCATCAGGTGGCCAAAGTATTGGAGTTTCAGCTTCAGCATCAGTCCTTCCAGTGAACACCCAGGACTGATCTCTTTTAAGGTGGACTGGTTAGATCTCCTTGCAGTCCAAGGGACCCTCAAGAGTCTTCTCCAACACCACAGTTCAAAAGCATCAATTCTTCTGCACTCAGCTTTCTTTATAGTCCAACTCTCACCATGATACATGACTACTGGAAAAACCATAGCCTTGACTAGACAGACCTTTGTTGGCAAAGTAATGTCTCTGCTTTTTAATATGCTGTCTAGGTTGGTCATAGCTTTTCTTCCAAGGAGCAAGCGTCTTTTAATTTCATGGCTGCAGTCACCATCTACAGTGACTTTGGAGCCCCCCAAAAATAAAGACAGTCACTGTTTCCCCTGTTTCCCCATCTACTTGCTGTGAAGTGATGGGACCAGATGACATGATCTTAGTTTTCTGAAGTGAAGGAAGTCAGTCATTGTGTTCTTTTTTGATATGGGAGAGTTATTGGGCTGATGCTGAGCCCTGGAAAACTGTTTTTGACAATCTACGGGACTATCGGTTGGGAAAGATAAATTGTCCCCATAAGGATGTGGGGTTGAGAGCTGAGTTCTTAGGTAGGTGTGCAGTGAATGAGCTGAATGCTTTGACAGCCCCACCTCCAGAGTATCGTTGACTCCACAGCTGGTGGGTGGTTTTGGTTCAGTCGGTTTCAGTAGTTGCTGCTCTGCATACTGTTGTCAGATTATCTCAGGGTCAACTCAGAATTCTCTTTGAATTGATGGTGTTTTCTAGCTCGTAAGGATTATTTCCTCAGTAAAACTGTCTTTAAAATTCTGTTTTTATTCGTTTTTTCCTTCCTTTTTATTGAAGTATAGCAAAATAAAGGACATTAGACTTCACTAATTTTAGAGCACAGTTCAATACATTTTTACATGTGTGTGCCTCTATGCAGCCATCTCCTACAGATCAAGATATATAGAACTTCTCCTCATTCCAGAAGCCTCTCATGCCCCTACCCACTTAATAACACCCCTCTCCAGAGGTAGCTGCTATTCTGACTTCTAACATCATAAGTTAGTTTTACCTGTTCCTGACCCTCATACTAATGGAATTATGCAATATGCAGTGTCTTATGTTTGACTGATTTCAGTTAGTGTGATACTTTTGAGATTCATGCATGCAAAACTCATCTGTAATTTGTTCCTTTTATTGCTGTGTATTGTCCCATTGTATGAGTACACCAGGGTTTATCTCTGCATTCTTTTGATGATGCTTAGGTAGATGATGCTTAGCAGGATTTTGGGGTCACACGGTAGATGTTTGTTTAGCATTAGTAGATGTGAATAAAGCAGGCTTGACCCTTCTTTCACCCCATGTCCCCTCTACTTCCCTAACTTTCTTTTTATTGCTGGTCACGGTTCTTAAACGAGTCATCCACACTTCCTGAGTCTGCTTCCTGACTTCCCATTCATTCTTGAGTCCACTATAGTCTGACTTGACTTTTGCAATGATGCTGGGTTTGTTTTCACTCAGGGCTGCCAATTACATGCCTGTCGCCCAATTTAATTGGCGTTTTAATAACAATCTTCCCTTTGAAGTTATTCAAACACATCTCTCTCTCCACTCAGCAAAAGCTACTTTTTCTTTTCCTGGTTGTTGTAATTCTCTGTCTTATTTCCTGGCCCCCTGAGCCTCCCTCACACACATGCACCGAGTCAGTACATCCTGTAGCTGTTGCCCAGGGTCCCATCCTTTTTCTTCACCTCTTCTTGCTGTTTCCTCTGACCTGAACCTGCTAATCTGTTGTCCTCACTTCCCCTGCAGCAACACGGTGCTTACCCAGTCTCTTTCTCTGGCTCCAGTCTCTCTCCTGACCCATGTCTCCACAAATACCTTCCTCTTTCTACTGAGTTCCCCAATCTTTTTTTTTAATTTATTTTTTTAGTTGAAGGATAATTGCTTTACAGAATTTTTCTGTTCCCTGTCAAACCTCAACATGAATCAGCCATAGGGATACATATATCCCCTCCCTTTTGAACCTTCCTCCCCTCTCCCTCCCCACCCCACGCCTCTAGGTTGATACAGAGTCTCTGTTTGAGTTTCCTGAGACAGCAAATTCCCATTGGTTATCTATTTTACATATGGTAGTGTAAGTTCCCATGTTACTCTTTCCATACATCTCACCCTCTCCTCCCCTCTCCCCATGTCCATAAATCTATCCTCTATGTCTGTTTCTCCATTGTTGCCCTGTAAGTAAATTCTTCAGTACCATTTTGCTAGATTCCATATAAATGTGTTAGAATATGGTATTTATGTTTCTCTTTCTGACTCACTTCACTCTGTATAATAGGTTCCAGGTTCATCCACCTCATCAGAACTGACTCAGGTGTGTTCCTTTCTATGGCTGAGTAATATTCCATTGTGTATATGTACCACAACTTCTTTATCCATTCATCTGTTGATGGACATCTAGGTTGCTTCCATGTTCTAGCTATTGTAAAGAGTGCTGCAGTGAACAAAGGGATACCTGTGTGTTTTTCAATTTTGGTTTCCTCAGGGTATATGCCTAGGAGTGGGATTGCTGGGTCATATGGTGGTTTTATTCCTAGTTTTTTAAGGAATCTCCATACCATCTTCCATAGTGGCTGTATCAATTTACATTCCCACCAACAGTGCAAGAGCATTCCCTTTTATCCACACCCTCTGCAGCATTTATTGTTCGTAGACTTTGTTGGTGGCAGTTCTGACCGGTGTGAGATGATACCTCATTGTAGTTGTGATTTGCATTTCTCTAATAATGAGCAATGTTGAGCATCTTTTCATGTGTTTATTAGCCATCTGTATGTCTTCTTTGGAGAAATGTCTGTTTAGGTCTTTTCCCCACGTTTTGATTGGATTGTTTGTTTTTCTGGCATTGAGTCGTATGAGCTGCTTGTATATTTTGGAAATTAATCTTTTGTCAGTTGTTTCATTTGCTATTATTTTCCCCCATTCTGAGGATTGTCTTTTCACCTTGCTTATAGTTTCATTTGTTGTGCAAAAGATTTTAGGTTAAATCAGGTCCCACTTGTTTACTTTTGTTTTTATTTCCGTTACTCTAGGAGGTGAGTCATAGAGGATCTTGCTTTGATTTATGTCATCGAGTGTTCTGCCTATGTTTTCCTCTGAGAGTTTTATAGTTTCTGATCTTACATTTAGGTCTTTGATCCATTTTGAGTTTATCTTTGTGTTAAGATAAGTGTTAAGAAGTGTTCTAATTTCATTCTGAATTCCCCCAGTCTTGATAAATGATGCCAAACCTATCTGTTCACCCACACTAGAATCATCCAAGCAGTCTTTCTTTCCTGTTCTGCACATCCAGTTGACTCGGAAGCTGTTTTGATTTATATTTTAAATAAACCTCAAACTCATCATCTTTACTGAATTTCAGATCCTAGTGATTTAATTATCTGTCAGAGTGACTTTCTTTTTGGCCTAGACGGGCAGTTCCAAATTTTGTAGGATTTGAGATCTGTACAATTTTGTAGAGGTTCTTTGTAAGAAAGAAAAAAACTACAAAATAGCAGACATACATGTATACAAATGAATCTTTACTTAGAATGTGAAAAGAAAGCAAAATAAATTATAACTCCAAAAGAACTATCAAACACCCCAGACATTAAAAAAAAATTTGTTTAAAAACCTGACACTTCTCTAACTTTCCTTATATTTTTTTTGGCTGCAGATTCTTTGATCAAGTCTTCACATGATGGCCACTTTCTGAGATTTTCTGTAGAGCAAAAGGAATGATAATTGGGCTTTTTTTTTGATGTTGGCACAACAGTTTGTGTTGTGTTTGTCTCTCAGCTCTGCCTCTTTGTGTCCTGATGCTGGACTAGTCTGCACTGGGGGTGGAAGAAGCATTCCTGGAGGCCGTTCATGTACCGAGACAGCTCGCAAACACTTACAAGGAAGTGACTACAGACCGCAAATAGTATCTCACTAAACCTAAATTTAAATTCCTCTTTAGCGGCATCCTAAAAATGTCCACAGCTATTCCAAAGCTGCCTGATGCAAGGTGACGTGAGTTAGATTGCAAAGAGGCTGGTGTCTTCACCAGGCATAGTCAGACTGTCTCATTTTGCATATTTTACAAAAGTGTATGTCATGTGAAAGAACCCAAGGCCCAGGTTTCTTCCATGACTTTGGAAACAAGCCATAAGGAAGGGCTTTGAAGCTTAGGCTTGCTGGTTAATCAGCCTCTGGTCAATTTTTCCTGCTTGGCTTTTTTCTGAAATAGATTCTCTCAGAATAACCATCCTAGAATATGTCAGATCATAATACTCAACTCTTTCAATCTTCTAGAAACTTTCATCTTTTTTTTTTTCTATTTGCAAAATTTCAAACCTAAGAACTTGACAAGAATAGGACAGTAAGCTCCAGAAATTATAAACATATACTTTTTTTGTTTGTTTGAACCATTTGATGGTAAACTGTAAACATTATGGAATTTCTTCAATCCTGATTAATTTAGGATGTCTTATCTAAGAACAGAACCATTTTCCTATTAAGCACAGTACAATCATCACTCAAGAAACATGCTATTACTTGTTTACATTATTATTTAAAGTATAACCCATATTCACATTTTTCCATGTATTCTAAAGCTCTTTTTCTTTTTTTTTAAATTCAGTATGAAATTAAGGACTGTGTGTTGCATTTAGTTATGTCTCCCTGGTCTCTTAATTCAGAACAGTTCCCAGTTTCCTAGCTGTTTTTTTTGGAGGGGGGCGGGAGGGGTATCTTTCATGACACTGACATTATTAATAAGAATCCAAACCCATTATTTTGCAGGATCCCTTCAGTTGTGATCACTGGGGTTGCAAAATAGTGATTTCCTATCATTCCTTCTTCATTTATTAGTTGGCACGCTACTGTAAGTAGAGTGGGGCTTCCCTTGTGGCTCAGCTGGTAAAAAAAAAATCTGCCCGCAATGTGGGAGACCTGGGTCAATCGCTGGGTTGGGAAGATGCCCTGGAGAAGGGAAAGGCTACCTACACTCCAGTATTCTGGCCTGGAAAATTCCATGGACTGTATAGTCCACGCGGTCGCAAAGAGTCGAACACGAGTGAGTGGCTTTCACGATCATTATCACTACTGTGGGTGGAGCTCTCCCTTTTCTCTGCTTCTGCATCTTTCTTTGAAATCATTGTGAAAACTTCATGGGTTGGTTATTTAAATTCAATGTTTGAGAATCTGATCTTCTCATTATGCTTTCTGATACTCCAGGTACCCCACATTTGCATCTTCATGCTCACTGTGGTTTATTCTTGGGTCCTTCCTCCTCCTGGTATAGAAGGATGTGCAGGCTGATCTTGGATCTGACCTGCCCCAGGCCACTCGGGTGCCCTTGGGATGCTCCTCACTCCGCTTCCTGAAGCAGTGAGCACTTCCATGTCGCTGCAGGGTGTGAGGCGCCCCCATCCTTGGAGCCTCCAGGTTCCTCTTGGGTCCTGTGATTGCTACCTGCATCCTCTCAGGGACCCCTAGTTTATGTCCCTAAAAGAGTCTCTCCTCTAATTTTTCAGTGTTGCCATAGATTCACCTCCCTTCTTCTCTTCTCTCCCCACCCCCCTTCTTCCCTTCCATCCCACTCCCTATTTCATGATTTCTGTGGTTTGGCAGGAAGAAGAGATTGCAGTGTGGGCTTAGCTTGTCCTCTTGAAAGTGGAAGTGACGGGTTCCTTTTCTCACACTCAGGCCTCCGCATGCACCGTGTTGTACCCCATAGAGTACCCCTCTGCACAGCTCCTGTCTTGTCCGCATGCTGAATTTGTCCTTAGCCTGGAAATCGTTCCCTCTTCTTCAAGCCCCTCCGCGCCCCCCCTGCCCAGTCCTCCAGGCAGAGTTAATTTCTCCTCTGTTCCTATGGTGGCTTCATACACCTTTATTTCGGTACTTATTATAATGGTCTGCAGTTGTGTCTGCCTGGGCTCGGTTGACAATGAGGTTGAGTTATCTGTGTATCTTTATTACCCTGCTATTTGAGGGGTGGTGGCCAAAAAGCATTTGTTCAACACGTGAATGAACGGCGTTATGAATGATGTATACAGACGTGAAAAATCATTTTCACTAACAGGGTGAAATTAATTTGCCAAGTGAGATGCGATCGCAAGGTAATTGCAAAGCCAAATCTGGCTCTTCAGCTCAAGGACACAGATAGTTCCTCCTTCCTGGAATATTTCTCCCTCCTGTAATCCCTTGCAGTCCAGTGAAACTGCTGGGTGTTCTGTAACTCTCTCTCCAGCTGCTTTAAGAACAAGTTCAGCAAGCACAGTCAGTCTCATCTCTTTGCTTTGTTATACGTGTTTTGACAAGCTTGACTGTGTGTGTGTCTTCGTCGTACTTGGCTCTGAATAAATTTTTGGCTTTTATTAAATATTGAATTTGTCTTTAAAGTAGAAAATTTTTTTTCCAAACTTGGCAAAGGTGTATTCATAGCCTTAAGCTCCTGAAAGCAGGCATCCTGTCTTGTCTTTTTGAAGCTCTGACAGAGCCTAATACATTGCTAGGCTGGAATACCTAAAAGGATGTCTAATGCTCTCAAGCACTGACAACACTGTAAGCATCATCCTGCTGCTGCTGCTAAGTCGCGTCCGACTCTGTGCGACCCCATAGATGGCGGCCCAACAGGCTCCTCT
The DNA here is from genome assembly GCF_033118175.1 of Dama dama. Classification (NCBI taxonomy): domain Eukaryota; kingdom Metazoa; phylum Chordata; class Mammalia; order Artiodactyla; family Cervidae; genus Dama; species Dama dama. The sequence goes on from NC_083689.1 coordinate 95,927,033, forward strand.
GTCCCTGGGATTCTCCAGGCAAGAATACTGGAGTGGGTTGCCATTTCCTTCTCCAGGGCATGAAAGTGAAAAATGAAAGTGAAGTTGCTCAGTCATTTCCGACTCTTAGCGACCCCATGGACTGCAGCCTACCAGGTTCCTCCGTCCATGAGATTTTCCAGGCAAGAGCACTGGAGTGGGGTGCCATTGCCTTCTCCAAGCATCCCTATCGGTTCTCAGAGTGACTCTTTTGAAAGAGACGCCATTCATCTTAATTCCAGAGTTACATTGTGTTTACTTTGGAAAAAAATTAGACATTTTGTGATAATACCTTGAAAGATAATATATAAGGGGAGAAAAAAGACTACAGGGTTAACTGGAAATGTAACACAGATTCCCAGAGTTCTAGGACTCTTGAGGAAGGCTCAATAGGAGTGAGTCCTGAAGAAGGCACTGAAATTTAAAATTATTTGGGGTCTCCTGATTGTTGCTGATGAAATGCTAAATGTTGGTTTATTTAATTCATAAACATTCTGTGGATTCTCCTGCCTAATATGTAATGGTTAGACATTTTTTCCTTTTGGGTGCAAGTGAACAAAAAGCAATGTCTTCCCTGGCATAGAGGAGATGTAATGATTGGACATAAGGAGACACTTTCTAGATTAGTAAGATGCTTGTGGCTACACATGACGGAAAACCCCGCTCAACTGGGTTAGACCTGACACTAGCTGGATTTTTCCCTCAAACCAAGATTGTTTCCTTGCAATTATTTTACATTTTGCTTGCTAATTTTTCACTCAAAGTGGTACTGATTTTATTTTTGTCCCAAAATAATGTTTAATAAGATGATCTGCCTACTCACCCCATTCCATCAACATAAGGAGAGCTTTGTAGACATGAGAAGATCTCTGTCTTCAGAGTCAAAGGCCCTGTTTATGACAGCTTTGTAAAGAATGTGAAATGCCAGTGTGTTCTTTTTCAAGATAGGCTAACTTGTGTATGATAACTTTATTTGCTCTGAAGCTAATATGATCTTAGAAAAAAATAAATGCAAAAACTCAGACTAGACTTATTATTTATTGTGTACTTTAGCGAAATCAAGCTTCATTTTTAAATCATGGCATTTTTATGCAAACTAAATTTTTATCTTATCTTTTGATGGCTCTTTATCAGGTGTAGCAAGTAACAGTTTTATTATTGTTTCTCTATCTCTAAGACCCAAGGAGGCTTAGACATGTCATAACCTCTCTGAGCTTCAGTTTCCTCCTCTGCAAAATGAGGATGTGAATGCATGGTTTCTGAGCTCAGAATGCTTTCAGTGAATTGAAATTATCTAATTCTTAGGTGTATGTGTGCACATGGGTATTACATATGCACATGGCACTGAATATGCTTGGTATGCATGCCATGTGTTCATATAGATGCTCCGTCTCTGCGCGGTTCATCGGTAGGACTTTTGTTGAGTATGCTGTGGGGATGGGGGAGCAGCCTAAATGCCCTGACAGGGCCACTGTACTTTGAGTTACCAGGTCTTTTGGCCCCTGGGGGTCACAGCTGAGTCCCTTTCCAGGCATTACCCTCTGCTGATACAAGCTGCTTGCCCGAGGTTTTGCTTCCTCCACAGGGCAGCCCTCCTCTACTTACTGGCTGATTTAGGGGTACAGAAACCCAGGTTTGTGTGGGGAACCCCTCTCAAGGGCCGTCTAAGCTCCAGAGTCTCCTTTCCGGGAACTGAAGTGTCTGTTGCAACAACAGTGCAGTTCAAGTTCTTTCTCTCGGGGCGCAGCTTCTTGCTCCCCTGGGAAGATCTGCTTCCAAGATCACCCCCAGAGAGCCGCCTCCTCACAGACGGTCTGCATGTCAGAGTCTGTTTCCCGGGGAAGCCAGTCTACAACAACGTGATTTCCTGGAAATGGGCTTGGCTGCTTTTTGAACAATGATGTATCTGAAGTGTAGCGTGAAACAGAGCAAAGCTGGCCGGCAAATATGGGGTTGAATGTACACATTTAGCCTTATTAAGGCAGGGTCTTTACAGGCAGGTTGGTTTACCACCTTCCCAGCCATAGGTCTGTCTGTGATTCTTGGCGCAGTTCACATTGTGAGTAATTACTTTTTATGCTTTCAGTTTTTACTTTTTTGATCTTGGAGCAAAAGATGAAAAGTGATTGAATTTGGTCACTGCAGTTGAATAGAGTTCAGTCATTGAAATGTCTGGATTAATAGGAATGTACTTCATATGAAATTTGCCATGACTGACAATTTTGCAGCTTTGGAGATTGAGGTCAAATTGAGCATTCTGTTTAAGTAAAAGATGCATTCAAACTTAGTGAATATATTCAAAGTTTATTACAACAACAACAAAAAATGCCAGCCCATTGTTTTTCATGGTTGAAGTTGTGTAAGAGGAAGCAGGCCTGGCATTTTAGTTACTGTAATAGCCTTGGTAGTATTCATTCACTTATTAAAAATTCATCTATTTTATTAGATCTTATTCATTGTTCTTCCATTTAAAGCTTATTTATTTTAGGGACCTTGCTGTTACCATTGACACTTCTCATTCAGAGTCTAGTGGATAGTGGCTATATGAAGTGGCCCCTAACTGTGATTCTGGTGTGAGCTCTTAATGTGGTGTTTAATGTCCAGGTTGTCTGTGCACATTTTTGTGTGTCTGTTTATTCAAAACCCCGTGTTCGTCATGTTCGTTTTCTCAGAAGAATTACCCTGCACATGCCCCCTGTGCACCTCAGACAGAGGGAGCTGCGTCAGTACGACGGAAGGGATCCAACTCGCTAAAGAGCTGGGGGCCACCTACCTTGAGCTGCACAGCCTCGATGACTTCTACATAGGAAAGTACTTCGGAGGAGTGGTAAGTGGGAATCCCAGTCACGGAAATCAGTCATCTGTCAGGTTGGTTCTTCAGCTGTTTCTTAGAACCACAATTAGAACTTGAGTTTTAAAATCAAGAATAGTTTTAATCTTGTGAAATGGTGGTGGTGGTTGTCCCTGCTTCCACTTTCCCCCCTTCTGTTTGCCGTGAAGTGGAAACAGTGACAGACTTTGTTTTCTTGGGCCCCAGAATCACTGTGGACAGTGACTGCAGCCACGAAATTCAAAGATGCTTGGTTCTTGGGTGGACTTCCTTGATAGCTCAGTTGGTAAAGAATCCACCTGCAATGCAGGAGACCCCAGTTCAATTCCTGGGTCGGGAAGATCCCCTGGAGAAGGGAAAGGCTACCCACTCCAGTACTGTTGGGCTTCCCTTGTGGCTCAGCTGGTAAAGAATCCACCTGCAATGCGAAGACCTGGATTCGACCCCTGAGTTGGGAAGATCCCCTGGAGAAGGGAAAGGCTACCCACTCTGGTATTCTGGCCTGGAGAATTCCATGGATTATAGTCCATGGGGTCACAAAGAGTTGGATGTGACTGAACAATTTTCACTTCACTTGGTTATTATAAGAAAAGCTATGACAAACCTAGGCAGTGTATTAAAAAATGGAGACATCACTTTGTCAACAAAGGTCTGTATAGTCAAAGCTGTGGCTTTTCCAGTAGTCATGTGTGGGTGTGAGACTTGGACCAAAAGAAGGCAGAGTGCTGAAGAATTGGTGCTTTCAAACTCTGGTGCTGGAGAAAACTCTTGAGAGTCCCTTGAACTGCAAGGCAATCAAATGAATCAATCCTGAAGGAAATCAACTCTGAATATTCATTGGAAGGACTGATGCTGAAGCTCCACCCCTTTGGCCACCTGATGTGAAGAGCCAACTCATTGGAGAAGACCCTAATGCTGGGAAAGGTTGAAGGCAAGAGGAGAAGGGTGTGGCAGAGGATGAGATGGTTGGATAGCATCACTGACTTAATGGACATGTGCTTGATCAAACTCTGGGGGATACTGGAGGACAAGGGAGCCTGGTGTGCCGCAGTCCATGGGTTTGCAAAGAGTCGGACATGACTGAGCGCCTAACTGAACTGAAAGGGAAAAGGATAGTTTGGCTTTTTTTGTTGGAGAAGATGGAGCGCTTGGCGTCTTTGGGCTCATGGTTCCCTTTCCAGGTTCCTGACCCTGAGATTTTCAGGATCACTCTTCCCATTTCCCAGCTCCCACATTCGCTTCTTTTCCCTCATTGTTTCTCTGTGTTCCTAACAGCTAGTGTTGGAGGCATGATGACAATCAAAGGAGTGGTCAGAGTCCGGAGAAAAGCTTTGTGGTTTCCTTTTGCCTTAACTCAAGACTCAATGAGAATATGAAAATAAGGTCAGAATGGTCTCCTTTAGACCCTTGAATAGTAAAATATAACAGGGACCTTGAGTGTAAGAAACAGTGGTATTTGCAAGATTATGGATGGAGTGTTAATGTCAGAGTGAAAGGTGCATTTCACTATTAATATCTTGTGTTTAGCAGTCAGGGAGGAAGAGCAGTGCAGTGGTACCCTCAGACCTGGCCAAGGGCAGCCTGTGCCCTTGAGCTCTGGAAAGCCTCCTCTGGTTGCACCCCTCCCCACAGGGCATGGGGAGGTGCCCACTGCAGCTCGTAGCTCCCCTCCTGACCTGCACCATCCGTGTGGTAGCCGCTAGGCACATGTGGCTATTTATATTTAAATTAATTTAGAAATAATGCAGGAGACTTCCAGTTCAAGATGGCGGAGTAGAAGGACATGCTGTCAACTCCTCTCATGAGAGCACTAGCTGCTGAACGACCATCGACAGGTGGACGCTGGAACCTACCAGAAAGTGATGCCCCACATCCAGAGACAAAGAAGAAGCCACAGCGAGATGGTAGGAGGGGCACAATCACCATGAAGTCAAATCCCATACCCGCTGGGTGGGTGACCCACAAACCGGAGAACAGTTAATACCAAAGAAGTTCTCCAACTGTTGTGAAGGTTTGGAACCCTGTGTTGGGCTTCTCAGCCTACGGACCTGACAAAGGGACTGGGAATCCCCAGGGAATCTGACCCTGAAGCCCAGTGGGATTGGATTACAAGGCTTCCACAGGGCTGGGGGAGATGGAGACTCCAGACTTGGAGGGCACAAACAAAACCTTGCATGCACCAATCAAGACTCAGAGGAAAGGAGCAGTGACTCCACAGGAAACTAAACCAAAATGACCTGCTAGTGTTGGAGGGTCTCCTATGGAGGCATGGGCCAGCAGGGGCTCATCATGGGGGTGGGGAGACTGGCAGCAGCTGTCTGGGAAGGCCCCCTTTGGTGTAAACACCCTTGGAGGTCACCATTAACCAGACCATGGAGTCTGTAGACTAGCCTGTAGTGCTGGGTTAGAAAGTGAAGTCGCTCAGTCATGTCCGACTCTTTGCGACCCCGTGGACTGTAGCCTACCAGGCTCCTCTGTCCATGGGATTTTCCAGGCAAGAATACTGGAGTGGGTTGCCGTTTCCTTCCCCAGGAGATCTTCCTGACCCAGGGATTTAACCCGGGTATCCCACATTGTAGGCAGACGCTTTACCATCTGAGCCACCAAGGAAGTCAGGGCCGGGTTGCCTCAGACCAAAAATCTACCAGGGAGGGAGCACAACCCCACCCGTCAGCAGATAATTGGATTAAAGCTTTTACTGAGCAAGGTCCTGCCCACCAGAGCAAGACCCAGTTTTTCCCATCACCAGTCCCTCCCATCAGAAAGCTTACACAAGCCTCATAGCCTCCTCCATCAAAAAGGGCAGACAGAAGAAGCAAGAAGAACCACAGTCTCCCATCGACTAATACAAAACCACATTACAGAAAATTATCAGCATGAAAAAGCAGAAAGTTATGTCCCAGATGAAGGGACAAGGTAAAACCCCAGAAAAACAACTAAATGAGGTAGAGATAGGCAACCTTCCAGAAAAAAGAATTCAGAATAAAGACAGTGAATTTGATTCAGGATCTTGGAAAAGGAATGGAGACAAAGATTGAGAAGATGCAAGAAATATTTCCTAAAGATCTATAAGAACTAAAGAACAAACAGAGATGAATAATACTCTAGAAGGAATCCAGAGCAGAATAACAGGCAGAAGCACAGATAAATTACCTGGAGGGCAGAATGGTGGAAATCACTGCCGCAGAACAGAGTATAGAAAAAAGAATGGAAGGAAATGAGGACAGTCTCAGACCTCTGGGACAGCATTAAACACACCAGTATTCACATTGTAGGGGTCCCAGAAGGAGAAGAGAGAGAGGACCTGGGAAAATGTTTGAAGAGATAATAACTGAAAACTTCCCTAACATGGGAAAGAAAATGGTCAGCCAAGTCCAGGAAGCACAGTGTGCCCCAAACAGGATGAACCCAAGGAAGAACACACTTGAGACATAGTAATCAAACTGACAAAAGTTAAAGATAAAAATTAAAAGCAACCAGGGAAGAATGACAAATAACATGCAACAGAACTCCCATCAGGCTATCAGCTGATTTCTCAACAGAAACTACAAGCCAGAAGGGAATGGCATGACATATTTAAAGTGATGAAAGGGAAGAACCTACAACCAAAAATACTCTACCCAGCAAGACTGTCCTTCAGATTTGATGGAGAAATCAAAAGCTTTCCAGATAAGCAAAAGTTAAAAGAATTCAGCACCGCCAAACCAGCTTTACAACAATTGCCAAGGGAACTTCTCTAAGCAGAAAACGAGAGAGGAAAAGCCCAGTGCTCTGCTGAGCCGCTCAGTCGTGTCCGACTCTTTGCAACCCCACGGACTGTGGCCCACTAGGCTTCTCTGTCCTTGGGGATTCTCTAGGCCAGAATACTGGAGTGGGTTGCCATGCCCTCCTGCAGGGAATCTTCCCACCCCAGGGATCAAACCCAGGTCTCCTGAGTTGCAGGCGGATTCTTAACTGTCTGAGCCACCAGGGAAGCCCAGGAAAATCTTTACCTATAGAAAATAAATCCAGAACAATTAAGAAAGCAGTAATAGAATCATAAATATTAATAATTAGCTTAAATGTAAATGGATTAACTGCATCAACCAAAAGACATAGACCAGCTGAGCAGATGAAACCTCGGGCATGTATGCACTTCCACTTACCACATCACTCTCCTTGACCCCCCAGGTTGTATGTAATTATTTGATATTGATAGTCTAATCATGCTCCCCATGGCGTGCAATTGTAATTGTCTTCTATTCTTTGTCTGGTTATTGATTGTGAAAACTGATAAACCAATTTTACTATTGTGATTGTGTAACTATTACTACATAGTTAACATAGAGCACTGCGTTCTGTGCTGTGACCATGCTCCAAAGCCCAGCATCCCGAGTCCTCTGGCCAGCTGGCGCTGAGTCTGTTTGCCCAGTCTGTTCCAGCCTCTTCCCTGGGTCCATCTACCTGAAGGTGGTTCACAGCTCTGATAATGCATACCCCGAGGCCTGAGAGGTGACCGAGGCGTGGCTGGATATTAGTAGGGGAGGGGAGAGTGGCTGGACCTCGGTTGTGTAGGTGTGGATGTCTGCCTGCATGCACCAGCGCCCGCAGGTAGGGGAGTGGGAGGTGGGCAGGCGGAGAGGAGAAGGGTGGTCTTGGGTCCCAGGAGTCAGGGGCCAGCTCTCTGTGCTGCAGGAAACTCTGAGGAGTCTCAGAATTTAAATCTGAACCAGGCCTTCCAGTTTAAATGATGACATACTAGGCAAAGCAGGAGGATAGAATATATTTTATGTAGCAGTTTATTTTCTTGATTTGCAGCATTTAAATATTTAGGTAGGTGGTATGTGGACCTCCTTTTGTACTTCTGCCCCAGGCATCACATGCCCAGAGCTGTGTAAGTGTGTGTGGTTAAGATTTTTAATTTATGAAATGATGGATGCATTTCAAAGTAATTTGTTCAGGAAAAAAAGTAGAGCACATGTGAACTTTCTGAATTGTTGTGAGCATATGTGACACAAAGCTAGAGATCTGTCTTGGTTTGAATTTTTCTAGTGTTGGTTGTTATAGTTGCCTGTGAGATGGTTATTGACAGTCACATGGATGTACTACTTGGCATTCTTGATTATTCAAGAGAAAGTGCAGTTTTTTCCTTGAATGATAGTTTATGTTTAGACAAGACACAGACTGTTCTACCTGATAGATTTTTTTAAAAAATAAAAAAAATTGAAAAGCACTGGCTAAGGCATACATGTAGATGGTACTGGCAGCTGTGATTTGGGGTCCAAATAATCATGTCAGATACATAATTCTGTCAGAGCTTTAATTAACATTTGATTCTTGTTTTAGTTGGAATATTTCATGATCCAAGCCTTAAATCAGAAGACAAGTGAAAAAATGAAGAGAAGGAAGATGAGCAACTCGTTTCATGGAATTAGACCACCTCAGCTTGAACAGCCAGGTGCATTTATTAGCCCGTGTCTAAACATTCCGTTGATATTTATTGTAAATCATTTCAAAAGCCTGGGGGCAATTGTTTTCACATTTGAGTGTGTCCAGGACTCACCTGGCATTCTGATTCAGTGAATCTGGGATGGAGTCTGAATCTGATTTTTAAATAAGCCTCCCAGATGATTCTGAAGCAGGTGGCACCTGGATCACATTTTGAGGACTATTGTCTTAAAAACTTGAACCTACAGATCCTTGTAAGAATGGTGTGTGTGGTAGAGAGCTGCTCTAAATTACAGTCCAGTGAGAAATAACCAGATATGATGCATGAACCTTGCATGGATCCGGGCTCCATAAAAACATCTAAAAGATGTTCTTGGGACAATTGGGTAAAATTTCATTATGGATGGGAAATTAGATGATACTATGGAATTACTGTTGATTTTCTTACATATGATAATAGTATTGTGTTTAGTAGAAGAAAGTCCTTGTTCTTAGGAGATAAATATGAATTATGAGTAAATATGAAAGTATTTAGAACTGAAGTATCCTGATGATTACAACTTACTTTTAAATGGTTTGTGAGTGAAGGAGAGAGGGAGAGAGAAAATTTAGAGATAAGACCAAGAAGGAAAGTGTTAATAATTAGAGAATTTAAGGGCAAGATATATGTGTGCTTATTGTATCATTCTTTGAACTTTTTAGCTGTTTGAAAATGTTCATGATATAGGGTTAGAAGAAAAAAATTAAAAATAAATTATATCAACTTACCAGAATTTATTGGATAATTTTGTAATAGCAGTGGTAAAATAGTACTCTGTTCAGATCAAGTAATTATGGATATTGTTTGTACTTGATAAGCATTTGGTGAATGAATGAATGACTGTACATGAACAAGCCAAGAGAGTGTAATTTTGTATGGGAAGTCAGTTCCAAAAATGTGGCAACACAGACTGTAAATTTGGCTTTGAGCTTTGTGATGTGCAGGGTGAAAGGGGTGAGGTGGTCTGTTATGTAGCAAACCCTGGGGCCTTAATTACTTCCTGGATGCAAAGATGAGTGGTGAATAGCCAAGTCAATGATACCATGCATAATTTCTTAGTTCTTGTTAACCAAGAAGAGAAAACATACCAGTTGCTCAGACAAGGCAAAATTCTTCAGGTCGTTTAGCACTACGACCTGCGGGTCTTCATTTGGGGCCACCAGGTGAGATGGTGGGCAGGTGCGCTCCTCCCATGGGAGAGCTGGGGCATACTGCTGATCGTAACTCAGGGTCCACACAAACCCGGTCGGCATGCACGTTTGTTCTGGTGCTGACTTCGGAAGACCGATCCCGGGCTTTGGGGCACACGGTTTCTATAAACTGTTCTCAGACTGTCCGGGTCTATAGGGTGCCTCTGGTGATGGAGAGAAGAGGATGGATAGGGTACAGGGCAGAAGGAGCCTGGCCCCCAGCTTCTTGTTGTCCAGTTTGTAGACTGGAGTTTTGCTTTAGAATAAAGAATTATTTTTATTCCTGAAGAAGGCTGAATTGTACTGAATTGTACTGAATTGAACTGTACAATTGGGTGATTGTATATCCTTCAGACAAACCTTCACAGGTCACGTTTTCCTGGGCATAGCTTTAGATGAAAATTAGCAGACCGTTCACATTTAGAGTCTATGATGAGGACCTGGGCTGTGGTTCTCTGGGCCGATGTTCTAAATTGATGGAGGCTACTCTAATTTTGTTAGTGATCAAGCTAGAGAATGGAAGGTTGCATCCCCTTGTGGAAATCATGGAGCCTGGCCAGCAATCCCCCTGACGTGTGCCGAGAGGAAGAAGCTGGTGGTGGGGCGGCATAGTGTTTTACTAGAAGGGAAAGACAAACTTTTAGCATCAGAATGAAATGGTCAAGATGGTTTTAAACCATCGAGTCCAAGACTGAACCCTGGCTTTTGAGAGGCTGCAGTTTTAACAATTCATTCCTCTTGTCTTCAGTCATTCCGGGAGGAAAACAACTTTAGATGTGAGGTTGGACTCTTCAGAACTCCCTTAGAAATTTCTTTGTGTTTTTTATCAGGTGAAGAATGATGACAGCCAACATACTTAAAATCCAGTATTTGGAGAAATGTTTCATGTGGGGGCGCACATAGCGAGAAATGCTCTTTGTGGCATTGGTACATGTTTCATTTGTACCATAAAAAGTAAATACAGTATTTCTGTGTATCTGTGTCATTTCTGGATAGTTTATAATGAGAGGAAGCTATAGAAAAGGTGCTGTTTATCTGGGTCCAAAAAAGCCAAATATTGGCAACTTCCTATGGTTCAACCTAATAATGTTAAAAGAAAAATTGTCTTGTTGTGTTTAAACCTGAAGGGATGGGGGTCTGTAGACCTAAAGAGCGGTTTGTTCTTATTTTCTGTCCTGAAACAGAGAAAATGCCCGTCCTGAAGGCTGAAGCGTCGCACTATAACGCCGACTTGAACAACCTGCTGCTCTGCTGCCAGTGTGTGGACGTGGTGTTTCACGGCCCAGACCTGGAGGCGGTGGCTGAGGCCCACAAGATCGTCCTCTGCGCCGTCAGCCATGTCTTCATGCTGCTCTTCAGCGTGAAGAGCCCCGCCGACATCCAGGATTCCAGCATCATCCAGACCACCCAGGATCTCTTCACTATAAACAGAGACCCTGCGTTTCCAGGTGCTAGCCAGGAGTCTCCGGGCAACCCACCCTTACGAGTCATCGTGAAAGACGCCTTCTTCTGTTCTTGCTTAGCGGACATCCTGCGCTTCATTTATTCAGGTACCTTGTCAGATGGTTCTGGTGCAGCCTCATACGCTTCTGAAATGAAGTATGCCCATGGTCTTCGTGTGTACCGGTTGGTTTTATCCTTCTCTTCTTCATACTATCTGAGGTGATGATTGTAAATGAAATAATATTTGCTTTATCCACAGGAATTGGTCCAAGCTTCCTCTCTCCTTACAAGTCTTGCCTTGGTTTTACATCTGCCTGTAGAGAGAATAACCTCTTTTCCTATTGAGCGAGTATGTTAGTATTTAAGTGTTAGTCACTCAGTTGTGTCCAACTCTTTGCGATCTCATGGACTGTAGCCCTCCAGGCTTCTCTGTCCATGGAATTCTCCAGGCAAGAATAATGGAGGGGGTAGCCATTCCCTTCTCCAGAGGATCTTCCTGACCTAGGGATTGAACCTGGGTCTTCTGCATTGATTCCTTACCGTCTGAGCCACTAGGGAAGCCGTTATATTTAAAAGAATATTCAAAATTCATTTTGAATATTCAGTATTCAAGAATTCATTGGTTCAACTTTAAAGAAATAAAAATCTTCAAATATATATGAAAATAAGTGTCTTTACTTATTCTTATTTGACTCAGATTTTGGAGGTAATTGAAGGGAGAAATTACCATGATCATTGCACTCAGTTTAGCATCTAGAAACAGTATCTAAAGTTAGTTCAGACTGATATCTAATTAACTTTGTGACTATTTCAAACTACTTTATTTACTTCTGTGCCCTTATCTTTATAAGATTCAGCTTATCAATTGCGTTTCTTCTTATCCTTTTAAAAGCTCAGTATAGCACATATATTCTAAAGATCAGACTTTTTAATTTGAGTTATTTTAACAGGGTGACTTCCTGAGTAACTCAACTGGTAAAGAATCCACCTGCAATGCAGGAGTCCTGGGTTCAATCCCTAGGTTGGGAAGATTCCCTGGAGGAGGGCATGGCCACCCACTCCAGTATTCTTGCCTGGAGAATCCCTATGGACAGAGGAGCCTGGGGGGCTACAGTCCATGGGGTCACAAATAATCAGACACGACTGAGTACCTGAGCACAGCATTTTAGCAGATAAATTGGATACTCACATTTAAGTGTCCTATTTAAGAACAGAAAAGAATGGATGTAAAGTGATTTTTAAAGTAAGCATCTAAGTACACATTTTCTGAAGATTTCTCTCTTCTTTAATTTTCTTTTTCTGCCTGGAACCATGTGCTGATGAATTATTAGGTTAAGATTGCTAATTCTCTGGAACGTGTCTGGAGAAACATTTATAATCTGTTTTTCGACTTTAGAATTGCAGACTGATGAAATGTTTGCAAGTAGAGAAAAAGTATGACTTAGCATCAGAGATTTGCGTAGCCTTCCGTTCAAATGATTGATGATAAGATTTTTCTTTTTCTCATTGGAGTTGTGTTTAGTTTTGCAAGTTAAGAAGTTAATGGTTGTGAAAAATACAGTTGTAGCATGCAGATTTAAGTGGATTGAAAATACATGTATTGGAGTTGAATGTGGTGATATAAATCTTAAATCCATTAAGTGAATATTTGCTTGGACTATTGCACCCCTACAGAGCATACCAGCATAGTCAGTGCCTTCGGTATGGCAGCCTGTCTGTAAGGGTAGGCTGAACTAATGAGTAGACTCTAGGAGCTGTGAATCATTATGTGAACAAATCAGATAAGCTAGAGACTTCATTTAGTACAACAGATTTTTATGTTTAAACTTAGAATCTCACAGCTCAGAATTAGGACTAATTTTGAAAAGCCAAAATGTTTACACGTTCGAAGAAAAAAAATGTCTTTAATGATATGTCAGAGAACCATGATGGAAGTGTTTGTTTTTTTTTTTTTTTTCAATGAGTCTGCTGTTGAAGTCATGAATTATTCAGCGTGTTTCCCACAGTATCCATTAAATACTTTCAAAAGCACATGAACACTTTGAGGTCAGTTCTGTCCTCTTTAATATGGTAGCAATAAAATAACTAAAAGTATGTCCAGTGACAGAACCTGCTTATTTTTCTCCTAGGGAGTAATTTTTTTTTAAACTGTAAAATTCATACATGCAGATGGAAAAAGGGGGGAGAGAAAAGAAGAAAGTTCTCACTCCCTAGTACCCTTCCCCAGAGTTGACTACCTATTATAAGTCGTTCATGTATTCACACTCTAATGCTTTCTGAGAGAAATGAATATGTTGAGAAACTTGCACTAATGCAAATGTAACCTTTGGTGACTGCTTTTTTCTGGGAACCACAGGTAGTGTCCATGGGTGGAGCATGGAGTGGGAGGTGATGGCTGGAAGGAGATGAGGCTGGCAGGGCCCGCGGTTCTGAGAAGCTGTTCTAGAGCTTTATGCATGATCAAACTGGGCTTTGGAAAGATCCTCTCTAGTGATGGTGGGAAGGTGGAAGAGCAGGCAAGACAGGAATGCAGTCAGGAGGCACTGTTATTCTGGAGCTCAGCCTAAGGACGGCCAACATTCTAAAAATAGGTGGTTGGTCTTGCAGCCTCTCTATCACCTGTATCAGTACTCTTCAAACCTTAAAGTACCTGCCAGTCACCTGGTGACCTTGTTAATACACAGATTCTGATTTGGTGGGCCCTGGTGGGGCATCAGTTCAGTTCAGTTGCTCAGTCACGTCCGACTCTTTGCGACCCCATGGATTGCAGCACACCAGGCCTCCCTGTCCATCACCAACTCCTGGACCTTGCTCAAACTCATGTCCATTGAGTCGATCATGCTGTCCAACTATCTCATCCTCTGTGGTCCCCTTCTCCTCCTGCCTTCAATCTTTCCCAGCACTGGGGTCTTTTCCAGTGAGTCACTTCTTCAAATCAGGTGCCCAAAGTATTAGAGCTTCAGCTTCAGCATCAGTCCTTCCAATGAACATTTAGAACTGATTTCTTTTAGGATTGACTGGTTTGATCTCCTTGCTGTCCAAGGGACTCTCAAGAGCCTTCTCCAACACCACAATTCAGAAGAATCAATTCTTTGGTGCTGAGCTTTCTTTATGGTCCAACTCTCACATCTGTATGTGACTACTGGGAAAACCACAGCTTTGACTAGACGGACCTTTGTCGGTAAAGTAATGTCTCTGCTTTTTAATATGCTGTCTAGGTTGGTCATAGCTTTTATTCCAGGGAGCAAGCTGAATTTCATGACTGCAGTAACCATCCACCGTGATTGTGGAGCCCAGGAAAATAAAGTCTGTCACTGTTTCCACTTTTTCCCCATCTATTTGCCATCTGGGACCAGATGCCATGATCTTAGTTTTTTGAATGTTGAGTTTTAGGCCAAGTTTTTCACTCTTCTCTTTCACTTTCATCCAGAGGCTCTTTAATTTTTCTTCACTTTCTGCCATCAGGGTGGTGTCATCTGCGTATCTGAGGTTATTGATATTTCTCCCTGCAGTCTTGCTTCTAGCTTGTGCTTCATCCAGTCCAGCGTTTCACATGATGTGCTCTACATATAAGTCAAATTAGCAGGGTGACAATATACAGCCTTGACATACTCCTTTCCCTATTTAGAACCAGTTTGCTGTTCCATGTCTGGTTCTAACTGTTTCTTCTTGACCTGCATAGAGATTTCTCAGGAGGCAGGTCAGGTGGTCTGGTATTTCCGTCTCTTTAAGAATTTTCCACAGATTGTTGTAATCCACACAGTCAAAGGCTTTAGTGTAGTCAGTGAAGCAGAAGTAGATGTTTTTCTGGAACTCTCTTGCTTTTTCGGTGATCCAACAGATGTTGGCAGTTTGATCTCTGGTACCTCTGCCTATTCTAAATCCAGCTTGAACATCTGGAAGTTCTTGGTTCATGTACTGTTGAAGTCTGGCTTGGAGAATTTTGAGCATTACTTTGCTAGCGTGTGAGATGAGTGCAATTGTGTGGTAATTTGAACATTCTTAGGCATTGCCTTTCTTTGGGATTGGAATGAAAAGTGACCTTTTCCAGTCCTGTGGCCACTGCTGAGTGTTCCAAATTTGCTGGCATATTGAGTGCAGCACTTTCACAGCATCATCTTTGAGGATTTGAAATAGCTCAACTGGAATTCCATCACCTCCACTAGCTCTGTTTGTAGTGATATTTCCTAAGGCCCACTTGAGTTTGCATTCCAGGATGTCTGGCTCTAGGTGAGTGATCACACCATCGTGGTTATCTGGTAAGACCTTTTTTGTATAGTTCTTCTGTGTGTTCTTGCCACCTCTTCTTAATATCTTCTGCTTCTGTTAGGTCCATACCATTTCTGTCCTTTATTGAGCCCATCTTTGCTGGAATGTTCTCTTGGTATGTCTAATTTTCTTGAAGAGATCTCTAGTCTTTCCCATTCTACTATTTTCCCTCTATTTCTTTGCACTGATCACTGAGGAAGGCTTTCTTATCTCTCCTTGCTGTTCTTTGGAACTCTGCGTTCAGGTGGGTGTATCTTTCCTTTTCTCCTTTGCCTTTCGCTTCTCTTCTTTTCTCAGCTTTTGTAAGGCCTCCTCAGACAGCCCTTTTGCCTTTTTTGCATTTCTTCTTCTCGGGGATGGTTTTGATCACCGCCTCCTGGACAGGGTGACAAGCGTCCGTCCGTCGTTCTTGGCGGGCGCTCTGTCTGTCAGCTCTGATCCCCTGAATGCATGAGGGTCTGCACTGCCGGTGGTCTCCAGGCAGTGCCGACGCTTTGTACCACAGGCTGCTGCAGCACCTGCTCTGGGAAGAAGTGGGACCACCAGCCACAGCCAGGGGCTGAGGGCCCGGAATTCCACCCCGAGGCCCTGAAGAGGAGCCCAGTGATTGGTGTGAGGGCACGGGATCAGAGTGGGACGCCTGCCAGGCTGACTGATACAGCACAGCGCTCTCTGGAGCGGGGGCTGTCCATGCGTTCTTGCACCCCCTGCCTGAAGTTGAGGAAAGTCCATGCTTCGTGGTTGGGTGGAAACCAAGTGAGCCTGGCAACGGTGACTAGAAGCCAGAGGTGCGTGATGACGGGGAGCTTGCTGAGCTGCAAACCCCCCACCAGTTCAGGGCCTGGACTTCCTAGTCTGACACTTAGCTGTTGCCTTTCTGCTCTGAACTTTGTTTGCATGTGACTCAGTCAAGAGGTAGAGCCAGGTACACACTGGCCACAGGCCACTGACCTGGGGCTGCAGGGAGACCTGGATGTGGGTTGAGGTAAAAGGAAAATAAATGCTGCAGCAGGTGCCTAATAATTATTCTTTAATTATTTACTCGGTATAACCTCAGACTCAGGCAAAAGTGATACTGTTCACTGTGTTTAAAAAGACTACCATCCCAGCAAAATACAATTAATTGAGAAGAAAAATCAACCAGATTCCCGATCTCAAATGTCTAAACGTTTTCTGATGTTTTGTTTTTGCCCTTTGATCTTTTCCTGGTGCATAGGTTGCTTATTTAAAAAAATATTTTTTAATTAAAGCAAACTAAAATTTGAAACCTAATTTTTTATTTTCCTCAGAAACTTAAAGAGGCTGGGCTTGTGTATTTTCTGTTTGTTTGTCTTATTGTTGTCAAACATCTAACAACTTTTGAACAGAGCACAAGTCTTAAGACCCAGTTTCGCACTGGTTTCCTCCTTGCAGCCCAGGCCTTGCTGCGGGTCGTGTTGGGAACCGTGGAAGACAGGAGCTGGTTGTGCTCACGTCATTTGGACCGGGAGGTAGAGGTAGAACCCGTGACAGGGTGTGCCCTGGAATGTTTGCCCTGAGCAAACATGGGCTGAAAAACCCTATTAAACCTGTCTCCTCCTTTAAAAAAAAAAAAAAAAAAAATGAACCAAATGACAGAAAATGTCTCCATTCTTTTTAAAATTAAAAAAAATTTTTTTTTATAATTTTCTTTTAACCTTTAGGAATTTGAAATGTTGTAGATATCGTGTCTACCATGGACATTTGAGTTGTGTATTTAGAAAGGGCCTTTTAATACTCTGGTTAACACTTTACCCCTGTAATGAAGGCCTCTGTTCATTTTCATATTCAAATTTCTGAGCAGACACAGTGAAAGTGCATATGTTAATCTCCTCTTGGATAGCTGCTAACATTGCATAATGTCTGAGTACTTCATGACCACCACTGATATTGCGTGTGCATGTTCAGTGGTGCCCGACTCTTTGCGACCCCATGAACTGGAGCCCGCCAGGCTCCTCTGTCCATGGGATTTTCCAGGCAAGAATACTGGAGTGGGCTGCCATTTCTTTCCCCAGGGGATCTTCCCTACCCAGGGATCAAACCCATGTCTCTTGGGTTTTCTTCATTGGCAGGTGGATTCTTTACCACTGAAAGAGGAATAATCTGAAAAGTGAGGCCAGCAGTTTCCTGGTCTTGAGGAGTAATCCTTAAATGGCATACAATTGTAACATTCTTACAATACTCTGTACAGCCTTTATGCTGGCAAATTCCTGAGTCACAGGATCTCAGATGGATAGCAATTGAAATCTTTGTAAGAGCATCAAGAATTTAACCTTGAGCTCTTCCTGCCACAGATGGCCCTTAGAATTTCACATCACTTATTGAAATGCTGCCAGGATAAATGAATATGTGGAAATGAGCGTAGTATTCTCCAGCTCTTGAAATTATTCTGTGATGTGCTCTTTTCTGCAATGCGTAAAAGAACAGTTGAATACACATAGGTAGATCATGCTCTCTCAGACTAAGTAAATAAGTGCTCTAAGAAGTTAAAGAAGATCACAGTCAGTTACGTAGGGTGACATCTAGAGCTCTGCTGGAACATACAGTACCATGCCTATTGTTAGCAGTAGTGTATTGAGCACTTAACAGTATGTTGAGAAAATGGAACACATGTTAAATGTTATTGGGGCTTCCCTGGTTGCTCAGACTGTAAAGAATCTGCCTGAATGCGGAAGACCTGGGTTTGATCTCTGGATCGGAAAGATCCTCTGGAGAAGGGAATGGCTACCCACTCCAGTATTCTTGCCTGGAGAATCCCATGGGCAGAGGAGACTGGTGGGCTTCAGTCCATGGGGTCACAAAAGAGTCAGACATAGCTTAGTGCCTAATACTAAATGTTATTACCACAAAAGAAGAAAAAAAATCTCAGTCTGATTATTGCTTTATGAGGACCTAAGTGTCAAAG
The DNA here is from genome assembly GCF_033118175.1 of Dama dama. Taxonomy (NCBI): domain Eukaryota; kingdom Metazoa; phylum Chordata; class Mammalia; order Artiodactyla; family Cervidae; genus Dama; species Dama dama. The sequence continues at coordinate 95,945,173 of NC_083689.1, forward strand.
ATGATTTGATTAGCATTTCTAATTATGAAAAGAAGCCAGTCATTAGAGTGCCCTTATAACTTAAACTTGCTCTTCTTTTCAGTTATTGGATCTTTCTGTGTCTGTTCTCCAGCAGATTGATATCCTGTAGGGATTTACCTGTTGCTAATCTTAATACACTTAGATTTGATGCATGTTTTCTTTCTGATACTCTTCTGAATGGAGATACCATGTAGGTGTTCTTCAGTTAATGTAACTTTACTTTTAAGAAACAATCCCTGTGCTCTCCTTTAACATGCGTGAGTATCGGTCACAACTACTTCCATGTGCTGTTTGCTGCGTGTCACCGACCCTGGGTTTTGATAGTGGATGAAATACCTAAAGGAAGAGCAATAGTCATCAGTACTCAACGGACACTAGAATTTCCTGGAGGCTTTTAAAATTGATGTCTGGGCCCCATCTCTGTCTGGGGATGGGACCTTCTCCACTGGTATTTTATAAAAGATCTTCCAGGTAAATGTAATACATAGCTAGGGGTGAGAATCACTGGCATAGAGTGAATTTTCTTGAACTGAGGTCCCTTGGCTTCTAAGGGATCCTTCTCTTTTATGTAGACTTCAATGGCTATGCGTGCATGGGAAATTTTCTGGAGCAGTGATCCAGAGAAATCATCAGATTGTGAAAAGAGTACGTGACTTGGAGTTAAAAATCACTCGTTAAGGAAGAGGAAAACAAAAAGCATGGGCTTGTTCTAGACTGTACGCCTTGGGGAATTTGAGGAGGGAGAAGAGCTAACAGTGAAGTCAAAGAAAGAGTGATGAAAGGTAAGAAGAGGCAGGGGTGCCCTGGAGCTAGCTAGCGCTGACGTAAGAGAGACAGTGTGAGACGTGTGAGAGACAGTGGTATTTACCTATTCCTAGGGATGTGTTCCGGAGAAGGCAATGGCACCCCACTCCAGTACACTTGCCTGGAAAATCCCATGGACGGAGGAGCCTGGTAGGCTGCAGTCCATGGGGTCGCTAAGAGTCGGACATGACTGAGTGACTTCACTTTCCTGTTTCACTTTCATGCATTGGAGAAGGAAATGGCAACCCACTCCAGTGTTCTTGCCTGGAGAATCCCAGGGACGGGGGAGCCTGGTGGGCTGCCGTCTATGGGGTCACACAGAGTCAGACACGACTGAAGCGACTTCGCAGCGGCAGCAAGGGTGTGTTCTGTGTTGTTGTATTGAACTTGGCCATGTTGGGAGCATGTACCCCACAGAGTAGCAAATGCCTCCTTCCCCGACCCCTCTCCCAGGATACACTGTAGTAGTCATGAAGGGCAGGTAAGAAGAAGTTGAAGACAGGCAGGGATGCCAGGTGCTGCAGGGCTTAGCTGTAAAGAGGCCTGAGAGCAACTGGACTGCCAATCTGATTCTAAAAGATTAGTTTTGGATCTCCTTGGTACAGCCTGGCGGCAATTGCCTAATCTCACTGGTTCAGTAAATGTTCATTCTGTGCCCTGTCCACTCCCCAGTATTCATGAAGGCACCTGGCAAAGTTCTGGCTACCTGAAGGGAAATACCAGAAGAGAAAGATCAAGAGCAAACAGAAAAGGATCTCACGTTACCCAGAGAAATAAATCAGCTAAATTCATGCCAGTCGTTAATGGCGAAGATAGAACTGGAACCTGGGTCTCCCAGCTGTGCCTACCCACTCTGTATCTTTTTGAGTTGCATTTTTAGGATTTAGGACTGTCTATAACGGAGAAGGCAATGGCACCCCACTCCAGTACTCTTGCCTGGAAAATCCCATGGACGGAGGAGCCTGGTGGGCTGCAGTCCATGGGTCGCTAAGAGTTGGACACGACTGAGCGACTTCACTTTCACTTTTCACTTTGATGCATTGGAGAAGGAAATGGCAACCCACTCCAGTGTTCTTGCCTGGAGGATCCCAGGGCTGGGGGAGCCTGGTGGGCTGCCGTCTATAGGGTTGCATAGAGTTGGACACGACTGAATCGACTAAGCAGCATAAGGGATGGGATGGATGGGGGTAGTCTCTATAGAAATGTACTGTGGAAACTTAGCAGCATTGATAGTAAGATTCACTTGATGCAGAAAAGGCCAATAGGGAGTAGGAAGGCTGGGTAGGAGACTGCTGTAGGCTAAAGAGAGAAGTGTTTGGGGGAAGGGGAGACGTTTTGCTGATCCTGGAATGGGAGACTTGTAAGACACAGAGGAAAGGGGGCCGATAGGAGTGAAGTGAACCGAGGAAGAGATGGCTTAAAAGTGGGTTGGTGTGAAAAGGGAGAGAGGGACTGGATGGGGTGATTTTTTTTTTTTTTTTTTTTAAATGTCACAGTTGTGTAGTTCTCCGGAATATTATCCAGCTCTCGTCTTCCGGTTGGTTCTGTAAGCACTGGCTATGGAACATCCTCATCTGACCCTGAGAGTGCGTGAAATCTTCTGAATGCATTCTGTTCCTTTGCGGATGGTAGTCACTGCCCTTCATGACTGGCATCATGGAATCCAGCCTTAGAAGGGACCAAATCCGCCTCTTACTCAGAGCAAGTAAATAAGTCGAGTGTTGGACCTCTTGTGATGGGAACTCGTGTCCTAGCTGCTGCTGTTATCATTAGCTGATCACCTGTTATAAAGAGCTGGCAGCTGTTCAGAAAGAAGACTCTAGCTTTTGAGCAATAACTTAGGTGAAGGCAGACTTTTTTTTTTAATGTGAAGGCTGTTTAAATGTTTTAGTATAATTACAGGAATATATGTTTGATAAATAAAAAGTAAAAGAAAATTTTAAAAAAGGAACATTGATACCCAGTAAAATATTTATCTTTCTTCCTGCTTTAACAAAAAATTCAATATATATTGATTTGTTTACAGGTGCCTTCCAGTGGGAAGAGTTAGAAGAAGATATCAGGAAGAAATTGAAAGATTCTGGAGATGTTTCAAATGTAATAGAGAAAGTTAAATGCATTTTAAAAACACCAGGAAAGGTAAATTAGTTTATTGTAAGTTACTTTAACTTTCTCTGAGTTTTAACTGCTATACTGAAGTGAATATACTAGGGCGTCATGAGGAAAGTCGATAATGTATTTTTTTTCCTTAAGTATACTTTTTGCTGTTTAAATGTTTTAAATATAAACACATGATTTCTTGCTATCTCTGATTTTAATTCATGTAAGAATTCAAATATGTATGCGTCATGTCTTTAAAATGTTGGTTTGTGAATTCTGTTCCCTGAGACGTTCCCCTGGGACACTGGGAATATGCAGTCTATGTTAAGAATGAAGGCTGTTGAATTTGCCTGGTTATAGTCAGGCTTATTGGAGACAATGCTTTCTCACTGCTCGCAGTTTCATTCCAAACAGTTTTCAAGGGCATGGCAGTTTCAGTGTGCGTCTTTTTCAAGAGTTTGGAGAAATCTCCTTGACTAGGTGGACAGCTGAGGATTTGTTTCTCATCCAGTATAGAGTTAAATGCATATGTTAGGTTCAAAGATTATGGTCATAAACTACTGCACATGAAAACTCTAGTAACTGAGATTTTGCAGTCTATGAGAGCCTTAAGAGTAAATTTATTCACTTTCAAGATGACTACATTATACAATTTAGCCAGAATCTTATTTCAGATTCTGTGATAAGCAAATCGACTACATTAGATAAAAAGATAAGTTGTGTGCAGTGCTTAGCAGAATAGAGGTTTATGTTAAATGTAAGAAAAATGATTATTTCTTTAATTTTTTATACAGATGACTGCCAATGCTATAACCTAAGTTTATTAACATTTTAAGTTAATGTTTCAAAACTGCACTAAGTTTTTATAAAGATTCCCAACTATTCTTTAAATTAAAAAATGAATTCTTTTTAAACAAAATATGGGATTAAGAGATAAGGCCATCCTTATCTTGTTTTAATAGCACATTGAAGCAGGTATACAGAAGCTGGCCACTTGTGCCGGTGTATGGCAGGGTGGTAGCTCTTACAGTCTAATTCAGCTAAATAATGCTTTTGTAGAAATGTGCATTGTAGACTTGCACTCTGCTTTTCAAAAGTTCTCTAGATGAACTTGCTCACAGACCAATGAAAATACACATATTCTCTTCAAACTTCTGCCCTCGCATTTTTTTTTCCCCCAAATTCAAGGAATAGTTGGCTTGGTGGCCTAATAGTTAGAATTCTGGCCTTTCATTGCTGTGGCCTGAGTTCAATCCCTGGTCAGGGAATTAAGATCCTGTAAGCCATGTGGTATGGCCCAAAGGGGGGAAAAAAAATCAAGGCATAGGTGATAGGAAATCTGTTATACAGATTCATAATCTTTATCTATTGATACCTAGAATATGTCTACATGTATTCATGGTGTACAAATTCATAACCTTTACCTAAATGGTTAGGACAGAAGTGTTGCCTGTTGTTCTAAACCTGAGCTTTTCCTTGGGTTGGATTCTGAAGTTATTCCTTTGAGTGGCAAGAATAAAGCAACTTTTTCATTGGGAAGGGAAAGCTGGGTCCTGTGTTATTCTGTGGGATTGAACTGAACTCTTCCTTTGCATGGGAGGACACAAGAGTTCTATGCTTTCTTCATGAGCTTTCCTGGGGGTCTCTCTTCTTTGAGTATTGGGATTCAGGAAATAGCCATTTAAATTGTGTCTGCCGCAAATTACCTGTGGCTTTGAGTAAGTCTTCTCAGGGCTTTCTCTAAAATGAGGGATAAACTAGGCATCATTTAATCAGTTTATCAGGCGTAGTTTATAGGATTTACTGAATCCTAACCATTCGGCCACGAAGAACTTCCATCTATGCCTAGTTTATCTCTAGACTGATTTCTGAAGCCCTCAGATTCTGACGATGATTTTTGACTGGTCCTCTCCTTTATGTCCCCCAAGTCCTCACCCCTAGCTCCTTCAATGTGTATGAAAGTATATTGTTTATGAGAACTTAGATTATAGGAGCAGGGTTTGTATAATCCTATTTTGATCATCTGTTTTGCTCATGGATATTATCCTAGAGTGTATGTTGTTCTTTGAGAGGAAGGATAAATTTTTTTCCCTTCTCGCCAAACCTTTTAACTTCCCACCCTAGTAGATTAACTCAGAGTGGGGAGTAGGTGTCTTTTATTCTTATTGCTAACGTTGTACGCCTGGTTATATTTCTTGGAGATAAAGCTTTCTGAATTTCCTGTCTGACTGAGCAGAGGGTCAAGAGTTCTGACCTGGCCAGAGGTTCTGAGAGTCAGCCAGGGTACTGGGTGATGGAGGAAGGGAGAGGGGCTGGCCCTCATTTCCTGGGGTTCTTTCCTTTAGAAAGGGTTGTCTGAAGGATCACAGAAGGGATGCACAGAGCACCAGATCCTGAGTGGGGAGCAGAGAAAGGCTGGAGACCCCCAGCCTTCTTCACTGTTCACTGGAGGCTCCAGCTAGGAGTTCAGAGAGGACAGATTGGTGTGGTCATGGGACAGGGTTTCTAGAGCTCCAGATGAGAGATGCAGGCAGTCTTTGATAGATTCCAGCCATCACGACTGTGGGCAGGAGAGCTATTTAGGATTATAAGGTTGTAGATCAAGATGCATTAGTCCCTCACTCCCAGGTGTATTAACGTTGCATCTTGTGAGCAGTAGAACTTGATGTGACAGGTGAAAAATATGTGTTTTCTTAATTGCAAATTAAATTTTGTGTATATATTTTCTTAACTCGAGAATAGACAAGCAGGTTGCATACGAAAGCATGTTTTACTAGGCGTTCACATGAGGTTGCACTACTGTTGTCTGTTTCCCAGGTAACGAAGGTCCAGGGGGGTTCAGGACCCACAGCGTCTCAGTCGTAGAGTTTTCACTTAGCCGGATCCCTCACTGCTGTGAGCGCTGTGTAATGCAGTGTTGCTCATTGACAGGTAGCAGATGCAGTTCTCTAGGGTAGGTTTCCACGAAAGCTGTGACCGGAGATGCCATAGAGGAGGTAATCATTGCTCCTTTAGACAGCAGAGATTTCCGCGTTCTCTAGGCAAATTATCAAAACATATTGTATAATTTTTCCTCTCGTGTTTTTATTTCTCCTTATAGTTTAATTGCCTAAGGAACTGCAAAACCTATCAAGCCAGAAAACCTCTGTGGTTTTATAACACTTCCCTCAAGTTTTTCCTTAATAAACCAATGCTTGCTGATGTTGTCTTCGAAATACAAGGTATAGTTCAGTTTTTACAAAGTTCATCATTCATGTTAATTTCTTGTTTTAACTTTCTATTTCAGCTTCGAGTATTTTGGGTGAAACAATGACTATTCTCTATTGTAGGATGTAGATTAATAGTACTTGAATTTCTACAATTTCTACAAAATTTCATTTTCTAGGAAATGAAATATTTTATTAAAATAAGAAAATTTATATTTTCCTTAGTTTGTTGTTATTGTTGTTACCCAGTGCTTTGTTAACCTTTAGGGACTGGCAGGGGATAGAGTGATGTTACAAATCACCCACTTGTATATTTTGTTTGTGTATTTCTTTAAGATTGTAGTTTTTGAATCATCTGAAACTAGCCCCCTCAGCATTTTACATTACGTCTAGTTTATGTTTTCAGCTCTTTTCCTTTTTAATTGAGCAAAAGGAACTACTCTCGCTGAGGGTCATGCCTGGCTTACATCAGGCGTCTGTAGTTATCACTACATTTACTTCTTAATGACCCTCAGTGCTATTGCTGGTTTTTAGCTCTGTTGGAAAGTAACGCTACCTAATTTTAATAAAGATGAGCTCTTTTAATGCCCATTATTGTTATTCGCTTGGCTACTTTGTCACTTTAGTAGATTGAAAGCCTAGTCTTAGAAGTGAATTGTGAAATACCTTTAATTAGGCAAGAAGGATAGAAGGAGTTGTTTCAAATGAATGAAGTACACCTTTAAAGTGAGCTGTTACTAAAAGGAAGATTTAATTTAATTTTATGGTAGAAATAAAATTGGCAGCTAACAGTACCTTACTTTTTAAAAATGTTTACCAGAAAGATTTGTTTTGCTTTTTACTCTGGTCACTTGCCAAGACAAACAATGAATTGGGAACTTTCCAAGGTGCCTTTGGGTAAGCGGCTGTTAGTAGCTGCAGTGTGAGTGTGGGCTACTGAGAATGGGACAGTCAGTGACCTTGAAATTATGTAAAATGGGATTCAGAGAAAAGAAGGCCAACAGTTGACCAAATTTCCTTATAATTTGCATAGGAGGCACTGATACCAATTATTTTACACTATTACTTTGCAATATTATTTTAATAATATTATATATTACTTTGCAATATTATTTTAAAACAATATTTTTAAATATTAAATAATAGTGTAAAATATTATTTTAATATTTTACACTATTATTTTAGTGTAACCTGTTGAAAAGAGTTTCATGAGGAATATGCAATGCATGAAAATATATGTTACACTGAGAGAAAATGAGAGCAGGGATAGAGAACCCTCTCAGGCTCCTGTGCTCCCACCTACCTGCCGTTGGCAGGCACCTGCTTGCACCCCCACCGTGGCAGCGGCTGGACCTGCGAGAGCCCCCTGTAATGCCTGTGCGGATACCACGTGGCAGCTGCTCCAATGCCCTTTGTAGCCTCCTCGGCTCAGCACCCAAGGCCTCCACGGAGAGGAGCAGGAATGGGTGAAAGCAGGGTCCAGCAGCACCTCTGCTACCCGCTGGCCGAGAGGCCGCTTAGGTCTGAGGAGTGTGGGGCGGGCAGCTTCCAGAGCCACGGTCGCTGCTCTGGGGGAGGGTCTGCAGCCCCAGCTCCAGCCTTGGCTTTGCTTCCCAGCCAGTGTGTGTCCTTGGGCTGGTCCCCCACACGTCTGCCCGGAGTCTCCTCATTTGCAGAGTGAAGACCGTGAGTCACGTCGATTCTAAAAGGTCCTTTCTAGTGATAAGCTTGATGAGACGGTAGTGACAGACCAGGTCAGGGTTTTGCTTGGAAGCATTTTTACTATTTAATAGGTTTGGCTATGTTACTTTGCTTTTTCGGATCCTCTGTTTCCTCACCTGTAAAATGAGGATACTAGTTTCTACCTGGGAGAGGGCTGAGTGGTCATGAGGATGGAGATGATATATTCTATATATATATATTATTCTATATATATATATTATATTCTATATAATATAGAAAGGTATATTTAGAGGCCTGATGGGCAAACCACACTGCGTTTTTCTGTGCTGAATCCAGGGCTGCAGCAAATACTTTTTAAAAAATATTCAGATATCACTGACAACTGACTGGAGTTGACATAAGCTAAAAAACTACAATTGAAATAGTCATCAAATGTACACTTATACAAATATATAAATGTATACAATGTGTATATAAGTTTATATCTTTATCCATTAAATAAAACTAGTTATGGTAAACTTTTGGATCTGATGTAGAAAGATATGTTTTCTTTTGACATTTGAATCTGTGCCTTATGAAAAATAAGCTACATTCTGTCTTGTTTACTTAGTACATATTCTGAACCTCTCTTGAGCTAGACAAGTTTCCTGTTTTCAGAATAAAACAAAAGAATGATTCTAAAAATTTCATTTTCGAAACTTGGCAAGTAGTGTGAAGAACATATGAAAAATGTAGTATTTTAGTATGTAATGAAAGCAAGGATCCTTGATAATGTGTGCCAAGTTACTAGAAACTGGGCTTTCAAATATTGTTTCACTCTTAAAACTCTTTTCCTTAAAAAAAAAACAGTAACAACAATTTAATACTACAAAGGAAAGTTACTTTAGGTCTTGATGTTTTCAAAGGACATATTCATCTGTTAACTAGAAAACTGATTTTTTTTTTTTTTTTTTTTAGAAAACTGATTTTTTTCCCCCTAGTGATTCTTCAGCTCTATCCTCTTGCTGTTGTGTAAATAATCACTATGTTATTTTCATTTAGCATGTTTTATTCTTTGCTTATATATATGTGTGTGTATATATATATATATATACAGTGTTTAGAAATGTGGCTGAACTGAGGTATTGTGTTACAGTCTCACAGTAGAACAATTTATAACACCAGGACAGTAGTTTGAAAGGGTGAGAAACAAATGGGTATTTTCTTGATTGGAGGGGTTCTATTGAAGTAGGCCTTAAAAATGCTTGAAGGCACTGAATGTTCTGTTCTTGGTTTTGTAATTCCATTGTAATCACAGTATCAACAGGAAATTTCTGTTCAAGTTTCAAGGTTACCCATCAAGTTTCTTTCCCATCTACTACTATCTACTAGGTATTTTTTTTTTCCCCAATCTTAAATTCCTCTGCTTAACCCAAATTGTAGTTTGTTTAAGCCATACTCCTATTTTTTTTTTCTTTTTTCATGGTTCCTTATTTAAGATTTTAGAATCTTCAAGTTGGAAGTCAAATCGCATTGCCTATTTGAATTCGTTGTTAATTGCTGTGTACAAATACATCCAGCACACTTTGGTTGTGGAAGCTGGTCACCCCCCACCGATGAACACTGTAACATTGAGGGCAGGCGACCGAAAGGCAGAGAGGCAGAGAGGGGGTCAGGAAGGGAGGCTGCCTGCTGGTAGGTGTGAGGACCTGGCAGGAGAACTCCTGAGACTTCTCCCTGCACCCACAGGAGGTGGGTCTGTGTGGGTGACGGTGTCAGGCAGTGAGTGCAGAACTGAGGCTGGTGTACGTTGCGTGTGGATCCTGAGGGGTTACTGGCTTCGGAGAAAGTCACTAGGCTTATGTGAGACTTTTTTCCTCTTTTTTTCTGAGCCAGAAGATATTGTGCTTGGATATTAAAGAGCATGAAGAACCCAGTAATTGTAAATATTTTGGAGAAGAATATATGCCCCTGACAAGTATGAGATTTGGGGGCTGCCGGATGCAGACTTGTGGTCTGGCTCATAGAGTTACTTTCTGGAAGGGGAGAGGTTTGGCGTCTCCACACAGATGTAAAGAACAGACTTTTGGACTCTGTGGGAGAAGGCGAGGGTGGGATGATTTGAGAGAATAGTACTGAAATGTGTATATTATCATATGTGAAACAGATGACCAGTCCAAGTTCGATGCGTGAGACAGGGCCGGTGCACGGGGATGACCCAGAGGGATGGGATGGGGAGGGAGGTGGGAGAGGGGTTCAGGATGGGGGAAACATGTTCACCCATGGCTGATTCATGTCAATGCATGGCAAAAACCAGCACAATATTGTAAAGTAATCAGCCTCCAATTAAAATAAATTAATTAATTTAATCATGCAAACAACAAAAAAATAATAAAAGTGTGGCATCTCCAAAGCAAGGTAGCTCCGTGTTTCTCATCTTTGTACGTCCAATACCAAACGTGGTGGCTGTCCCGTGGCAGATGCTTGCTGGTGATCTGTTAATCTGATTTAGACTGAGCTGAAGGCTGGCTGTAGGAGGTGGGAATGGTGAGCCCCAGGCTACCTGAGTCCCATCTGCCACAGCCATGGTCCCTTGACGTGGTAGTTGGAGGGCTTAGCAAGTTCCACTGGAGAGTCTGATCAGTTTCATGTGCTTCAGTGAAAGTGAAGTTGCTCAGTTGGTGTCCGACTCTTTGCGACCTCATGGCCTGTAGCCTGCACCAGGCTTCTCCATCCATGGGATTTTCTAGCAAGAGTACCGGAGTGGGTTGCCATTTCCTTCTCCAGGGGATCTTCCTGACCCAGGAAGCAAACCTAGGTCTCCCACCTTGTAGGCAGACACTTTACCCTCTGAGCCACCAGGGAAGATATAGGCTGAGGGGCCTTTAAAATGTAAAGCAGCCCTGGCCCTCCCACAAGCAGGTATTATTCATCTGGGAAGGGGAGGTTCCCTGTGGAGGTACTGTGACAGGGAGGAAGCAGGGGACTAGGTCATCCATCGTCCTCTGAATTTTCCATGAAGTCTGAAATGTTGCCTTTGGCTCCACAAGAATTTCCCTTGCCATTCTTGCTATGATCTATGAACTGCTGAGGCTAAGCATGATTTATTTTCCTGTTTCTGATACACGGAAGCCTGGCCAAGACTGTACTGTGAGTAATGGCTGTGTTTCCTTGGGAGGGCACATGGGCAGGGGTGGGTAGTGGTATTTCAAGCCAATTGTAGAGGAATGGATGTTTCTTATAAAAACATGTAGCAAAATATTTCATTTCAGTGTTTCTAGCTTCAGGAAATAAAAACTAAGTACCAAATAATTGCCTGACTTGCAAATTGTTGGTTTCAAAGTCAACTTTTGAACTCTCTGAATTTTTCAATTTATTTAAAAAACTAAAAAGTCTCTGAACTTTAATGCTGGTTATCACCCCCAGATCTGGTTTCTGAATGTCAGCTTCGCTGTGCCTAATGAAGTACAATTCTGATTAGGAGGAAAATTGCTAGAAGAGTAACTCGGCAGGCTTATGTCTCTTAGCCTCGTCTCCCTGTTGAACCTCACAGGTACGACGGTGCCGGCCCACAGGGCCATCCTGGTGGCCCGGTGTGAAGTGATGGCAGCCATGTTTAACGGGAATTACATGGAAGCAAAGAGTGTTCTGATTCCAGTTTATGGTGTTTCCAAAGAGACTTTCTTGTCATTCTTGGAATATCTGTACACAGACTCCTGTTGCCCAGGTGAGCCATTGTATACATGTTAGATGATGATGTTGTTCAGTCGCTAGGTCATGTCCGACTCTTTGCGACTCCGTGGACTGTAGCACGCCAGGCTTCTCTGTCCTCTACTATCTCCGAGCCTTTGCTCAGATTCATGCCCACTGAGTCAATGATACTATTTAACCAACTCATCCTCTACCGCCCTTTTCTCCTTTTGCCTTCAGTCTTTCCCACCATCAGTGTTGGGCTTCCATCGTGGCCCAGTGGTAAATAATCTTCCTGACAATGCAGGAGACAGGGGTTCCATCCCTGGGTCGGGAAGATCCCCTGGAGAAGGAAATTGGCAACCCACTCTAGTATTCTTGCCTGGAGAATCCCATGGACAGAGGAGCCCGGGGGTTGGGGTGGGGGGCTACACTCCATGGGGTCGCAAAAGAGTCAGACGCAAGAACTAAACAACAAAAACATGTTAAATAGAATCTCATAATTCTTTCTTTCCTGATAATCCATTTTGAGACATTGCTTTCTATGAAACCTCTTTTCATTTAAGGTTTGTGGGAGCTGACATCGTGGAATGTGCCAAGTAGGTGGAGGTGATGTTGGGGCAACAGAGAATTTTTATAGTCAGTTCAAGTGGAAGAGTGGTGATTGGGTGCCTCTTGTGGGCCCTCAGACCCAGGAATAAGTTCACGTGTCTCTGCAGCACCAGCAGCACGCTGATCACTGCAGACCTCCTGAAGTGGAGGTGTCTCATAGTACTCAGGGGCCACTCCACTGCCGCAGGTTAGGGCGGAGAGCTCCCTAGAACACTGTCCTTTCATGAGGAAAATAGGGTTGGGCAGCCGCTTTTATGGCTCTGACTTCCAATTGAGGCCCTTTTAAGAAATTTCAATATTCTGAGATTCCTGTGGTTATCACTCTAGCCCAGAGGATGGCCTTTTTCCAACTTTTAATACTAAAAAGTCTGACTTTTTTCTGACTTCTAGAATCATACTCTCCTAAAGCTGACTTATCCACAAACTTTTCTTCAGTGGTTTAGAATGCCCAGTGGACTGTAGGATTTATTTCCCTCTTCACCGGCTGGTGACTGAGAACTGTCCGTGGCAGCTGCAGAGTGGACCAGATTTTGCAGGTTCCCTGGACCTGGAGGCACTTTGGAGAAACTGCAGAATCCTTGCCACAGCCCCGGAGCCTTGGGATGCAGGCATAGGAGCCCCTTTTAACTAGTTTTTATCCTTTGACCACCAGGTGGCTCCCACTGCAGATTCAACCAGAATAAGCCCCGGTGTGTAGTCCAGGAGCCTGAGACCTTGGTTACAAGGACCGGGCCAGGCACCCTTGCCAATATAAAAAGAAGATACACCTTTCAGACCATACCTCTCTTCAGGCTTACTGCTTTAATTTTACATTCGGAAGTGTTTATTATTGAAATGTCCTAAGTTTTAAATAAGTCATGAGCCCTCTAGTGAAAAGTTTTGAAATTCCAGGACAGAAAATTCTTTTTTTAATTGAATCAGTTCTGGTCTTGCAGCTGTCTATAGAATGTTTTGGAGCCAGTTACGGTTATTACTATTAGTGTTAGAGACTGGCTTATCATTGCTTTCTAGTAAAAATGAAAGCATTGATTCTCATCAAAATGTCTGTTACTGGGTATTTTATTATTTTGGTATTGGAAAAATTGTATATTAAATATTTGACTGGATTTGGAATAATAAGGAAATTTGTTTTCTCAGTCACCCTCTCACTAGAGTAATTGAAGCTTTGGATTTTAAGTTTTATCTTACTAATAAAAAAAAAATGTTCAGAAAAGCAGCAATAACTAAGACAAAATACTTTAAAAATGGTAAAAGGTGAAGTGTGGGGGACAAATGAGTCAAAATGAATAAACAGAAAGTTAACCTGGATACTGGAATATTTGCACTGGGAAACTGCAGAAAGAAAAGTAATCTATTTATTTTGATAAATATTTATCATACATACTATTCTTGGTTCCTTGCTACATTTAAAGAAGGACAAAAAAGAATTACATGAAAAAAATCATTCAACTTACAGAGAAGCGTTTTTTAAAAAAATAAAAAAACTAATAAAAAAACGTGGGTGACTGCCAGGGGTTTAGGGAAGGGGGAAATTTTAGTGCTTAATGGGTACAAAGTATCAGTTGAGGAAGAAGAAAGAAGTTTTGGAGAAGGGAAGTGGTGGTGGTTACTCACCAGTGTGAATATACTTCATGCCACTAAACTTTGCACTTAAAATTTAACGTTCTGTTTACACTTAAAACTTTTTGTTACGTTTATTTTACCACAATAAAACCCAAACAAACCTGGGGACTTAAGCCAGAAGAAAAATTGCAAGGATTTAGTACAGCTAACAGACAGAGTTACCCTGTAGCCCTGGAGTTGATTATTAAGGGCAACGGTAGAATCTCTTTCTCTGGAGAATTAAAAACAACAGAGTCACTTCTGGGTCTGAAGGCTTGAAAGAATTCCCTTTAAAATGGAGTCATCCTTTGGATTGCTGACTCGCCCTTCAAGGCTTTTTCTAGGCATTCTCTCCGACACTGGATGGTACCGTCAGCATTTTCTCGCTTTTGCTGTGGTTCTGGGGCTGGGTCGGAAAGGAGGCGGTGTCACTGCCCACTCTCTCTCCCTCCCTGGCCTCAGCTGGCATTTTCCAGGCCATGTGCCTCCTGATCTGCGCGGAGATGTACCAGGTGTCCCGACTGCAGCACATATGTGAGCTCTTCATCATCACCCAGCTGCAGAGCATGCCGAGCCGGGAGCTGGCGTCCATGAACCTCGACATAGTCGACCTGCTCAAAAAAGCCAAGGTAATTGGCCCCTACGTTTCTGGTTGGTTGATTTTTCAAAAAAAAAAAATTACAAAAATTATATTACTTTAAACATTTTTTTTTTGTTTGTTTCTCAAGAGTTGCACTACCCTTAAGAACTAATGAAAATTAATGAAAAAAAAAAAATTTGGAGAAGGAAATGGCAGCCCACTCCAGTACTCTCGCCTGGAAAATCCCATGGATGGAGGAGCCTGGTAGGCTACAGTCCATGGGGTTGCAAAGAGCCGGACACAACTGAGCAACTTCACTTTCACCTTTTCACTAATGAAAATTAGTTTGGAAATTTGGCTGCATGAGTTAAATGTGCCCTGACAACACATCTGCAGATAATTTTGGAGCATAGTGTTTTTTGAGCAATCCTTTTCTAAGGAGATAGTGGCCAATATGAAATTTTCCCGACTGAATGGTGGTCCTTGTTAGCGTCAGTCGTGTGTGATGTTGTATTGTTCCATATAGGCAGTAGAGAAAATAGAACTTACCTTGAATTTCCCTCAAATGATCCCATCTTAGGATTCCTGAGAGAAAAATGGAGTCGTCGTTTAGATTGCTGACTCACTCCTTCAAGGCTTTTTCTAGGCATTCTCTTTGACACTGGGTGATTCATGTATACTGAGAAGAGTCGTACATATTGATAAGAGATGGTTAGGCTGAACTCATTTATTTATTCGTTCGTTCATTCATTCTTTCATACAACCATTCACTTCATGAGCACGCTTTAAAGTTCTAGTTGTTTGTCGGTGGTGTTGATGAACTTCATTGGTTCCTTCAAACATCTTTTGTGAAATGTCTCAATGTATGAGGAGTTACTGTAGTATTCCATTGCCTGCCCTAAGACAGCCATCAGGGCACAGTGATTGATTCTGAACTCACATCAAGGTGAACCTTCTAAGTGTTTTTCTCACAAGAATGTATTTGGTCCATCATTACAGATGATCAGGACTTTGTGAAATGTTATCTGGCCTATAGCATATTGGTTGTCCCTATCATCTTTGACATCCAGAATTAGGAAAATATGACAAGTTTGTCTTCATCCAAGTTGCTAAGATAGAGCCACATAAGGGGGCAAAGGACTGACTCTGTGAGAGCTAAAAGCTTACCTCCATGCTCTGTGTCTTAGTCACTCAGTTGTGTCCAACTCTTTGTGACCCCATGGACCACAGTCCACCAGCCTCTTCTGTCTGGATTTCTCCAGGCAAGGACACTGGAGTGGGTTGCCATTCCTTCTCCAACCTCCATGCTGAGATGAATTCATTAATCCCTGTGTCCATTTCTGGGAATGGAAGGGAAATTCAGTTAAAGCATCTAGGTCTTCTATTATCTCCATAGCTATTTTTCATTTCTGTCATAATCAAGTCTTCAGATCAGATGTGTTTAATATTAGAGAAAAAAACAAATTTTAAAAAAGAGAGTAACCTTTATCTCTCTTTGAAATATAATTACATTGAGCTTGGGATTAATATCTGTTCTCTAGATTTCGGTTAAAAATTCTTTTTTATTCTTTCTAGCATTTTCACATTCATTTTTGATGTATCATTTTCATACATTCTAACAAGTTCTTCATACTTTTAAAAAAATGTGCATAAGCTTTGTTTTTCTTATCTTGTAGTACCCTTTTACATAGTTCATGCAAAAGAAAACTTTCTGCTTGGTTGCATTGATTTCTTTAAGTGCCACACACACACACACACACACACACACACACGGTTCCTTATGAGAATCATTTATGACTGTATTGTCAGAAATTCTTCCTGACCTGGTTTCCCTGAATGTGCAGTTTCTGACTGTGTAAGTAGTATCCTTATTTTTCCCCTTGAATTTTTAAAGTCTAAGACACCAGCTCTTCTTTAATTTTACTGTTTCTGAAGACTTTTCTGTTTGCTAGCATTAAGCCTGCATTTGCTCGTTTTCCTTTAGTCTGTTCCTGGCAGTCCCTAATTTGCCAATATGAATCTCAGAAACAGGATCAATTTTATTCCCAGTTCTCTTTGAAGTTCGTAGGTTGAAGTTCAGCTTTGCCAGCCAGTTCATCTGTTGGTCAGACTTTGGTTGACCTTTCCCTCATTGCTTCTTTGACTTCTGTCTTTTGGCACAATTAGACTTAGTGGCTCTCTGAATAATTGAAGTTTCCAATCCCTCTATCATCTCTGCTGGTTTTGTATTGTATATCAGGAAAGTGTCATTCACATTTAAAAAAAATTTTAATAGAGGAAGGGGTCACAAAGAGTTTTAGGCAGGAGATGATTACTTATTTTTAAAACGTATTTGTTTTTCTTGGCTGCATCTGGTCTCAGTTGTAGCTTGTGGGGTCTAGTTCTCTGACCAGGGATTGAATCCGGGCCCCATGTATTGGGAATGTGGAGTCTTAGCCACTGGACCACCAGGGAAGTCCCACATCATTCACAGTTTTGGTACAGATAAGAAGTTTTGGTATTCTCTCACTTCTGCTGGAACTTTCCTCTAACCTCTCTTAGCTCTTTACCATGATTCCTTTAGATTCATATATTTCCTTCAATTTGGAATCTTAACATGCAACAAAGTTTCCCCCCCCCAACCCTTAGTCAGATCAGTTCCTTTGGATCGAGGTAGAAATGCTCTATTCCTCCTCCCCTTTAACCCTTATCTTGACTGACTTTGGTGATTCCTATGAAGTCCTATTTACTCTCACATTAAAGTGTTAAGTTTAATTCTTACTTATGATCTGTGCATTGATATTTGACTTCTTCAAGCCACCAGTTTTGTTTCTGACAATTTCCTTGTATATTTGGGGTGGGGTGGGGGGGGGACTTTCTCCATCATTACTATTCTTCACAGGGCTGTTAAATGCTGTAGCATTTGCTTTATGGTATTTTTTTAAATGTCTTTAAAAATTCCATTATTTATTTCAGTTTAAACTGTCCTCTTGAGTCAGCACATATTCTTCCCCAAATGTAGTTTTTCCAGTGGGATGCATTTCATTTCTCGCCAAGAGCCCATAACTGTAAAATCTTAAATCTTATTCAAACATAAAATTCTGCCCTTGAACCATGTTTTTTATAGCCAGCTATTCATTTCTGTGATCTCCCTCTATCTTGAAGTCACAGCCTATAGACAGTGTTCTAATCAGCAAAAACATAAAGTGAAAAAAGATTGTTAAAATGTGATACAGTATTAGATGAACTATAAAGTCTCTTATAATTCAAAAATTCCAATTTTGTATAATTAAAATCAGGGCTTCCCTGGTGGCTCTGCAGTAAAGATTCCACCTGTCAATGCAGGAGACACGGATTCAATATCTGGGTCAGCAAGATCTCCTGGAGGAAAAAATGGCAACCCGTTCTTGCCCAGAAAATCCCATGGGTAGAGGAGCCTAGCAGGCTATAGTCCATGGGGTCGCAAAGAGTTGGACTCAACTTAGCAACTGAACAAAATAATTAAAATCAGAGGGACGTTTGAATTTACATGTTAAAATATTCCCACATTATGACTTAAAAAGAGCGATACTTGAGTTTCTTCCTTAAGATTTGAGATTACAAATCTGTTTTCTGTGTAATATTACTTATTGCTTACATGGGTTTCCCTGATGGCTCAGACTGTAAGGAGTCTGCCTGCAATGCAGGAGACCCAGGTTTGATCTCTGGGTTGGAAAGATCTCCTAGAAAAGAGAAGCTCCCTTCAGTTCAGTTCAGTTCAGTCTCTCAGTTGTGTCCAACTCTTTGCGACCCCATGAACCGCAGCACGCCAGGCCTCCCTGTCCATCACCAACTGTCTGAGTCTACCCAAACCCATGTCAGGACACTCAAAAATAGTATATAAACAGGAATACTGGAGTGGGTAGCCATTCTCTTCTCTTTAAGAAAGTTGGGGCTTCCCTGATAGCTCAGTTGGTAAAGAATTCACCTGCAATTCAGGATAAGCCCGGGTTGATTCCTGGCTTGGGAAGATCTGCTGGAGAAGGGATAGGCTACCCACTGCAGTATTCTTGGGCTTCCCTTGTGCCTCAGCTGGTAAAGAATCTGCCTGCAACGTGGGAGACCTGGGTTTGATCCCTGGGTTGGGAAGATCCCCTGGAGAAGGGAAAGGCTACCCACCCCAGTATTCTGGCCTGGAGAATTCCATGGACTATAGTCCATAGGGTCGCAAAGAGTCAGACACAACAGCAAATTTCACTTAAGAGAGCTATTAATATATTTTGCCCAAGTCAGTCAGTTCAGTCACTCAGTCACATCCAACTCTTTGTGACCCTACGGACTGCAGTACGCCAGGCCTCCCTGTCCATCACCAGCTCCTGGAGTTTACTCAAACTCATGCCCATTGAATCAGTGATGCCATCCAACCATCTCATCCTCTTTCGTCCCCTTCTCCGCCTGCCTTCAATCTTTGCCAGCATCAGGGTCTTTTCAAATGAGTCAGTTCTTTGCATCAGGTGGCCAAAGTATTGGAGTTTCAGTTTCAGCATCAGTCCTTCCAATGAACATTCAGGACTGATTTCCTTTAGGATGGACTGGCTGGATCTCCTTGCAAACTGAAGGAGTTTCTAGCCTAAAGGTAGAAACAACCTAAATGTTTATCAACAGGTAAGTGAATTAAGCAGATGTGATACGTGCAGTGAAATATTACTCAGCCTTAAAAAGGAGTGAGGTTTGTATATATTGTGACGTGTGTGTGTGTGTGTGTGTGTGTGTGCACACTCAGTCGCTCAGTCATGTCTGACTCTTTGCGATCTCATGGACGGTAGCCCACCAGGCTCCTCTGTCGATGGAATTTTCCAGGCAAGAATACTACAGTGGGTTGCCATTTCCTCCTCTAGGGGATCTTCCCAACCCAGGAATCAAACCTGGGTCTCTTGCATCTCCTATACTGACAGGCCAGTAGTGTCACCTGGGAAACCTGTGTGTGTGTGTGTGTGTGTATGTGTGTGTGTGTGTGAATTGGAGTATAGTTGCTTTGCAGTGATGTGCTAGCTTCTGCTATACGACAGTGTGAATCAGCTATATGTGTATATATCTCTCTTTGCCTCTTGAGCCTCCGTCCCACCCACACCTCACCCCACCTAGGTCATCACAGAGCACCGAGCTGAGCTTCCCGTGGTACATAGCAGCTTCCCACCAGCTATCTATTTTACACATGGTAGCGTGTCTGTGTGAGTCCTAATCTCCCAATTCATCTCAACCTCCTCTTCTCCCATGTGTCCATGTCTGTTCTCCACATCTTCAACTTTATTCCTTCCGTGCAAATAGCTTCATCAGTACCATTTTTCTAGATTCCATATATATGCATTAATGTATGATGTTTGATTTTTTTCTCTAACTTACTTCACTGTGTATGACAGACTAGATTCATCCATATCATTGCCAATGACCCAGTTTTGTTCCTTAAAAAGTAATGAAGTTTTAGCTCGGGCCTGGTGCACTGGGAAGATCCAGAGGAGTCGGGTGGAGAGGGAGCTGGGAGGGAGGATCAGGATGGGGAATACATGTAACTCCATGGCTGATTCGTGTCAATGTATGACAAGACCCACTGAAATGTTGTGAAGTGATTAGCCTCCAACTAATAAAAAATAATAATAATAATAATAATTTAAAAAAAAGTAATGAAGTTTTAATGCATGCTACAATGTGGATGAACCTCAGGGACCTTATGCTAAGTAGAATAAATCAGGCAGAAAAAAAGACAAACAGTACATAATTTTGTATAACCTATATGAGCTACCTGGAATAGCCAAACTCATAGAAAATAGAATAGTGATTACCAGAGACTAGGGGTAGGAGAAAAGGAGAGTTATTGTTTAACAAGTACAGAGTTTCCGTTTGGGATCAGAAAAAATTTCTGAAAATAGATAGTGGTGATGGTTGCACAGTGATGTGAATATATGTAATGCCAACAAATTGTACACTTAAAGGTGGTTAAAATGGTAAGTTTCATGTG
Source organism: Dama dama (assembly GCF_033118175.1). NCBI lineage: Eukaryota > Metazoa > Chordata > Mammalia > Artiodactyla > Cervidae > Dama > Dama dama. Next base: position 95,965,424 of record NC_083689.1, read on the forward strand.
ACGTATATTTTACCACAGTGATACTGAAAGAACTAGACTCGTGTTCCAAAGTTGCCTGTCAGCAGGTTATACTGTAATCTGAATTGCATGATTGGACGGATTAGTCATGGGTTGGAGGTGTCAAGGTGATGATGTCATGGCCAAGTTTCTGAGTTTCCCTTTTATCAGCTGTTGGAACTCAGGATGATAAATGTGCTAGAAATCCTGCTTAGTGCAACGTACATGCAAGTTATAAGCAGCTATTCATCCATAACCTCACAGAAATACTTACATGTTGAAACCCATACCCTTAGATCAATGACATCTCCTCTTCAGAATATTCTTTGGTTTTCTCTGCAGGTAAATTTGTTGAGATATGGCCAAGTGTATGCCTTTGTTAACCCTAATCATCTCTCTGCTACACAGATATTAGTTCGTGAAGGCCTTGACCTTAGATGAAAAGCTTAAATGAAAATCCTCAAGAATCTCCAGTAGACTTTGTTACCCACAGATGTAGTCATGCATCTGCCTAAAAGCCTTTAAGCTCCTGTGGCCACCGTAACTGTTTCTTCGTTTGATCTGGTTTCTTCGTTGATGTGATTTTATTATGATTTGTTAATAAGGCTCCCTTTTCCTGCCTGCTGTCAGATGGGCTGAAGGCTGCATCGTGCACAGACACACTAAACGTGGAATCGGGCCCTCTGTGAGTCCTCCTCCATCATCATGTTGATGTCATTATGCACAGTGTTGTTTCACTTTGCATTCTTCTTGCAGTTTCACCACTCTGATTGTCTCTCAACCTGGCTGCTTCATTTCATCGCCACTAACTACCTCATCTTCAGTCAAAAGCCTGAATTTCAGGATCTTTCAGGTAGATCGCTAATTAATGTTTTTGGGGAAAAATGGTACTCTGTTTTCTTAGATTTGAGACATAATTTGTAGGAATAGCAGTTTTTAAAAAATAAGTCAGTGTGAGACATTCCTTTTAAGTATGCAGTGTGGTAATTGAGGATACTTACAGTAACCTGTGTTTCATAAGAAGCTAGACCTGTGTTGCATAAGACATTTTCTAATGCTGGTTTCATAGCTCCCATCCATTTTTAAGTGCTTTTTGTGTGTGTGTGAATTAGATAAAGTGGCCTCCCATGATATTTGCTTGTGATAAATGAGATTTGGTTTTAACCATTTAAGTCAGAAGCAACATTTAAATAGTTCGGCTTTTTAAGTTCTCTTCTTATAAAGAAAAATTCCTCCCAACTTGTACTGGTTATCTCCCATCTTTGTATTCATCCATCATATTATTTGGCAATAACAAGTTTTTACTGATCAAAGAGCGTTGCAGAATTTACTGAGCAAAGAGTATACTTAATGTGATCTTTTAAAGTCAATTATAGAGATGAAAAACAATCAAATGGTGAGCTTCTGAGTGCTGCATAAGAGCAAAGAAAATGAAAATAGAAGAGTCATCAAGGTAGTCAGTTTAGACACAGTGGTTCGCTCATGTTATTGCCTAAAAGAGAGTCAAGGAACAATCAAGTTATTGATAAAAAGGAGAAGGTAAAGATCTCCCAGTCAAGTAGTTTCAAAGGCTAAGCAGAGAAACCTCCCTAGCAGTGGCCAAAGGTCTTGGGAGGTGGGCGAGAGTGGGGTGGGCGGCAGAGGGGAGGGAGGGAGGGGGAGGGGCCAGAGCTTGTTGTTGAGCTCCTGCCAGCCACCTTCATCCAGAGTACTTCCCTTTTACCTGCGGAGATCTTAGAATTCTATGTAAAAGTTGGCTTGTAAGAGAGCATCTGATGCTAGCGGAGGTGGACCTCTCTTGTTTTCATTCGCCTATTCATTGCATAGTTAGGGAAACCAAGAAACACAGTCAGTTTTGGGCAGATGTCTTTAGCCAGTCAGCACACATTGGGTGCCTGTTGGGAGCCTCTTTCCATAGAATGTGCAAGAACCAGAATTCATTCTTGAACATGAGGCGTACATCCCCTTACTGTTAGTAGGGGGCATTCTTACACAGTTATTCTTTAATCAGGCGATTAAAAATGAAATAAATGGACATTTTGATTTTAGGGCCACCTTCATTATGCCACCTTAAGTCACCTTCATTCGTGAAAGACAAGATAATTTTCCGATTACTGTTCTGTGTAGATGTGTGATACGCGTGTGCTTCCTAGGTGGCGCTAGCAGTAAAGAACATGCCTGCCAAAGCAGGAGACTTAATAAGAGATGTGGGTTCAATCCCTGGGTCGGGAAGATCCCCTGGAGGAGGGCATGGCAACCCACTCCAGCATTCTTGGCTGGAGAATCCCATGGACAGAGGAGCCTGGTGGGCTACAGTCCATGGGTCACAAAGAGTTGGACACAACTGACTGACTGAGCATGCACGCACAGGATACCCATGGAGTACTGTTGCAACCTAGGGAGAAAGATGTTCTCTGAGTCCTTTGAGTTATTCATTTTTATTTCATTTTATTACTTATACAATTGCCTATTAAGCATGTTATGACCACCTGGCATAGTGAGAAGCAGGACTCTAGGGTGTAATTTGAGAAGGCAGGGTAAGAAAATGAGACTATGTCAGTGACTATCTCATGTTCCTTTGGTGGAAATAAAAATAGTATCCTGAGTGCTCTGATTCAGTGGTGCCTGTTCACATCCAGGACCTGTTGTGATATGTCCTCTTGGGCAGAGGAAAAAAAAAAGCCCCTGTGTATAAGGGAGAAGTTGATGGCTAATATCAGCAGTCACAAATTGACAAGTCTGTGGGTTGAATATAACTTGCCCAGGGATCTTATTTCGATCACATGGTATTATAAATTCTTTTAGTGTCAACATTTAAACATTGTAACGTGTCACATTTTTAAGAATTGAAATTTCTGGCTTCTTTTGAAAAGTTGGAAGATCTGGTGCTTCTGGGCCCATCTTCCGAGCTGGCAACACCCTGAAACGGAGCATTACCGCACATGTGCCCGACACAGTGCCACAGTCTCCTCTTCCCAGATGCCTGACTCTTGGCCTATTTCACGTGGGCCCTTGAGATTGAAAGGCTTCATGTCACAGTCCCTTTACAGCTTACTTAAAGAATGGCTCATTTTCAATTATCAGATTATTTTTGGAATTATAAGAAATGTTTTCCCTTAACTGGGGATTTTTCTTCATTAGAGGTGTTTAGAAATTGAAAAGTGAGACTGGAAAAGACCTTGTGTTAATGCTGCCGCCGACACATCATAACTCAGTGAAAGAGCTCATTAAATACTAGGTGTATTTTACATACCAGATTCATATGAAAGCAAACAGCAATGCACAGGAATATGTTGCTCTTGGCACTTATGGATTCATTATTCTGTTTAATTTATCTCAGTATTATGTTTTATATTGTAACAGGTTTTTTGGTCTTGTTTTGATTTTTGCTGGCTACCAGAGCTCATCTACAATAAATTTTTTCTCTCTTTTCTTTAATGTTAACTGGGGGAGCAGTCTTAAATGTACAATTGATTTCCCTGAGCAGCTAGGCCCCGCAGCCTGGATCAGGACCTTGCTAATCCAAATTACAATAGATGGGATCAAACAGTAGATGGAGAAGTGGAAACTGGCATAGCAGAAGGAAACCTCAATGCCCACAGAAGGGAATACTAATGAGAAACAAGCTGATCCAGCCAGCAGCATACTGTAAAGCCTTAAAAATTCGTGGGACCTGGTATTTCAGAAAGCAGAATGAGATTTGGGGCTGAAAGCCACAGAGCTAGTTGAATGCTTCTGCTGCACTCTGTCCCACCCAGGCAGGGAGCTGCTCCCTCTCCATCACAAGAATTGGGGGTGTATTCCTGGAAAAGTTAAGCCACAAAAGCTAGAGAATCATAAGCTCAGAGTATGGCTGAGATTGGGGCAAGGAGCTGGACTGAAAACACAGGGATGGTGTGAAAGTGCACATATTATGCAGGAAGCCTCCAGCCTCCTGCCCATCTCCAGCTTCTAGAGTTTTGGCAGCCAGGTGTTTGACTCCCACCTTGACTCTTCACCAGGCAGCAAGTCCTGCCCATGCCCCAAAGATTTCCAAACAGCTTTCTAGCATTTCACTTTTAAATATGAAGAGGTTAACTGAGGATCAATTGGTATTTGAGGCACTGTCCAATGGGAAAGATGAATACCAAAGCAAAATGAAGAAAAACGGAAGAGAAGGAATTTATAGGAACAAAGAGTAGAAGGAAATCTTAAAAAAAAAAAAAAAAAAAAACCCTGTAATTAATATCCGCAAAGAATAAGAGATACATGTTTGTAAAGATAGAATGTTATAAAAGGGAAACAGCATTCATAGAGACCGGGTGTAGAATAATGGTTGCTGAGATGTGGGGGAGAGGGGACAAGGCGATGATGTTTGATGGGTGTAGAGTTTTAGTTTTGCAGGATGAAGAGTTCTGGAGATTGGTTGACAACCATGTGAATGTACATAACACGACTGAACTGTACACTTTAAAATAGTTTAGATGGTAAATTTTATATTACATGTATTTTAGCATAAAATGATAAAAGAATAAGAAGTTGCTCTTGAAAATTAGGATAGCAAAAAAAAAACTGTAACAGAACAACCAAACAACTAAATAAATAAATGAGTAGAAAGATCAAGGTAAGGAAATCTCCTAGAAAGTAGGACAAAAAGAGGAAAAAAAGGTTTAAAAAAAAAAGTTGGAGGCTTAGTGCAGGAGTGCAGTATCTGAGTGATAGAAGTTAATACAGGAAGAAAGAAAAAAACACTGAGGAGGAAATTATCAAAGACATAATACAAGAAGTTACCCCATTACTGAAGGAACTGAATCAGCATATTAAAAGGCTCAGCTTAATGAATGAACAAGGTCCATCATTGGATATGCAGGAACACCTACTTATAAATAGGAAAATGTAAATATTTGTAGAATAAAAAAACCCCGCAGATGACTTATCAGCGACTGTGAATCTGAATGGTAGTAGGAAGCAATGGGGTACTGTCTTCAACATACTGAGGGACGATTTCATACCAGACCAGATGATCTGTTCAGTGTAAGATGCCTCATCACAAACAAGGTCTCAGAAATACTTCTTATGCTTGCCCCCCTTTCAGGAAGCTAATAAAAGTTGTGCTTCACCAAAACTAGAGAAAACAGAGTGAAAGACTTGAAGTCTAGGAGCAGAAGGGAAAAAGAATGGGAGGACTTTAGAGTTTGGAAGGCAGAGTTAGCGACAAAGAAAACTAATTAGATGAAAACCACAACGTCCTTTATCTCCGAGAAAAAGAAGTCTTACTTGGGGGAAAAAAAGAAAAAAGGATGTAATCAAATACTACTTGATGAAGCAGTGACATGATGTATATAATTGTAAGTGACAGGACAGCGTGAATCCTGATGAGTGATTGAGAGGAGGGGAGGAAGTATACAGCAGAGCTTGGGTCTCATCTGTTACACAGGAAACCAATACTTAATATTGAAAGTTGATCCCATATAAAATATATTCAATTAATACTCTTTTTCTAAAACTTTTAGTGGAAGAACGCAGTTTTGTTGAAAAGCACAGATGGCCATCGACTATGTACTTGAAGCAGCTTGCGGAATACAGGAAGTATATTCACTCCCGGAAGTGTCGTTGCTTAGTAATGTAACCTGGAGTTTCTATATCCATGCATTTTTTTTCTTGTAATTATGAAGAATGGGGTACTTCTGGGTTCCAGGAAAATTCTTGCGACCGAAACAAATATGGGAGTTTGAAAAGACCACCATTCAGCTTAACGTGCTTATTAGATCTTGTTGGAAAAAACTATCATTGTGATCTTACAAGGGAACAAAATATACTGTAGGTTAAAATGAAGACTTCACCCTAGCATATAAAGCTGTGTACAGCTACTTTTTCCTTTAAGATTCCTTATTGGTTTAGTGATATGAATATCCTTTCCATTTAAGAAATGTTCAAATTTTTTAAAAATCATGTAGTATTAATGCAGAAGTTTCATCATCTGATTAATTGCTCTGTTAAAATAAGGGCCATTTAAAGACCCAGTATGACTGTTTCTATAATGAGAAATCTAGAAGACTGATTAAACTGAGATCTTAGAAATTTTCCTGGGATTTTAAACATGAAATGCCACTTCATTCCAAATCAAGTGACAATGTTCGAACCATAATGAAAAAAAAAATCTGTTTTTTAATCTGAACAACCCACCTGATCCACCTTGCCTCTCCTCCATGGTTCTTATTAGCCAGGAAATCTGTATAGGGCTGGCTTTGTGGCCATGTAGCCTCTGTGCTCACACAGGGCCCCCTGCTTAGAAGGGCACCATGCTTGATCCACTGCCCTGCGATCACCGTCTTAAAATTCATGATGTTTGAAGGAGGGCCCTGCATTTTCACTCTCTACTGGGCCCCCCCAGATTATGCATATCTCCTTGCAGGGTATGTTGTCTTGCTCAGAATGTTATCTTCTCTGAAAGCAGAAAAGAGGCACTGACATCAAGCAAAAAGAAGGAAGCTTGCCGAGGAAAGAGATCGCGTGGGGTTTCTCCCACGAGGAAGTCTGTACCACCCAGGGCCTCGCTCCTCTGCCACCTCAACTGGCAAGTGAGAAATGCGTCGTGTTGGTTTCACTTTGAGACACTCAGAGTCCTGGCTTCACACAGATAAATACTTTCCTGATCACTCTGTAAGACCAGGATGTTGGTAAAAGTGACTGGCCGGTGTGACTTTAATATGCATTTATGAAAATGCTCGTAGGAAAAGATGCTTTCTAGAGAATCTGCAATCAAAGGCTCAAGAATTTTCTTTCTTTTAGTATATTTACTAACATTAAGATGTCAATGGCTTGAACTGTGTGAATTCTGTCTGTGAACTGAAAGGGTATTTAATGAAGAATAACATGAATCTTGTCCTTCAGGATTTTATCTAGTAAGTTCAAAGAAAGGATATAAATCAAGACTTGTTGCATGGAAAGAAAAAGGTGCTAAGAGGACAGAATTATAGTTTCTTTTGAATCACATGTCAGCAGGAACAATTACATCAGAAGCTTAGAAGCTGAGAGATGGAAAACCAGATTACTATTTATTGTTAGCATCCTTTTCATCTGTAATAAGGTATTGGAATATATTTTTATTTTAATTTCCAGTGACTTAAGAATATGCATAGTTTTTGCCCACCTATTCTAAGGTTTGTTTAAACAGTTTTATGCCATAGATTAGAAACAATACTATACAGTTAGTCCTTGAATGTTTGCCAACAACTGTCAGAATAAAACAGTAAAAATCCCCTACAAATATCTTACAAGAAGCCTTATTTTAATTGGATTGTGTTGATAAAGATTACTGGAATGCATTTTTAATTTTTGTATTTAATTCATTTGAATTAATCAACTCTCCCACTTGACAAGGATTAATTAGCATTGTAAAGAATAAATACTGAAGTAGATTTTTTAGTAATTCATTCACATTTAAGGCCTTTTGAAATGTAATGATAGCCTTTTGCTTTTCATAAGCATATCCTTACCCCTACATTAATTACAGCATTATGTCTAAGTAACTTTTAAGCTAGGACATTGAAAAATATAAGTGCTAAAGTAAAATATTTCCTTGAAAATACTATTGAACACTTCAGTAGACTGTAGATAGTTTCTAGGTTGTTGGCCCTAAGTGGAGGTTGGCTTTGGGAGCTGCAGCTCCGTTGGCATTGAGCATGTAGTTTTTATTATGAAAGTTCTTTGCCTCCTGCGAGTGAGTCAGACACACAGATGTCACAGCTCTCCTGTGCTAGTCAGAACAGCAATCAAGTTAGTGTTTAAACCTAGACTCTGCAACACCTTTGGATTAACTCGATTTAAAATAACAAGAGGTTTTTAAAAAAGCAAAAACAAAAAACGTACAAACTCTCTTGGAAAATGAGTGCTCTTTTAGAGTTTTTCTAATTGAAAGATTATTTCTAGGTGAATGTATGCTTTCTGCTGATCTCTGCTTCAATATATTTATCAGTCATTTTATTTAGAGAAGATACTGTATTGTATCAATAGAACTAAGGCCTTTTCTTTTGGGGCCAGATTCTCACCTTATATAACCCTTTATATACTTCTGACCACTCTGTGTTCACATTGTAGGAGAGTAGGCGTATAATGTAGAAGGTTTCGGTAACCTACCTGAAATTCACCCTGTCTAATCCAGCACGGTGGTTTCCTGTTGGGCCGAAGCAGAAAACTGAAGAACTAGGTAAATTTGACTTTCTGGACAGCTGAACTTCTCAACTGTAATTTTAAAAACTACACTACACTGATACAGCTAATCAGACAAAGATGTCCTCATGTATTTTATTTAATTTAAATAATCTGTTTAATTCTGTCTTGAATAATTTTGCAAAGAAGGGTATGTGTGTATTTTAATATAGCCTGACCTGAATTTATATGTTTTTAGTTTTAGTATTTAACACTTTTGTAACAAATAAACCTTTTTTTTAAAACAAGCTTCACACAGTGTTGTGTAGTTATTTTCACTTTGGATGTGAATTGCCGAAGTAAATTTGGGAATCCTGCCTTGTATTTCTCAAGCATAATTGTTTTTGAAAACCATTATGTGCAAAATATTTAGAATGTTGATATGTTAGCTGTGATGAGATAAAGAAATTTATATTATCTTTAACAACTGGTAGAATTTCTCTTAAGAATATCTTATTTCTTTTTAAAAAATGCTTTGATAATTATGTAGCATAGAAATGAGCACTTATGTGTTATTTTTGGGGGCAAGACTTTTGAGAAACAGAGGCAACTGCACATAATAGCAGGTTAAGAATTTGGGTCTTTCCAGCAAAATGAAAAGGCACCCTGCTGACTGGGAGAAAATATTTGCAAGTTCTATATCTGATAAAGGGTTAGCATCCAAAATATGTGAGGAACTCATATAACTCAATAGCAAAAAAAAAAAAAAACAACAACAAAACAAAATAAGCCAATTAAAAAGTATGCAGAGGATCTGAATAGACCTTTTTTCAAAGAAGACATACAGAAAGCAGGCAGGTACATGAAGAGATGCTCAGGATCATCAATTTTCAAAGAAATGCCAATCAGAATCACAATGAGGTATCACCTCACACCTGTCAGAATGGCTGTCATCAAAAGGACAGGAAATAACTGTCGGTGAGGATGTGGGGAAACATTGAGCACTGTTGGTAGAGATGTAAACTGACGCAGCTACTATGGGGAACAGTGTGGAGGCTTCACAAAAACTAAAAGTGAGCTACCATGCGATCCAGCATTTCCACTCCTGGGTGTTTATCTGAAGGAAATGAAAATACTAACACAAGAGGATTTCTGCATTCTCGTGTTCATCGCAGCATTGCAATATTCAGGATATGGGAATAACCTCAGTATCCATCAGTGGGTGAAGGGATAAAGAAAACATGCCATATATATGTGTGTGCACATACAATGGAACACGATTTGGCCATGAAATATAAAATCTTACTATTTGTGACAACATGAATGGACCTTGAGGACATTGTGCTGAGTGAAATAAGTCAGAGAAAGACAAATGCCATATGATCTCACATATGTATTGCTGTTGTTCAGTTGCTAAGCCGTGTTCTACTCTTTGTGACCCATGAACTACAGCACACCAGGCTTCCCGGTCCTTCACTATCCCCTAGAGTTTGCTTAAACTCATGCCCACTGAGTTGGTGATGCCATCCAGCCATCTCATCCTCTGTCGTCCCCTTCTCCTCCTGCCTTCAGTCTTTCCCAGCATCAGGGTCTTTTCTAACGAGTCAGCTCTTCGCATCAGGTGGCCAAAGTATTGGAGTTTCAGCTTCAGCATCAGTCCTTCCAATGAATATTCAGGGTTGATTTCCTTTAGAATCGACTGGTCTGATCTCCTTGCAGTCCAAGGAACTCTCAGGAGCCTTCTCCAGCACCACTGTTTGAAAGCATCAATTTTTCAGTTCTCAGCCTTTTCTATTGTCCAGCTCTCACATCCATACATGACTACTGGAAAAACCATAGCTTTGACTGTCCTGACATTTGTTGGCAAAGTGATGTCTGTGCTTTTTAATATGCTAAGTTTGTCATAGCTTTTCTTCCAAGAAGCAAGTGTGTTAACGGCTGTAGTCACTATCTGCAGGGATTTTAGAGCCCAAGAAAAGAAAATCTGTCAGCGTTTCCACTTTTTCCCCATCTATTTGCCATGAAGTGATGGGACCAGATGCCATGATCTTAGTTTTTTGAATGTTGAGTTTTAAGCCAGGCTTTTCACTCTCCTCTTTCACTTTCAGCAAGAAGCTCTTTAGTTCCTCTTCACTTTCTGCCATTAGAATGGTATCATCTGCATATCTGAGGTTATTGGTATTTCTCCTGTCAGTCTCGATTCCAGCTTGTGATTCATCCAGCCTGGCATTTCACATGATGTACTCTGTGTAAAATGTAAGTAAGCAGGGTGACCATATGCAGCCTTGATGTACTCCTTTCCCAATTTTGAACCAGTCTATTGTTCCATGTCTGGTTCTAACTGTTGCTTCTTGTCCTGAATACAGGTTTCTCAGGAGACAGGTAAGGTAGTCTGGTATTCCAGTCTCTTTAAGAATTTTCCATAATTTGTCGTGATCCACACAGTCAAAGGCTTTGGCGTAGTCAGTAAAGCAGAAATAAATGTTTTTTTTAATTCTCTAGCTTTTTCTATGTTCCAACAGATGTTGGAAATTTGATCTCTCATTTTTTCTGCTTTTTCTAAATCCAGCTTGTACATCTGAGAGTTCTGAGTTCACATGCTGTTGAAGTCTACCTTGAAGGGTTTTGAGTATTACCTTGCTTGCATGTGCAATGAGCGCAATTGTATATGTATATGAAATATTAAACTAAAAAGGCCTCAAAAACTGAGCATATAGATTTAGAGAATATATTGGTAGTTGCCAGAGGCAGGGGGTAAGGGAAGTGTGAAATGGGTGAAGAAGTCAAAAGTTATAAACTTCCAGTTATAAAATAGGTGGTGAGACTATAATGTACTGCATGGCATCTATAGTTAATAGTACCATGTTGTGTGTTTGAAAGTTGCTAAGAGAATAATACTAAAAGTTTTCATCACAGGGGAAAAAATTTGTAACTAAGTGGTGATGGATGTTAACTACTCATTGTGGTGATCAGTTTGCAATATATGCAAATATCAAATCATGATGTTGTATACCTAAAATGAATATAATGTTGTATGTCAATTATATCTCAGTTTTTAAAAATTGGAAGTTTCCAGGGTTGAGGAGCACAGGTAGGAGGAGGCAAGAGACCAGGTAGGAGGAGGCGAGAGACCAGGCAGCCACAACATGAGATGGAATGTGCACTATATATTACAGCCCCTCCCTAGAATGTTCCCAAGCTGCCAGTTAAGTCTCCTGAACCCATAAAGATCTCCCACAGTTCCATTAGAATTATATTCCTAACTCAAATCTAACCTGGGAACAAACCCTTCTAGAAGACTCCCAGTGCCTGTTGAAGAACCTCCACAATCCTCACCGCCAGCAGCGTCTTTCATGACCTAGCCCCAGCTTTTCTGCCTTGACAAGTAGAACTTCCATCCAGACTGTCTGTGTGCTTACTTGCACACCTCACACTCTCCCTTGGCTTGGGTTGGGTTACCATTTCCTGTCTACTTTGCAAGCTCCAGCGTATGGTGTAGTGGAGGTCATCATGCTCAGTCATGTCTGACTCTTTGCGACCCCATGGACCATAGCCCGTCAGGCTCCTATATCCATGGAATTTTCCAGGCAAGAATACTGCAGTGGGTTGCCTTTTCCTACACCAGGGGATCTTCCTGACCCAGGGATTGAAACTGTATCTCTTGCTTTTCCAGAATCAGAAGCCCCTATATCCTGTAGAGTCCCACGTAAATGATATCTCTCCCTTACTTTCCATGCCTCTTCCAGGAAGAAGTAATTCCATCTTCATGTATCTTTTCTTAGTTCTTTCTTTATGCCCTTCTTATGGCAGTTGAGCTTCCCTGATATCTCAGTTGGTAAAGAATCCACCTGCAATGCAGGAGACCCCAGTTCGATTCCTAGGTTGGGAAGATCTGTTGGAGAAGGGATATGCTACCCACTCCAGTATTCTGGCCTGGAGAATTCCATGGACTGTATAGTCCATGAGATCGCAAAGAGTTGGACACAAATGAGCAACTTTCACTCCACTTCACTCTGGCAGTTACTGCGTTTTAGGTGTTAACATCTTAGTGGTCTGCATTTGGCTACAGCTTGAGAGCTGGGACCATGTCTTGGTTTACGGGGAGGCGATGAACAGATAAAATGGAAGAGTGGTAAGGGATAGATCATTGAGGGGATACAGAACCTGTGCAAAGTGACCCTTGGAAACATCTCTGGGAGTCCCCACTGGAGGTTAGCAGTGAGTCGGGCTGTGGGGACAGAAAGGTTCCTATTGTGCATACTGAAGGAGAAACAGCTCCAGTGTTACACATAATGTTTGTCTGAAATGCTTCTTTAACTGCATGCAAATAATTTCCTGGCACGTGCTGACCATGTTCTAAAAGTCTTTGTTGTCCTGCTCTACTATTGCAGCTTACTGTTATGATCAGATTAGTATGAGAGTGTATGAAATCCTCTTACACGTTCAGAGCAAGGAGCTCTCTTATTTACTCCTTTTTAAGAAAATAGCATGCAATTTAGTGGACACAATATATTCCCTACTTTAAAAAAGTGAAAAGGAGATGGGAACTCAACCCCTCTTCCTCTGTGGAAATTTGGACTGGAAGATCAGCAGGAGACTTTTTTTTTTTTTAAAGAACAAAATTAATTTGTCTTTCAGTGTAGGAGGCTAGAAATCCAAATTTAAGGTGTCCACAAGGCTGTGTTCTCTCTGAAGACTCTAGGGAGGCTTCTTCCCTGCTCCTTCCTGATTTCGGGCAGCTGTTGGCAGTCGCGGGTATTCCTTGGCTTATTGATAGAATAGCATCAGACTGTTCCTCCAGCTTCACACACCCGTCTCCCTCCATGTGTGTCTTTGTCCAAGTATCTCTTGTAGAAGAACACCAAAGTCAGAGCCCACCCTAACAGGAGGACCTCATCTTAACTTGATTACATCTGTAAGACCCTATTTCCAAGTAAGATCACATTCTCAGGGAGAGGATTAAGACTTGCATATAGCTTCTTGGTGGGCATGACTCAACTTCAACACCTTCTCTAGCACAGTCAGTGCTTTTTGCCCTGATTTATCCTCGTCTGTATTGAGGGTGTAAACTTTTGCATATGTGTAAGCCAGTATGGTGTTACAATCGTTTTACTTTTAATCTTTCTGATTTAGATTTATCATGTATACTCAGCCCTGCTTGGCTTTTGCTTTGTAATAGAGACTGAGACTCTTCTCTTTCAATAAGTATATGCCATTTATATTAAAAATGTGTGATTCTAGCTTCACATTATGCTTTTTCTTATTGCTTTATTTTTTCTCTAAAGTTTTGTATACATATTTGTTTTATGTGGGTTGGGTAGCTGACTATATCTTGGAAGCTTTCTATGCTGTTTTGGAATATATTAGTGTTTTATTTTACACGTATAAGATTTTTAATGCTTGATATTTTATTTTGGAAACACTAGGGACAATGATGATTTAGCTCTGATTCCTTTTCTCCAACACCAGCTTAGTAGGTACTGGTGTAAGTATTATTTCTTCTAATGCTTACTTTACACCTTAAACTATATTCAGTCCCAACTGTTTGAATTATCAGAATATAAATGAGACTTTTAGAGTTCTGATCATAAAAGCTGAAATAACCAATATTCTTGCACAACCATCTAGCTCTTTTCCCAACTTTGATTAGTTTTATTGTTTCTTTGTTGTCATTGATTCATATTATAGACCAGAAATGTGATTCCAAGAGTTGTTTCTTCCATAGTTTTCAGGTTAAACCAATTTTAGACTCACTTCTCTCCTTCCATTACAGTGTCTCTGTTCAACTTGTGTGCAACTGAGGTTTATCTTTTAACAGTTTCTTCAAGGTGCATATATAGGAAATACATTTTTGTAATCCTTATATGGTCATAGGTACCCACTGTTGCCTTTCTGGGCTTCCCTGGTGGCTCAGCTGGTAAGGAATCCGCCTGCAATGCGGAGACCTGGGTTCGGTGCCTGAGTTGGGAAGATCCCCTGGAGAAGGGAATGGCTACCCACTCCAGTTTTCTGGCCTGGAGAATTCCGTGGACTGTATAGTCCATGGGGTCGCAAAGAGTCAGACACGACTGAGCGACTTTGACTTCATTGCCTTTCTAGTTCAACAATCTGTCTGGGTATAACATTTTGTTCACACTTTTATTTCCTGGAGGCTTTTGAATTTATCCCTCCACTGCTTTCTCAAGAGAGATATATATATTGTTGTGAACCTTAAAGCCAGCCTGATATTTCTCCCTTATAAGTTATTTGACCTTTTTGCTGAAATTCCTAAAGAATTATATTCTGTTTTTTTCAAGGTCCATGCTGTTCTTACTTTGCATGACATAAGCAGATAAGTTTTCTGCGTATTTTCTGGCACTGATAGTATGGAAGGTAAATAGGAACTAGCTGTATCTCTCAGCTCCATTCAGTAAGCTGAAATGACTTCTTTGATTTGAAAAGTTCGTTAATGAATTTTAGATCTGGAATCTTCTTTTAAAATTCTTTTTATTTTTAATTGGAGGATAATTGCTTTAGAGTGTTGTGTTGGTTTCTGCCACGCGTGCGTGCTAAGTCACTTCCGTCATGTCCGACTCTTTGCGGCTCCTCTGTCCTCATCTCCAGCTTTGCAGGCGGATTCTTTACCACTGAGCCACCAGGGAAGCCCCGGGTTTCTGCCGTACAAGAGTGCAAATCAGCTGTGAGTGTGCGTACGTCCTCTCCCTCATAAACCTTCCTCCCACCCCTGGAGCTTGTCACAGAGCACTGGCTGTGCTTCCTGTGTTACACAGCCGCTTCCTACTGGCTTTCTGTTTTACATTTGATGATATATATGTTTCAGCGATCTCAGTTCATCCTACCTGCTCCTTCCCCCATTGTGTCCACAAGTCCATTCTCCATGGCTGCATCTCTCTTCCTCCCCTGCAAATAGTTTCATCAGTACCATTTTTCTAGATTCCATATGTATGTGTTAATATATGAATTCATTTTTCTGACTTCACTCTGTTTAACAGGCCCTAGGTTCATCCACCTCACTAGCACTGACTCAAATTTGTTCCTTTTCTTGGCTCAGTAATATTCCATTGTATATATGTACCACAACTTCTTTATCCATCCGTCTGTCAACAGGCATCTAGGTTGCTTCTGTGTCCTAGCTGTTATAAATAGTGCTGCAAGGCACATTGGGTTTATTTATGTGAGTACAAACAAATGAAAATGCGTGTTCTCATTTTTCTCCCTGTGGTCAACAGAATAATGCTTCCCACCAACATCCACATCCTAATCCCCAAAACCTATGAATGTTACCTTTCATGGCAAAAGGGATTTTGCAGGTGTGATTGAGGTAAGGTTCTGGTTCAGGAAAGGTTATCCTGAGTGGTCCATTGTGATCCCAAGGACTCTTATAAGAGGGAGGCAGTACGGTAAGAGGAGAGGAGGCAATGTGGGGATGCTCTCATCCCTGTCTTCGGAGGGTAGCATTTCGGAGGAAGTAGCACCTGGAAGAGGGAATGGCAACCCACTCCAGTATTCTTGCCTGGAGAATCCCCCTGGACAGAGGAGCCTGGTGGGCTATAGTCTGTTGGGTCGCAAAGAGTCAGACACGACAGTGACTGACCACTCTTTGAAGACAGAGGGAAGGGGTCATTAGTCAAAGGAGAAGAACTGCCTCTAAAGCTGGAAAAAGCAAGGAACGGATGAAAACCCTACTTCTATGCATCGGCACTGAGTTAAATCTTGGAGACAGAGTTCTCATATTACTTTGCCAGCCAAAGGGGCACACAGCAGGCTATATCCTTGAATATGTGTGTCCCAACCTGAAAGTGTGGGTGTTGTGAAAGTGAAAAGTTTAAGTCGCTCAGTCATGTCTAACTCTTTGCGACCCCATGAACTATCCAGTCCATGGAATTCTCCAGGCCAGAATACTGGACTGGGTCGCCTTCCCTTCTCCAGGGGATCTTCCCAACCCTGGGATCGAACCCAGGTCTCCCACATTGCAGGCAGATTCTTTACCAGCTGAGCTACCAGGGAAGCCCAAGAATACTGGAGTGGGCAGCCTGTCCCTTCTCCAGGGGATCTTCCTGACCCAGGAATTCAACTGGGGTCTCCTGCATTGCAGGTGGATCGTTATCAACCAAGTCTTATAATCAAGGGCCGGGTTTCTTTTAAGGGTCAGGGTGCTTGCAGGGCCTACATTCCTTCAGTCCGGAGATCATCTGGCATCAGATGCTCTCTTGGTCTGTGGTTCTGGAGGTTATTGAACTGTGATCTTCCTCCTGGAATGAAGAATGCTTCATCTAGAAGTTAATGTCTTCCATATGTTGGGGGTTTTAGTTCTGCACTGGAGCTCAGATTGGTTCATGTATGTTCCTTGAGGGGGAACCAGGACCCTGCCCTGAAGCTGCACTGCTGTTTCTTGTCTGTTCCTCTCTGTCTCTTCACCCCCTCCCATTTGAACTTGCCCTTTAGAACTCAGGTAAGGTCTTGGCCTTGAAGCACAAGGTGAACTCAAGATTGCCAGGAGAAATATCAATAACCTCAGATAAGCAGATGACACCACCCTTATGGCAGAAAGTAAACAAGAAATAAAGAGCCTCTTGATGAAAGTAAAAAAGGAGAGTGAAAAAGTTGGCTTAAAGCTCAACATTCAGAAAACTAAGATCATGGCATCTGGTCCCATCCCTTCATGGCAAATAGATGGAGAAACAGTAGAAACAGTGGCAGACTTTATATTTTGGGGCTCCAAAATCACTCCACATGGTGACTGCAGCCATGAAATTAAAGGATGCTTACTCCTTGGAAGAAAAGTTATGACCAACCTAGATAGCATATTAAAAAGCAGAGACATTACTTTGCCAACAAAGGTCTGTCTAGTCAAGGCTATGGTTTTTCCAGTGGTCATGTATGGATGTGAGAGTTGGACTGTAGAGATTGCTGAGCACCGAAAAGTTAATGCTTTTGAATTGTGGTGTTGGAGAAGACTCTCAAGAGTCTCCTGGACTGCAAGGAGATCCAACCAGTCCATCCTAATGGAAATCAGTCCTGAATGTTCATTGGAAGGACTGATGTTGAAGCTGAAACTCCAGTATTTGGCCACCTGATTTGAAGAGCTGGCTCATTGGAAAAGACCCTGATGATGGGAAAGATTGAAGGCGGGAGGAGAAGGGGATGACAGAGGATGAGATGGTTGGATGGCATCACCGACTCAATGGACATGAGTTTGAGTAAACTCCAGGAGTTGGTGATGGACAGGGAGGCCTGGTATACTGCAGTCCATGGGGTTGCAAAGAGTCGGACACGACTGAGCAACTGAACTGAACTGAAGGTCTTGGAGGGGCTTCCCTGGTGGCTCAGTGGTAAAGAATCTGCCTCCCAATGTAGGAGACTGGAGTTTGATCCTTAGGTAGGGATGATCCCTTAGAGGAGGAAGTGGCAACCCACTTCAGTATTATTGCCTGAGAAATCTCATACCACTTAGTGACCGAGCCTGCGTGAAGGTCATGGAGGCTGAATGAAGCCTGTTTCCTGCAAACAAGAAATGGGGGACATAGATAGACTGTGCCCTGGAGCCCAACATGGTTCCTGCTTGGTTTCAGAGCCAGATTCTCCCTTCAGAGCCTACAGAATGAACCATCCCTGCTGACATCCTAACTTTAGCCCAGTCAGACTGATTTTAGACTTCTTACCCCAAACTGTAAGACAATAAATTTGTATTGTTTTAACACCATGAAGTTTATGATCATTTGTTAAAACAGTAAAAGGAAACAAATATACCCATTACTCATATAAAGATGACATGAATTATTATATATTCCTTACTCTCAATCCATTTAAGGAGGATTGAATGGGTCTTAATGCCTTTAATGTAGGAATTCATTAAACCAGTTGTTGTCAAGCTGTAGTTATCATCAAGTCACCTGAAAAGCTTTTCTTTTTTCAATTTTTTAAGAGTTAAAAAAAAGCTGGCCACACCCTGCAGCACGTGGGACCTTAGTTCACTGACCAGGGATCAAACCTACACCCCTTACATTGGAAGGTGGGGTCTTAAGCACTGGACTGCCAGGGATGTCCCCTAAAAGACTGTTGGAATTCTGGGCCCCAGTTCTGGAGTTCTGATCTTTTAGATTTTGTTTGGGCCTTGAGAATTTACATTTAAAACAAGTGCCTGGTTGATTCTGATGCTACTGATCCATAGAACAGGCTTTGAGAACCCACTGTAGAGTTCTGTATCTCTTGGGTCTGAAGCATCCAGCTTCTCCAGGGCTCCCCCTTCCCTCCTCCATTAGTTTGACTTGACTTCTAGACCCATGTCAGTCCTCTGTCTTCTTGAAAGTTCTTCTGGCTTTTCTGCCTTCCCTTTACTTTGATAGTTCTGCTTTACAAGTTCAGTTCAGTTCAGTCACTCAGTCGTGTCTGACTCTTTACGACCCCATGGACTGCAGCATGCCAGGCCTCCCTGTCCATCACCAACTCCTGGAATTTGCTCAAACTTATGTCCATTGAGTTCGTGATACCATCCAACCATCTCATCCTCTGTCATCCCCTTCTCCACCTGCCTTCAATCTTTCCCAGCATCAGGGTCTTTTCCGGTGAGTCAGTTCTTTGCATCAGGTGGCCAAAGTATTTCGAGCTTCAGCTTCAATATCAGTCCTTCCAATGAATATTCAGGACTGATTTCCTTTAGGATGGACTGGTTGGATCTCCTTGCAGTCCAGGGAACTCTCAAGAGTCTTCTCCAACACCACAGTTCAAAAGCATCCATTCTAAGGTGCTTAGCTTTCTTTATAGTCCGACTCTTACATCCATATATGACTACTGGAAAAACCATAGCTTTGACTAGATGGATTTTTGTTGGTAAAGTAACAAAATGTCTATGCTTTTTAATATGCGGTCTAGGTTGGTCATAGCATTTCTTCCAAGGAGCAAGCATCTTTTAATTTCTTGGCTGCAGCCACCATCTGCAGTGATTTTGGAGCCCAGAAAAATAAAGTCAGCCACTGTTTCCACTGTTTCCCCATCTATTTCCCATGAAGTAATGGGACCAGATGCCATGATCTCCGTTTTCTGCATGTTGAGTTTTAAGCCAACTTTTTCACTCTCCTCTTTGACTTTCATCAAGAGGCTTTTTAGTTCTTTGCCTTTCTGCCATAAGGGTGGTGTCATCTGCATATCTGAGGTTATTGATATTTTTCCTGGCAATCTTGATTCTAGCTTGTGCTTTATCCAGCCTGACATTTCTCATGACGTACTCTGCATATAAGTTAAATAAGCATGGTGACAATATGCAGCCTTGACGTACTCCTTTTCCTATTTGGATCCAGTCTGTTGTTCCATGTCCAGTTCTGACTGTTGCTTCTTGACCTGCATATAGATTTCTCAGGAGACAGGTCAGGTGGTCTGGTATTCCCATCTCTTTAAGAATTTTCCACAGTTTGCTGTGATCCACACAGTCAAAGGCTTTGGCATAGTCAGTAAAGCAGAGTAGATGTTTTTCTGGAACTCTCGTGCTTTTTCGATGATCCAACGGATGTTGGCAATTTGATCTCTGGCTTCACAAGAGTTTGACCAAAAGAGCAGAGTTCCCCCTGAGGCTTGGACCTGTCTCCCAGGATGATTCTGCTTGGGGGAGCGATGATGGGAGGAGAGGGTACAGGAGGTGTGGGCTGGACTCAGACAGTAAGCCTACAGTCCTCACCTTGCACGGCCATTGACCTTCCAATCTCCTGTCATGCTCAGGGTTTCTTTAGGTTTATCCTGCGTGTGTGCTGAGTTGCTCAGTCGTGTCTGACTCTTTGTGACCCCGTGGACTATAGCCCTCCAGGCTCCTCTGTCCATGGAATTTCCCAGGCAAGAATACTGGAGTGGGTTGCCATGCCCTCCTCCAGGGCATCTTCCTGACCAAGTGATTGAACCAAAGTCTCTGGCGGCTCCTGCATTGATATATGGATTCTTTACCACTCAGCCACCTGGGAGGCTGGCTTGTTCAGACGCTCAGTCGTGTCTGACTCTTGCGACCCCACGGACTACATAGCCTGCCAGACTTGTCTATCTGTGGAATTTCCCAGGCAAGAATGCTGGAGCGGTTTCCTCTTCCAGGGGATCTTCCCAGCCCAGGGATCGAACCCACATCTCTTACATCTTCATTGGCAGGCTTATCCTGAGTGCTGGTCATTTACCTTATTATCCAACAGATGACACAAGGCTGTGAATCCTCAATGAATTAATGTAAAATTCTGAAAGACTTAGAAAACAGCGTTATATGCACTTTTAAACAGAAAATCTGAGTTCATCAATCTTTTCTGTTAGTAATGACAGATTTTACTACTTTCTCAAAATATACTTTTTTTCCTGAAAATCTCCTACCTTTTTGTTTTCTTCTGATTTGAAAAAATTTATTCAGCTTCCCTATTAAAAACTGGAAACAATATTGGAACACATCGTAAGTAATCATTTTTAAACTGGAGACACTTGTAGGGCAAAGTTTGGTTAAACCAGTTTTGTGAGTCCAGAGCATTCCTTTTATAGGTAGCAGATAACCACTGTCTCCTTGCATAGGCTTGCTTCCAACTTCTGAGTGCTTTTCAGTCCTTTCCCCTGAAAGCAAGTATCTTGTTTTTGCCTGTAATTTTAGTAAGTTTCAGGCTATCAAAAAATAACTACGAATTCCTCAGTTGCGGTTTTCATAAAATTAGAGTTTATGTAGACTCTCTTTTCCTAGAAATCTCATGTCTGATTCTCTCCCCAGGGTCATCTGGGTTCCCAAATGCATCATTTTTCTTGGGTCTTATGTCCCCTGGGTTGGAAGAGGAGTAAGGTTGTTTTTCTGAATTGATAGTGACTTTCTCTGAGGAATGAATCGCCTCATATTAAATTAGGACATTTTGGTCTATGATAACTATGTGCCAAAATCCTCAAATGGCCATGGATAAAACCCCTGGTAATGGGGTAGCAAGGCAAAGTCCAATGTTGCAATGCTCAGGTAAGGTTTAAATGCTTTCCTTGACTAGATGGAAAGAAAATTCTGGGATAATTTCCTTGGCAAGACTCAGATTTAAAGAGATCACTTAAAGTAGGTACTATCGAGCATTGCCTGGGCATTTTCCAAAGCTGCACACTCATCCACTACCACCAACACTTTCTCTTATATTCCTCACTGTTTTTAATGGATATGGTCAGAAAGGCTGATCTAGTATAGGACATTAGTAGGCATCTGACTGCTTGTATCTTACTTCATATTTATGTGTCTTTTAGCACCATTTCCAAAACATGATGGTTGTTTCAGAAGTGTGTGTTGAATGTAATGGGACACAGTTGATGGAGAACCCAGCAGTTACTGGTCTCCAGGTTGACAGCATTGACTGCTATGGCCCATTTCTGCTTAGGGACCAGAGGTTTGACCCCAGTGGGGGACACAGAGGTCACTCAGAAAAGAAGAATGAGGCTCCAGCCTCAAGCAACTTGAAGCGCAGGGCCTCCAGGGAGGGGCAAGGGTAGAAGGATGGGAGACACCCCAGAAGTAACCTTGGAGACTTTGGGGCTCGTGTTCTGTGGGCAGAGGTATAATCGAGTGCAATTTCTGTTACCACTGTTTATGTGAACGCCGTAAGCTGGTGAGGCCTGGGGAAATTGAAGTGTTGTTATTTCATCATTACTGTTTATTGCCCTTTTGCTAAGTGCCAGGCATTTTGCATATGTCATTTCCTTTTAGAGGAGAAAATAATGTAGCCCGGAAAAGTCGTCTGGCGGGGTGACTACACATGAGGGACGGAGTCAGAGTGCCCAAGCAGGCCCGGATCGCAGCTCCACCTCCTGCTCTGTGACTTCGGACAGGTGAGCTGGGGGATTTCTCTGGATTTTGTCTGCTCATTTATAAAGTGGAGCTAAGGGATGTGGCGACCTCATGGTTTCATTGGGAGGAGCAAATGAGGTCACGCATGTATGGTGCGGAAACTGGAGTCTTGCGCGGGCTAGCACCCTCTAGTGATTAGCACTGTCACGCTGACCCAGATCCTGGGGGCCCAGTGCTGTCAGGATCTCCAGCTCTAACAGAAGCACAGCGAGGGATGGCCTAAGGCCACGCAGTTAATAAGTGACCAAACTGGCTGAACTCACACCTGACTGCAAAGCCTACATGCTCTACCAAGTAGCAAACAGCCTCCATAAGCATCCTAAGAAAAATGTCAAATCATCCAGCTAAGGCAGGAATTGGTGCTCCCTTTAAATAACACTGCTGGCTCTGTGTGATATGGGAAGGCAAATGGAGACTGTACATGTCCCCGGCTCCAAGGTCAAGGAGTCATCAAGGTCATCCCTCCTCCCCCACCTGCATCTCCACCCTCCTCCTAGGAAACTTTTCCAAGGTCTAATCTGATCATGATTCTTCAAAGGTTATGATGAATTAATACACCACACTTGTGGTTAATGTTTGAAGCAAAGAGTCTGCCTGCAATACAGTAGACCTGGGTTTGATCTCTGGGTCAGGAAGATCCCCTGGAGAAGGGCATGGCCACCCACTCCAGTATACTTGTCTGGAGAATCCCATGGACAGAGGAGCCCGGCGGGCTACAGTCCATGGGGTCACAGAAAGTCAGACACGACTGAGCAACTAATACTCACCCCCTGAGACGGATGACTGGAAAGCAAGCAGCATATCCTGATATGAGGTGTCAGAAAGAAAGGTAGCTGGTTTCAGGGTTCAGTCAGCCCCAATAGCTGGGGAATGAGATTTCTTTGATAGTTCTCTCTTTTTTTTAATCGATTTTAAATTAATTAGTTAATTTAGTTATTTTTAATTCTTATAGGAAGAACCCAAGCTGCAGAGCTTTGCTTAGCCACAGGCACACAGCTAGAAAATAGCCTAACCAGGATTTTAATTCCATCCTTGTGGCTTCTACACCAGGCAGATGTATACTTAGAGCGGCAAGTACCCGACTGGTCTTGGGCCAGTTCCTGTAGGAACTGAACAATCTCTTGTTAAATAGTACAACTCAAATGGGTGAATTACATAAGCTGTAAAGTATGCCTAAGTTATTTTTCAAAGAAAGAAGAAACAAGAGACCGGAAAAAGGAATAGAAGAAGGAAAGGATGGAGGGAAGGAGGAAGGAAAAAACATGAACAGCTGGCAAAATGTTTTCTACCTGGTTCAATAACCACTGTACACCAGTGACATGGGTTCAGTGAAAGTCAGCAGAACTGGATGAAAATGGGAAGTTTGTTTCTGAGTAAATGCGTCAGTTCAGTTCAGTTCAGTCACTCAGTCCTGTCCGACTCTTTGCAACCTTATGGACTGCAGCATGTCAGGCCTCCCTGTCCTTCACTTTCTCTCAGAGTTTGCTCAAACTCTTGTCCATTGAGTCGGTGATGCCATCCAACCATCTCATCCTCTGTCGTCCCCTTCTCCTGTCCTCAATCTTTCCCAGCATCAGGGTCTTTTCCAAGGAGTCAGCTCTTCTCATCATGTGGCCAAAGTATTGGAATTTCAGCATCAACATCAGTCCTTCCAATGAACACCCAGGACTGATTTCCTTTAGGATGGACTGGTTGGATCTCCTTGCAGTCCAAGAGACTCTCAAGAGTCTTCTCCAACACCACAGTTCAAAAGCATCCATTCTTCGGCACTCAGCTTTCTTCACAGTCCAACTCTCACATCCATGCATGACCACTAGAAAAACCATAGCCTTGACTAGACGGACCTTTGTTGACAAAGTAATGTCTCTGCTTTTTAATATGCTCTCTAGGTTGGTCATAGCTTTTTTTCCAAGGAGTAAGCGTCTTTTCAATTCCTGGCTGCAGGCACCATCTGCAGTGATTTTGGAGTCCCAAAATATAAAATCTGTCACTGTTTCCACTGTTTCCCCATCTATTTGCCATGAAGTGATGGGACCATGCTTGGCCCTCATGAACGTCTTGTGACCCATGTCCCCTGCTCCCTCCCCACCCCCACCGCCACTTATACCCACAGCCTAGCCCTATGACGATACGTGATGAACAAATATAAACACTTTTGTGTGTATGTTTGCTTTTGGTAAAGGCATGCTTGCTGCAGCCTACAAAGTTGTACAGTCGGAGGACTGTCTGAAAGAATGCTCTGTTAA
This sequence comes from Dama dama, assembly GCF_033118175.1. Classification (NCBI taxonomy): domain Eukaryota; kingdom Metazoa; phylum Chordata; class Mammalia; order Artiodactyla; family Cervidae; genus Dama; species Dama dama. Next base: position 95,989,622 of record NC_083689.1, read on the forward strand.
GGATGCCATTCACACAGTTGCTGATGCCCAGGGCTGTGTAGTTTACTAACTAACACAACACAGATACTGCTCTAGCACCTCTGGAATGGCTAAAGAGTTAGACTGCGCCAGGGCCTGGTCACACTCACCTTCCCACCAGGTGTAACCAATTTCCCCATCATCCCTTAAAGCTGGAGGCGCCCCCTCCGGGAGGCTGTTTCCCTGCTATCCATCCTTTGTCTTCCTCTCCCTGTATCTGAGCAAAGGGAGAGACATGAAAGTTTGTGTGTGTGTGAGGTTTGGTGAGTTTAAGAGCAGAGTTGTTCTTGTTCTGATAGACTTTTCTTTAGAGTCGTGTTAGCTTCACAACAAAATTGAGAGGAAGGTACAGAGATTTCTCATATACCTGCTGCTTCCACACGTATGTAACCTCCCCCAATATTAACATCTATCGCCTCTACAGAATAATACACTGTTCATCATCAATTGATGAACCTACCTGGTTGCATCAGTCACCCAGAGTTGGCAGTTTACGCTAGGGGTCCCACTCTAGGGGTTTGGATAAATGTATAACGACATGTATCCTACAGAATAGTTTCACTTTCCTAAAAATCCTCTGTGCTCTGCCTGTTCATCCTGCCTATTCCTACCCTCTGGCAACCGCTGGTATTTCTACTGTCTCCGTAGTTTTCCTTTTTCTGGAATGTCAGAGCTGGAATCACACAGTATGTAGCCTTTTCAGATTGGCTTCTTGTACTTAGTATTATGTTTTGAAGGTGCCTCCATGTCTTCCAGGGCTTAATAGCTCATTTATTGTTTTTCTTCCCTCTGAAGAACTCTGAAGAACTGAAGATCAGTCCTGGGTGTTCCATTGATAGGACTGATGTTGAAGCTGAAACCCCAATACTTTGGCCACCTGATGTGAAGAGCTGACTCATTGGAAAAGACCCTGATGCTGGGAAAGATTGAGGGTGGGAGGAGAAGGGGACGACAGAGGATGAGATGGTTGGATGGAATCACCAACTCAATGGACATGGGTTTGGGTGGACTCCAGGAGTTGGTGATGGACAGGGAGGCCTGGCGTGCATGCTGTGGTTCATGGGGTCGCAAAGAGTCAGACACGACTGAGTGACTGAATTGAACTGAAGAACTTTTAACATTTCTTGCAAGTAGGTATGCTGACAACAAATTCCTTCGGTTTTAGTTTGCCCGAGAAAGTCATTTCTTCCTCACTTTTGAAGGGTAATTTCTCAGTGTACAGAATTCTAGCTTGGTGAGGATTTTCTCTCAACACTGTAACTATTTCAGTCTACTCACTTCTTACCGGCATGGTTTCTGAGGAGAAGTCCGATGTAATTTTTATTTTTGCTCTTCTATAAGTAGGGTATTTATTTTTTTCTGTAGCTCCATCAAGATTCTTTATCTTTTATTTTCTGTAATTTGAAAATGACTAGTCTAGGTGTGGGCACTTTCCAGGTGACACTAGAGATAAAGAACCCCCCGTTAATGCAGGAGATGTGAGATGTGGGTTTGATCCCTGGGTTAGAAAGATCCCCTGGAGGAGGGCATGGCAACCCACTCCAGTATTCTTGCCTGGAGAATCCCATGGACAGAGGAGTCTGGCAGGCGTCAGTCCACGGGGTCGCAAAGAGTTGGACATGACTGAGTAACTGAGCGTGCACACAGGTAGCTTATAAAAACAGATATCTATCTCCCATGGCATCTGGAACATTCAAGATCAAGATGTCGGCTTGGTTGCTTGAGGAGCCTCTTCCTGGTTCATCGCCAGCAGCTTCTCACTGTGTCCTCAACGTGATGGAAGGGAGTCCTGTGGGACCACTTTTATAGGAGCCTGACCCCCTAATTCACTAACTCACCCTCATGACATAATCACCTCTCACAGGCCCCGCCTTCTAACCCTGTCACGTTGGGTGTACGGATTCTAACGTGAATTTGTGGGGGACACAAACACCCAGACCACACATAGCCCATTGTCTCATAAACTCATGAGCCCGTCAGAGGCATTCTTCATTTCTGTCGCAGTGGTTTTGGTCTCTAGCACTTCTTTTTTGGTTCTTTTTAGAATTTCCATCTCTTCGCTTACATTGCCCATTTGTTCTTTCATGCAGTTTACTTTATCCGTAGGAGTCTTTAGCATGTTCCTCATGGCTGTTTTAAATTCCCAGTCCGATCCTTGCAACAGCCCTGCCTATTGCCTCTCTGTCTCATCCAGCTGTGGTGTTTGCCTTTTAATATACCTATATATTTTTTTCTTTTTTACAAGAAGATTTATTTATCTGTTTTTGGCCTCAATGGGTCTTCATGGCTGCGTGCAGGATCGCTCTGGTTGAGGTGCTCGGGCTCCTCATTGTGGGGGCTTCCCTTGTTGCGGAGCACAGGCTGTAGGCACGGGGGCTTCAGTAGCTGTGACTTGTGGCTCAGCTGTTGCAGCGCCAGGCTCTGGAGAGGTGCTATGGCCCAGGGGCTTCGTTGCTCCACGGCACGTGGGATGTTTCCTCTACCAGGGATCACACTGCTGTCCCTGGCATTGCAAGGCAGATTCTTAGCCCCTGGACCACCTGGGAAGCCCCAGTGTTTTCTTTCCCTTTGACCACGTTGCCTGGTGTACGGGATCTCAGTTTCTCTGACCAGGGATTGGACCTGTGCCCCTTGCATTGGGAACTCAGAGTGCTAACCACTGTACCCCCAGAGAAATCTCATTTGTCATTTTTTTTTCCTGATCGCCAGAGATGATGTACTGGATAACAGCTCTAAACAGGCAATTTAGTCACGTGGAGGTCAGATGTGTGGAGGGCCAGGAGCCTCTTGTATTCTTGCGATTAGGCCTCTTGTTAGTGAGCCTGTGGGTGTCACTTGTGCTTCCCGAGCCCACGCCCTCGGTGGGGGCCTGTCTAAGCAGAGTAGGATGGCGTGATGGAGTTGGGAATTTTCCTTTTCCTGTGGGAGGCCAGAGGGGTTTGGAGTTGGGGTTTTTCTCTTCCCCCGGGTCAGTTAGGCTCTGATAAAGCCCCAGCCTGTTAGGCCCTAGTTAGATAGTTAACTCTTGAGAACAGACCTTGTTAAGAAACACAGAATGCCCTGGTGTGTTTCCAAATAACTCCGTCTCCCCTCCTCCAATGTAAAGCATGGGGGTTTTTTCCTCCAGCATTCACTGTGAGAACCTGGTTAGAACTCCAGGTGGTAAAACTCACAAGTGTGGGCCCCTAATGACTGGGTCCCCCCGGAGTTTTTAGCTGTGAGCGTCATCCACGCGGAGCCTCAAGCCAGCCATTGAGCACGGCTCAGGCTCCCCGCCTGCAGCGCCAATTCTCATGTCAGTTGAGATTCTCTGTATGTGCCTGTCGGTCTCTCCAGTGTGGGGGCACCTTGCTTCTCTTACGGGTCTAAGAGGAGTTATTGATTTCTCAGTTATTTAATTTTCACTTTTTGATAGGATGGAGGAGCAACTTCCAAGCTTCTTAGATTCCAGATCAGGAACTGGCAGTCCTCAGGAGCATACATTTTAAAAGTCGATCAGATAAACGCCTGGGACTCTCAACACGAGTGCACTACCTGCAGGTCAGAACACTGTGTAGCCCAGCATTTGCCAAACGCATTTGACCATAAAGGCCCTTTCTTCATGTACCGTTTATCAGCCTGCCCTGGAACCAGTGTTCTGAGGAGCCTGCTTGGAGGAACACCGAGCTCAGATGCAGTCCTTGCTGGAGAAACAGCAAGCCGTTTCTCGAGGCTGTGGCTCAGTGCCCAGACCCCAGGGAGGCCCTCCCTCGGTCCTTCCATGAAACCAGGAAACAGTCCCCTTTGCAGCGAAAGGCACAGCCATGGGAGTGGGTCCCCCGATGCCTGCTGGGCTTGAGTCCTGGCTCTGCTGAGGGTCCCTGGGCAGCTTAGCTTCTCTGTGCTTTAGTTTTCCCGTCTGTAGGATGGAAGTGACGCTGATAATAGCTGGCTTATTGGGCTGCTCTGAGGCCCACGTGAATGAAAACACGCTCGAAACTCAGAAAGTGCTTGGCAGTATGTGTGCAGCCAGGTCTTTCCAAGCTCCTTCCATCAGTGTACCCCGCAGACTCCCACATTCACCTGTTTCAACCAATGGGGACACTACATGGCCTCTTTAAAAATGTCTAGGAATCGTGGGATAAAACCCATGCCTAGGTGTTAACCATTATGTGATACTACCTCTACACTGAAAGTTGTTTCTAAAAGTAGCTCAGTCAGTAAAGAATCTGCCTGCAATGCAGGAGACCTGGGTTCAATTCCTGGGTTGGGAAGACCCCCTGGGGGAGGGCACGGCAACCCACTCCAGTATTCTTGCCTGGAGAATCCCATGGACAGAGGAGCCTGGTGGCCTACAGTCCATGGGGTCGCAAGAGTCAGACACGACTGAGTGACTAAACCACCACCCACCACCACCTCTACACGAGCTATTCTCTACGTTTTGGTCTGTACAAATAGAAAGACAGAAGGGCCACTGTCAGCCCTCTCTTTGGTACAAGGAAGAAGTCTCCAACATTGCCAAACTTGTACCCCCTCTTTTTTTTGACATTAAAAACATGGGATGGGCCACAGCCTCTCCAGATGTAGTCAGATGTGGTCATTGTACTTTAACCATCGACTGAGACAACAGTAATAATCAAAAGCTGCTGTGAATGTTAGGGTGCTTTTTTTAAAATGTTTTGAATAGATAATTCTATATACATGCAGTGATTCTTCAAATGAATTTACATTTTATCCCTGCTGCTGCTGGCATCTGAGGAAATAGACCAGGAAAACCGTTGAACTGGGTAAATGCATTGTTCCTCTTTGTTAAAATATTAGAAAATATAGGTGTGGTGAAACACACCACGGCACCTCTTTATGTATCTCCACAGTAAATCAGAATATCTGTGTGTCTTCTCTGACCTTCTCAGTAACCCTGAGCTCCTGCCCCAGGCTCTGCAGGGTCCACTTTCCTGTAGTCAAAACACAGTCAGTGGAGAAAAGGTTCCTTTTACTAAAGACCGTCCTGTTAGTGAGAAACGCTTATCCCCCAGTCCCCAGATTCTTATAAAGGAGGTATGTTCTGTCTCCTGCCAGCTCCGGATGTGTAAGGGAGTGCTTCGCATCTGTTGACCCATCCCTCATTTGGACGACAGGAATTTCTCAGGTTAAGAACAGTTTTCAACCATGGGGCTGCACCTGAATGCAAGGGGTTTGGGGTAAATTGGCCTCAAAATTGGACCAAGAAGAGGGGTGAGAGAGGGACAGATTGGGAGCTAAAGAGTAACAGATGCACCCTGTATGTATATTGGGTGGATAAATAGCAAGGTCTGCTGTGTAATAGCACAGGGAACCCTATTCAATAATCCTGTGAAAAATCAGAATGGAAAAGAATATGAAAAAGAATATGTATATACATGTAAAAAAGGAATAGAATCAGACTATTAAAAAAAAAAAAACAACAGTGGCCTGAAACCACATTGCACATTGCTGCCTGCCTCGGGCTTCCTGGATGAAGAGGAGAAACAGGGCTCCTCTGGGACCACCCACGTTCCCCTCTTTCTGGAGGCAGCCTGAGATCCATCCTTTCCTCCCCTACCCGCTCTGGTGCTCCCCAGTCATCCAACGACTGTGTTTGTGATTGGGCTTTTCCAGGCAGTGAGCTCCGGGCGCTCAGAGTCAGCTTTACACCCACTCTTGCCACACGCGGGGGTTCGTTCTAGGTGTTGGGGGGCAGCCTCCAGCCTGGGCTTCAGCTGAGCTCTCCCGTTTGGTCTTCCCTGGAGTTGTAGGTCCTCCATTCCTAGAGTGGGTCTTCGGGTCCCCGTGGTCTGACCAGGGTTAGAACCCAGGGCAGATTGGAGTCGAGATCGTCCGGCCTCAGCCCTCAGGATGCCTTGGAAGAATCATCAGAAAAGGCAGTACAGAATCCACACCATCCCACCCTAAAGACAACTTGTAGTTTCGGTACCCATTATTACAAGTTTCACAGGCACGTGAGAGAAAAGTCAGAAGCAGCTACTCTGCTGTCTCCTGAGATAGCTCAGCTGCAGGGTCCAGAGGTTCCAGCCCAGCGGGTGGGAAGGAAGACCCCAAAGGAGCAGGAAGAACCACAAGGACTAAGACCCCAGGTGCAGCAGGTGAGGCTCCAGACGGATCACACAAAGTTCTGCTTTCACTGGCTCTCCTTTATGCCTTCAGCCCGCTGCCCCCTTCGACTCTGCACAGCTGGCCAGAAAAGTCACCTGGGGACAGGAACTACAAATGGTGTGTAAATATAGACCCATGTTTAAATATCACTGTGCTTAAAGGGACCAGGCCAGAATTCTCTTTCACGAATTAGTAAGATTAAATTCTGCCCCTTCAAATGTCCAATGTACTTAATAAAAAAAATCACTATTAATGTAACAAAAAGATTTGAATTAAAATATCTCATGAGCACCAAGTCTTTAAAATATTTCCCAGGACCCAGGAAAAACTGTTATGGTACAGTGATTTAGGGAGCGTGGCTTTCTCTTACAAACAAATGTCATGATGGTGGCCTAGTCATACCCACTGGGGATATAAATAGTGTGAGCTGGGCCACACCGATTCCCCCTGGCTGTTGTTTGTCCATCAGGACCGTCTTTGGACAACCCCGAATTGGGAAGAATGTCTGTTGGGTGTCCCAGCCCAGGGGCCAGGCTGGAAGGGGCAGGCTGAAGGCAGTTATTAAAGTGAGACACGTGTAGGAGATTGAATCACTTGATTTTCAAAGGAAACCAAAGTTGTAGAGCTTTGGCTGTGGATATTTTGCCTGGATACTCTTGTTTTCCCTGCCAACCTCTTGTGCCAACTTCTTGATGCTTTTTGGATGATAGTTCTTTCTCTTCCTGCGTATCACTCAGAATTACTCCGCAAGGAACAGACAGAAAATAGATGATTACATGAGAGTCTGCACACTGGTTGGGGGCTGCCAAATCCCTTTTCCCTGCTTGGCAGTGGGAACCTGGTGGCAAGGCCCACCCCCGAGCTGAGAAACTGGAGAAATTGAACAGCTGAAAAGAGAAACGTCCAGGAGCTGACCGTGGGGTCACCTGCATCTCATCAGTCACTCATTCATTCATTCAACCGCCTAACATACTCACCAAGTGCCTGCCACATGCGCACAGTCTTAGATGCTGTAGCTACAGCAGCGAATAATTAGACACAAGTAAGCGGCTTGCAGGTTAGCAGTAAAGACAGACAGTATGTAAAATAGCCAAATCATATGACATGTTAGGTGATGAATGCTATAGGAAAAAAAAAACAAAACAACACAGAAGTGGGATAGAGAATGCCAAGTGAAATTTTAAATAGGGTGATGGGGAGGACGTGCTGAGAAGGTGACATTTAAAAGGCTCTGTGGTGAAACCTACCAGATGACAAGCCCAGTTCCTGCAACAAATCTGCCAGCCTGGTTTTGGCCTCATACTTAAGTGTTTACACACAGCTCGGTCACAGATGTTCAATGCAGAACATTGGAAGGTCTTCCAGTGTCAGCAGAAACAGAACCCAGGAACTCATAGCAAATGCTGGAATTGGAAGACCACTTTTTAAAAGGCCCTAACTAGAATTAATATTCTATGCGAGAGAAAAGACTGCATCCAGAGAACAAGAATAAGAAAAACAGTTATAAAGGAAACAACTGAGAACAAGGAAAAAAATCTTCTCTTGTGAAATAAGGAAAAAATCACAGTTGGAAAAAAAATTCAGTGAAAGTATTTTTAGAACTCTCAATAAACTCAGCAAGTACCGGGCATTTACAAAGCAAAAAAAAAAAAAAAAAAAATTCTAGAAGGGAAAAAATGGAACACTCAGGCAATATTGAAGAGCTATTAAAAGTTAAAAGCATTATCAGAAATGAAAAATTTGGTAGGGAAATAAGGAGATAAAAATAAGTAAGTCCTTCAAAACAAAAAAGTAGAAAATAGGAGAGAATATATAGCAGAAATTAGACGACAAGTCTAGGAACGCCAGTATCCAGTTGCTAGGCATTCCAGAAAGGACACAAATAAAATGGATGGAAGGAAAGCATCCATAAAATAGCCCAATGATAGTTCCAAAGGCCCTTCAAACCTCCAAGAAGCCCTTAAAATGTATGAAAAGAGGCCCTCCCAAGACACATCACCATGATATTTCAAAGGGAGGATTTTGCAAGTTTCCAGAATGTAAAACAAGGAGACCAAACAGGTTAACCACAAAGGATCAAGGATCAGGATGGCTTCAGACTTCTTACCAGCATCACTGAAAGCAAAAGACCATGAGCAGTGTCTTTAGACTTCCAGAAGATGACTTCCAACCAGAAGCTCCATCCAGGTGAACTATTAGTCAGTGAAAGTGTTAGCTGCTATCGTGTCCGACTCTTTGCGACCCCTTGGACTGTAGCTCACCAGACTCCTCTGTCCATGGGATTCTCCAGGCAAGAACACTGGAGTGAGTTGCCTTTTCCTTCTCCAGCGGATCATCCTGATCCAGGGATTGAACCCGGGTCGTACTGGAGCTTCCCCGGTGGCTCAGACAGTAAAGCATCTGCCTGCAATGTGGGAAACCCGGGTTTGATCCCTGGGTCAGGAAGATCCCCTGGAGAAGGAAATGGCAACCCTCTCCAGTACCCTTGCCTGGAAAATCCCACGGACAGAGGAACCTGGTAGGCTACAGTCCATGGGGTCACAAAAGAGTCAGACACGACTGAGCAACTTCACTTTCCTTTTTTGCCTCCTACATTGTAGGCAGATTCTTTATCATCTGAGCCACCAGGGAATATCAATCAAATAAAAACACTTTCAGACAAGCAAGGTTTCAAAAAGTTTACTTCCCATCCTCTCTTTTTTAAGACCAAAGAAGGATATATGGTCCTCCAAAATGAAAAAGAATATTGATAGCTTACAGTGAATGATATTGGATTCGTGATCTCCAAAGAAGAAGCTTTAGCTTTGGGACCAGGAACCAGACTTGATCACTCAAGAGCTTTTGTGTAGCAGAGTTTTATTAAAGTGAAAAGGTGACAGAGAAAGTTTCTGACATGGACATCAGAAGGGGAATGGAGAGTGCCCCCCTTGCTAGTCTTAGAAAGGGAGTTATGTACTTTTTCAGTTGGTTATTACAGTAAATCAAAAGAATGTCTTAAGGTTGTAAAGGTCTTACCAGACCCTCTCCCATAATATATATTTTAAGGTGACAGGATTAGTCAGAAGGTTCTCAAGAAGGAAAAACTTGTCCTCAAGCAGGATACATTGTTACCATATAATCATTGGTACAGAGTTTAAGAGAAAATATATCCTTGAGCAAGAAGAGTTGTTTTGTTGTGCAGTCATCAGCTCTGGGCTTAAAGAAAAAAGGTTTGTCCTTTCCTCCTCCTTGAGAATTCCAGACCCCTATCTCCTCCTCGAGAGCCCCAGACCCTTCTCCTCCTTGGGAACCCCAGACTTCTTATCAAACTACCTAGGACTTGTCTCTCTCACTATGAAAAAGAGAAAGATACAATTCAGTAATTTCCCTTCATATTCATTCTCCCCCTTCTTTCATTTTTTTTTTTTTAGCGTTTATTTATTCAGAAAAACTTTTTTATCGGAGTTTAGTTGATTTATAGCATTGTATTAGTTTTAAGTGTACGGCAAAGTGATTCATTTATATACATACATATATATATATTCTTTTTCAGATTCTTTTCCATTCTAGGTTATTATAAGATATTGCATACAGATTCTTCTGCTATACAGTAGTTCCTTGTTGTTTATGTATTGTATGCATAGTAGAGTGTATCTGTTAAACTTAAACTCCTAATTTTGTTGGAGCGTAGACCTCCCTGAGTTTTAGTTGGGCGAGGGGCTTCCCAGTGGGGACACCATTGCCTCGCGTCACCCACAGCTAAGTGGGGCCAGAGACCAAGTGCCGGGTAATGGGATGTGAGAAAAGTGCTGCGTGCATGCCGGGTGGATCCTGACTTCACAGAGCAAAGCCACCTGCCTGCCTCTGAACTGTTAGGAGAGAAAAGAAGCTTCTGTTGGAACGTGATATCTTTGTTAGGCAGTTTAGCTGCGACAGATATCTGTGGGCTGCAGCAAACAGGAGCTCCAGCTCCGGGTGGAGAGCAGTGGAATCCCAGGATGACAGTGAAGGGGGATCCCAGGAGAGCTCTGTTTGGACTTGGATGGCAACCAGTCCGAACTGGAGCACTGGAAGTTCCCGTGTTGAGAGCTTCTGCTGTTGTCTTTTTTTTTTGAACTTGAGGACAGAGTGCTTAAATGAGCCTGAGTACATCCTTATCTGAAATTTGCCTTGTGCTGACATTTCTGTCCTCCAGGCCACACCCTGGTGGAGGGGGTGTGGGCTTGCCACACGCCTGTGGATGTGGTGAGCTCGAAACTGCTCCTGGAAGCTGGAGGTGGGCCCTGGAAGCAGAAGGTGCAGAACCCCCCATTTCCATGACAGATTTCTGGGGGATGCCCAGTACTGTACATAATCCCCGACCACCGGGTGCCTGGGGTTTCCAAGGACTCATTTGGGACCACCCCTCTGGCAAGCTCCCAGGAAACAGAAGCCAGCCTATGACTCAGAGCCTCTGTTCAGCTTATCTTCTCCTGGGGCCCTTCATCTGATACCCCGTTCCTTACCCAGCAAGGTTGGTGTTTGCTAACTGCTTTTCAAAACTTAAATGTGTTGCTGAGGGGTATTCTGCAGAGTACAACCATGACGCATCGGAATTGCTCTCAGAGAAGCAGAAGTGAGCAGTAGTTTGAAGTGAGATCTTAGTTCCCTGCCCAGGAATTGAACCTTAGGGAACCTAGATGAAAACCAGGAATTCTACCTGCTAGTCCACCGGGGGCTGGGGGCTAGAAGCAGAATTCCATGGCTCCTTGCCCACATTTCTCAGGAGGGCAAAAACTGTAAAAACAGATCCAGGGTTTATTATTAGAGTCATAGTACAGCCAAGTGGGAGGGCACATAGAGAAACAGCTTGTTTAGACAGAAGAAAGACAAAGACACCAGCCTGGAGAGAAAGAGTGTGAGCATCTCCCCAGTGAGGAGAAGCACAGTAAAGAGGCAGGTAAATCACCCATGTGGGGCAGTTCTTCTGGGTCTTTCTTTACTTCTGGCCCGTTGTCTGGTTTCTTTTTCCACGCCTGACCTGCTCTAGAACCCGCCCCCACATGCGTGTGCAGCTTTTTTCCAAGAGGGATCCCAGCCCAGAGGCCTATGGGAAGCCTTGACATCACCTCTTCTGGGTGATGCCCCCTCTTTCTTGACCCCCAAAGGTCCTTTCTGTGTGTGTTCATTGTCTCTCTTGTCCCAAGGGTAGGAAAAATATGACCTCTGGATCTTTTACTCAAACAGAGTTTAGCCCCTCTCTGTTCCTGCCATCACTGTTACCTTTAAGCGTCCTCAGGAGCCAAAGCTTGGCTATTTACCTTGTTTCTGTTGTTATTCCTATCTCAAAGTACAAACAGGAGGCTAGGTGTAAATATCTAACCTGGAGCCCACCTGTCTCCTATCTCAAGAGATGCAGATTGGAGTCTAGTTATAGGTGTCCAGCCTGAAGCCCGTCTTTTTCTCACCCCCCGACCCCAGAAGTGTCAGCTGGAGGCCAGTTGTAAATGCCTGGTCTGGGGCCCATCTGTCTCCTGGGTAGAATGACTACAACAAAAATGAACTAGAGGGGATTTCCCTGATGGTCCAGTGGCTGAGAATCTGCCTTGCAATGCAGGAGACGCATGTTCGATCCCTGGTCAGGGAACTAAGAGGCCACATGCCACGGAGCTACTGAGATGGGGAGCCACAAACAGTGACCCCCCCCCCCAGTTGTGGATAAAGAAGATAAACCAGGAAGAAGATGCCTCATGCCGCAACTAAGAGCCAGGGCAGCCAAATAAGTCTAAAAAAATAACTAGAGATCATCTCAGTGAGGGGAGGAAGGGGCCACTTTGGGAAGGGGCACATGGGTCTTGTAATTTATCAGTACCTTGGAAGCACGCTGTGATATAGGTGCTCTATTTCTTAACTTAGGAGGCAGACACATGGGTGTTTATTTACCTAGCGCTTCCCAGGTGGTGCAGTGGTAAAGAATCTGCCTGCCAGTGCAGAAGACACAGGAGATTTGAGTTTGATCCCTGGCTCGGGAAGACCCCCTGGAGGAGGAAATGGCAACCCACTCCAGTATTCTTGCCTGGAAAATCCCATGGACAGAGGAGCCTGGTGGGTGACGGTCAGTGGGGTCACAAAGAGTCGGATATGACTGCGCACACACACATGCATTGTATATATTCTTATATATCTAATACATTTTATGATATTTCTAAATAGCTTAAATACCTATGAAAACGAAAAATGTGTGCAGGACTGGGGCTTGGGAGGGGTGGAGTAGTGTTTTAGTGTTGTTTGACATTTTAAACCACATACGTGTGTTGTTTTGATAAAATAGACCCTCTGTGCTAGAGCCTGGGCATATGAAGATGTTTACGTAGAGGCTCTTGCCTTCGATTATTTCTGAATCTGGCGGGAGACCAATAGGGATGATTACAATGTAGCCTGATGAGAGTTGCAACATATGCAGGGCACTTTAGGATTACAGAAGGGGGCGCAGTGACTTTTTAAGTCACGAGGCAGTGAGGTGAGAGGGTAGGTCTAGAGGGGAGAGTGTAAACCGAGCCTTGAAGGCTGGGTCTGAAAGACAAGCAAAGGAGAAGGAAGGGAATCCCGGGAGGGACATGATGAGCAGGGGCACAGAGATGGGAAAGGAAGAGCAGGCAAGGGGTCGGGACGTGACCGGGGACTGAGTTTGCACACTGCTCTTTGCACGCTGCACAGCCTCGGGGGGTGCATTCATAGTGTGGTGTGTGACCTCCGGGTCATCCACAGCCGTCTGGTTGAAGGGAGGGGTTAGGGTCCCTAAGGGAAGGGAGAGGAAGCCCAAGGTGCAAGAGTATTAGGAGAGAAATGGGAAAATGGAATGTGGTATGAAAAAGACTATTATTGAATCCTAAACATTATTCAGTAGGCTCGTGTTAACATGAAAATCATGAAATTTACAAAAATCACACCAACAGTGTATACTCAGTGAAAGACAATAACATGTGCCTTTATTTATAATGGCAGGGGGGACGGATGTGAAAAAAAAAAAACACCTGAAATTGCTTTATTTTGCATTTATGACACTCCTTAAAGTCTTGAGAACAAAGAATTGGTCAAAAATCACTGTGTGATCCATGGGTACTTCTTTAATAGAGAAGAAATTAACCATTCATACTTGCATCTACAGAAAGAGATTAACTTAATATTGCAATTGTAGAATCCTTCACAATAAGGAAATCTTAAGTTCTTATGGAGGGGGAAAAGGGGGAGAAACAGAAAATCATCTAGAACAGTGTTTCCCAAATTTGGCTATTTTCACAGACATACTTTTTGGGGGAGGAGGATACAGGTTTTCTATGTAACATTTAAATGTTTGTTTTCCTTCTGTGTGTCATCTAAACAATACACACTTGTTCAGGATTCCCTGGACACCATCTGACCTAACAGTGTTGCCGTATGATCACCGCACCTACATTTAGACCTTTGATCCCTGTAGCAGAAAGCGAAGGCCAACCGTGCTTAACTTTTTACGTGGTTTCTCTCAGATTGAGAGACAGAACAGAGAGAACTGTCAAACATTTCCTGTGAGATCTGTGAGTTGTCAGGGTTCAGGGCAGAGGTTCACAGCAGTGACTCTCGAAGCCGGAAGGGGTGGGGTGGGTGGGGTGGAGATGGTGGCCTGGGAAGACACCTTTTGAAAAAGCACATTCAGAATGCCTGTTGATTTCATAATACAAATTCTAGAAAGTCAGACTCAAGAAAATAATTTTCAGGCAGTAGTAGAAAACCAACTCTAGCTTCATGCTTGGGTGCCTGAGATACACTTGGTTGAGAAACACTGGCGTTAGAGGTAGAGGCATCCCAGCTTGAAGAGAACACTTGGTAAGAACATGTGCCAAAGAGAAGGACCATCTTTTGGGTCAATGAGTGAATCCTAAGCATATCTTGTCATGGTCCCTGGGAACCCAAAGGGCCAATCCACAAGAAACCTGAGACATCCATCAGACTGCTCAGACCTGTTATTTTGGGCAAGTTGGTCCCTTTTTAATACTGAGTCAAAAGAAGCTGTTGACTTCCCTCCCCTTTTATTGAGGTTAACATATTTTAGAATTTTAAGTAAACAGGTGCTGTAACTGGGTACAGTCGCCCCAGGTCCATTCTCCAGGAACTGTCATTATCTGCAATGCCATCCTGTCCCCAAGGGGGATATCAGCCTGGGTCTGCTCTGCTAGGAAGAAAAAAATACAAAGATTTGGATCTCCTTAGAAACAGCAATTCCCCTCATTTCTCTTTCATTATTAGAACACTGACTCTTGCTATTTAAACACAATCGGTTACAGATGGTCTTGAAGTGCAAGTTGCCAGTGGAATACTAAGAGCATAATATGCTAAAGGACAATGCAGCTAAAGAGATCTGGCAAATATGGGGGACTCTAATACCCACCACAACCTACAGGTTGTGGGGGGATGGTATTTCCCACCTTCCCCAGAAAGGCACACGTTTTCTTTCATTCTTAATCTAAACCTGAACTGTTAAAAAGTGTATCAAATAGGAGACATTCGGCACCGCACAGGGTGAGGCCAGAAAGCTAACCCAGACAGACACAGTCTGTTTACTTGCTGGGATAAAGTTGTAGAACTGTAATTCAAGATTTGTAAAGCTGACTGTTTGCTTTGAAAGGGATTCGGTTGTGCTTTTCAGACCTTGTGTTTTCACTTCTGTGGCTATTCTGAGTAACCCCTGCAAATTCTGTACTCATTGCTCAGGGGTTAATTATTAATTAGTGGGCAATAAATACCCTTCAAAGAACATTTTAATTTGAACATCTGAAGTTTCTCCTTTGGCTTAAAAAACAGTCTTTCCACAGATGAGTCAGTGGAATTGGCCTGGTTCGAAGCCCTCTTGCTCCAACAAGAGCTGCAGGGAGGGGAACCTGTCAGATCCCAAAGGGATCTTGATTCCTTTCTGAAGAATCCATCACCCTGTGGTTTTCCATCCAGTCAAAGATCTCCTTTAGGTTACAACTTAAGAAAACTTAAAAACTTAAAACTTAAAAACTTAAAAAAAGTCATTTGGGAAGCCAATTGAATTGCATTGGCTTTGCAGGGTGAACACAGGTACAGCAAAAATTACCTTGGTTTCACATTGCACTTAGGCGGTTTCAGGCTGTTTCCCATGGCCTGTGAGCTCCGGCCGCTGCCCACATTTGCTACTGTTAATACCTTCCCTTCTCACTGCCCTTCACTCAGTCTGCTCTTGCTTGCTTTGGGTTCCTTGAATATTCCATACTTGTCACCTCAGGACCTTTCTACTTTCTATTCCTTCTGCCTGAAAAGCTCTTCTGCCTAGCATTATATGGTTGTCTCCTTCTTGTCAATCAGGTCTTGACTCAGCCAGCCCCTCGGAAAAAGGCCTTTCCTCCCCACGTTAGCTCAGGTTGCCCCCTACCCCCCTGCCATGTTCTATCAGATTATTCACTTGTTTCAGGCATTATTTAACTTGTTTTTGATCCGTCTCCCTCTCTAGAATATAAGTTCCATGTTATCTTTTGTTCACCTCTGTATTTCCAATGTCTGGTACAGTGTCTGGCCCATAGTAAATGCTAAATAAATATTTGTTAAACGAAGGTTGAGTGAAAAGCTTTCCTCCCATTGATGCACTTAATCTGTTTGTAAAAGGGAAACTGGTACATGAGATCACAGTTCCCCAAATCACCCCCAAATCACTCTTTGCCTATCTTGGGTGCCTTCCTAGATTGTAATAAAACGTGGTAGTAGAATTCCACCATCTCTCAGTGTCCTGGCCCAGAGTCTCACCTGTCACTCACCTCTAATTATTGCAGAGCTCCAATTTGCTTTAGCCGTGTCAACAGTTCCCCTGTCTCATGCATATTTACTAGGTCAGTGCATCCACCTATGCACTCTTGACCGATGAAGACGCGAGGTACCTAAGAAAGAAAACCAACCAGAACTCCCTTTAGGGAACTTCATCATTAGGTTAGACGCTTTTATCATTCTCTGAATATTCCCCATGGTCTGAAGCTTTTCAAATCACTTTACAACCTTCTCGTGTATACTCTTTCAAGTCAGAACTTTATGAGAAGCATAACATAATTCACTCAAGAAGGCTTTTAAACCAAGATGCTTTTCAAATGGAATGTTCTGTGTGTGTGAGATTGTCTAACTTGTCAAAGTGATTTAAAAATTTCACTCTGCAGGAACACCTTTCCAGGAACGGGTTTTGGTTGGCTGCAGCCAGACCACCCTGATTGAACTCTGGTTTCTCTGCAGCTGGGACCACACGTGCACCCTTAAACTGAACCATGGCAACCGGAAGGAGTTTGTTAAATGCAGCTGGACAAGTATTTCCATCAGTTCTGTCCCTGACTTTTAGGCTCAAAGTTTATCAGAGTCGTCTCTCTCTCGGGAGCTCTGCCCCCAGCTAGGGAAGAGATGATGGTGTCGGAATCGCCTTCTTTGAAATGCCTGGCCCATCATAGGCTGTTGAAGTGCCATAGCTCTGGGAGCAAAGGCATGCATCTGCTTTGGTTTTGTAGCTGGCATGGGTGGGTCACCCAGGGCCCGTCGGACTGACACAGTCACTCTTCCCGCTGAGTGCATTCATCTCCAGTCAAGCTCAGGCTCCCTCCCTGCTGCTAGGTAAGGTGCATTCCAGGATTCCAGGGGGGCTCTTGGAGTCCTTTCACTGTGGCTCCGACAAGTTCCAGGCCAAGGGTGTTGCAGAAAGGCTGACTGGCAGTGAAGAAACAAGCGCAGTACAGACTCCCTGAGGGGCCAGGAGCAAGCGAGTCCTCCCCCAGAACACTAGGAACATACTAGAAGGGGCAGGAGAGGTTAAGAATATTTTCAGAGCTTTTGCTTTTACTCTGAAGGCAGTTACTCAGGTACATTTTTTTATTGAGGTATAGTTGATGTCCAGTACAAGTTTCAGGTATACAATATGGTGATTCACAATTTTTATAGATTATATTCCACTTATAGTTACTATATAATACTGGCTATACTCTCTATATGGTAGAATATATCCCTGTAGCTTACTTTGTACATAATAGTTTAGACCTCTTAATCTCCTACCCATGCATTGCCTCTCCATCTCTCTCCTCATTAATAACCACTAATTTGTTCTCTGTATCTGTGAGTTTGTTTCTTTTTTGCTATATTCACTCATTTGTGGTGGTTTTATTAGATTCCACATATAAGTGATATCATGCAGTACTTGTCTGTCTCTGACTTGTTTCACTAGGCATAATGCCCTGAGTCCATCCACATTGTTGCGAAGGGCACACTTTCATTCTTTGTTATGACTGAGTGGTATTCCACTGGTATACACACACCCTGTCTTCTTTATCCATTCATCTGTTCATGGACACAGGTGACTTCCGTATCTTGGAAATGGTAAATAATGCTGCTATGAACATTGGGGTGCATGTTCAGATGATTTTTTTTTTTTTTTTTTTTAAGGAAGAGAGTTGAGAAAAAAGGGCTGAAATATTTCAGATAAGTCCTTACTATATTTCTATTAAAAAGGGGATCTGGGTGGAAGTAAGCTTTACAAATTAAGGCCCCCGGTTGAAAGAATCCTGCATTGCATTGCCATGGCTACTTCCTGTGTCCAGTGAGAAAGCCTGGCCGTCCACCCCCCGCCCCGCACGCCTGTGTGGGAGTTTTGCATGTGGAAGCACCATCAAGGCCACACTTTTTTTTTTTTTTTTTAAATCTTAACCAGCTGAAAGAATTTGCAGAAAGATGAGCTCAGAAACCTAAAGTTTTCCCCCTGGATCCTGGCCATTATTTTAGAGAAAATATAGCTCTTCCAGATTGTTGGGGGCCTTTTGGCTTCTGTCTCCCCAGGAACAGTTGGCTGTGGTCAGTTGCAATGGTAAAGAATCCTAATGGAATTCTAATATAATTATAACACAGGGCTCCTTCTGTGGAAAGCATTGCCTAGAGTAGTAAAACTCATCTGAGCTTCAAATAAGGAAGCTTTCATTCTTTTTTTAATTTTTTTAAGGGCTTTTTTTTTTTTTAATGTGAACCGTCTTTAAAGTCTTTTTTGAGTTTGTTACAATATTGCTTCTGTTTTATGTTTTGGTTTTTTGGAGAGGAAGCATGTGGGATCTAGGCACCTGAGATCTTAGCTACTCTACCAGGCATCGGACCCACACCCCCTGCATTGAAAGGCAAAGTCCCAACCATTGGACTGCCAGGGAAGTGCCATGGAAGGGATGTGTTCATTCTTGAACTTCTATTACTTTCAAAAAGAACTGAGTGATTGTCACTCCTGTTGGTTGCCCCATCTCCACCTTAGACCAGGGGGTCTGGGTTATGTTATTTGGAGAGAAGCCCCTGAGGAGGAAAGAGTCCTCCCCTTAGACAGCAGTTCTCAGACCTGAACCATGCATCAGAACCGTGGTGGGCTTGTTAAAACATAGAATTCTTACTCTTCCCCACCCCACATTTATGATACAGGAGATCTGGGCAGGGGCTCAAGAATGTGCATTCTGACAAGTTCCCAGGTGACTCTCAAGGAGCATGTTTGCAAACCACAGGTTGGCACAGAGTGGTTCCTTCCTCCTGGGGTAACTAACTGAGGCTTTGGAAACCCACAGCTGCAAAGGCAGGCCCTGAAACATCAGATCAGATCAGATCACCTGGGCTGTCCCCAGGGCGGAGTTCTCTGCCTGCCACCTGGCACACAAGCTGCGTGTGAGAGCTGAGAGCTGGAGGCCCCATTGCCCTTACACCCCCTCCTCTGGGCTGGGGAACAGTGAAGACCACAGCAAAGCCGATGAAAGGTCCAACAAAGGTCCGTCTAGTCAAGGCTATGGTTTTTCCAATGGTCATGTATGGATGTGAGAGTTTGACTATAAAGAACGCTTTTAAACTGTGGTGTTGGAGAAGACTCTTGAGAGTCCCTTGGACTGCAAGGAGATCCAACCAGTCCATCCTAAAGGAAATCAGTCCTGAATATTCATTGGAAGGACTGATGTTGAAGCTGAAACTCCAATACTTTGGCCACCTGATGTGAAAAACTGACTCATTTTAAAAGACCCTGATGCTGGAAAGATTGAAGGCGGGAGGAGAAGGGGATGACAGAGGGTGATATGGTTGGATGGCATCAACAACTCAATGGACATGAGTTTGAGTAAACTCCGGGAGTTGGTGATGGACAAGGAGGCCTGGCGTGCTGCAGTCCATGGGGTCACAAAGAGTCGGACATGACTGAGTGACTGAACTGAACTGAAAGCCCGTCGGTTACCAGCTCCCTCAAAGGAAGCTGAACTTGCAGGCTCCACTAGACAGTGTGGGCGGCTGTGGTGACAAAACAGGAAGCTGTTGATGCAGCTGAGAAGGAAGAGAAGGCTCGTGCTCTGTGCCCTCCCCTCCTGGCCCACCCCCTTCTGCGGAGGAACTTGAGTCTGTTACATTAAAGAAGTAGGGGACTGCCACCAGAAAAGTAAGCTTGGGAGTTCTGGGGCCCTCCTCCTCCGGGAGTTTTCTCCAGCCCCAGCCTCAGCTGACGTGGCATCTTCTGTTCTCTCTACTAAGTCGCTTCAGTCGTGTCTGACTCTGTGCGACCCCGTGGACTGTAGCCCGCCAGGCTCCGCTGTCCATGGGATTCTCCAGGCAAGAGTGCTGGAGTGGGTTGCCATTTCCTTCTCTAGGGGACCTTCCTGACCCAGGGCTCGAACTCGCGCCTCTTACGTGTCCTGCATTTGCAGGCGGGTTCTTGACCACTAGTGCCACCGTGTTGTTCAGAGGCTGCTACTCAGCTGATTGCCAGCCCTCTGCACCTCCTGGGCTGCTCCCGGGTATGGTTCCTTTCTCACCGGAACTGGTGCTGTAACCCCCAGAGGTCCCTAGCTTCGGTCCTCATCCTGGCCTTCCCACAGCCTCTCTCCCCGCAGCCACTGGACTGACCCTTTCAAAATCAAGTCAGGCAGGATTGCTCCTCTGCTCCAAACCCTTCAGCGGCATCTCATCTACATGCCTGGTCCGTGTGTGATGGCTTGAAAGGCCCTGCCTACCTATTCCTCATGATCTCAGAACACACCCGCTCCTAACTCACAATGTTCCACCCACTCAGGCCTCCTTGCCAGGCAGACTTCTACCCCAGGACCTTAGCACTTGCTGTTCCCACTGCCTGGAATGTCCTACACCTGCACTTCTGCATGCCTTGCTCCCTCAGTCCCTTTAGAGACCTCTGCAAAACCAGTGAGACCCTGCGGGCTCCATTTAAAACTGTACCTTGCTCCCTACTGCCTACCTCCGTTTCCTACCTGGCTTCTCCATACCATGCATCACTTACCACCTTCTAACATACTCCTTTATCTATGGCATTTACTAGAATGTAAGTTCCACAAAGGCAGGAACTTACATTTTTTGTTTGCTCTGTTCATGGCAGTATTTCCAGTGTTCAGAAAAGTGCCTAGAACAGTAGGTGCTTAAAAATATTTGTTGTATTCAGCAAAAGTATCCTTCAAAAGCAAAGGTGAAAAACGTTCGCACACAAAAATGAAGCAAATTTGTTGCCCAAAGTTCTGCCTTGTGAGGAATGTTCAAAGGCATCCTTCAGAGAGAAGGAAAATGGCAGAGGTCAGGAAACTTGGATTTATATAAAGAAAGAACGTATTTTGGGAAGAATAAGTGAAAGCACTGATCTGGGAACTGTGGCTGCAGTGAAACCAAAATCAGTGTCTCCAAGTTGGTGGCCTGATTGAAGTCCTGTGTTTCTGCCATCAATCAAGTCCCCCTGGGCTGCTGTTGTTTGCAGAGCACCTCAGGCACAGCAAGATAGCGACCCTTCTTAAGGTTTCCAGTCTCTGAATAGAAAGCCTTCACTGGTAAGGATGGTGAAGTTATATGTCTTTAAAAGATTTGTTCTCCCCTTGGAGGAATGTCAGGACTTGAGAACCTTTGAAAGGTATCTTGAAAAATTCAAAAACAAACTTTGAAAGATCACTAGAAGAAAAAGTGTTAGCTTTACAATGCATTGGGGGTGAAAAAAAAGTTGTTGAATGGTTGTGTGAAGAGGTTTGTTTTTCCTGCTAGAGGATAGGCGCTGCTGGTTGAAAGGTGTGGCTCCCAAACCTTGTTGCAAATTGGAGTTACCTTTTTGGTTTTTCGATGGGAGATACATTCTATTTTGACTTCCAGATATTTTGAGGTGTAACTGACAAATCTGTGTGTATTTAAGGTGTACAATGGCAGGGTCTGATACACAGATACACTGAAAAGATTATTGCAGTCAAGTTAATTTACATAGCCATCACCTCACAGCTACTATTTGCACGTGTGTGTGGTGAGAACACTTAAGTTGTAATCATAGCAAACTGCAAGCCTACATTTCACCCCCAGCACTTACTCCTCTTACAGCTCCACGTTTGTATTCATGTCCTAGGGATCTTTAAAACTACTGATGCCTGTCTGCCCCCTCTCCTGTGGGATTTAATTGGCATGGGGTCTGACTGGGGCATTGGGAGTTTTGTTTTTTTTTAAGTTCCCCAGGTGATTCTGACTTCCCTTGTAGCACACACAGTTGGTAAAGAATCTGCCTGCAATGCAGGAGACCTGGGTTTGATCCCTGGGACAGGAAGATCCCCTGGAGAAGGGAATGGCAACCCACTCCAGTATTCTGGCCTGGAGAATCCCATGGACAGAGGAGCCTGGCGGGCTACAGTCCATGGGGTCGCAGCAGTCTGACACGACTTAGCAACTGAACCACCACCACAGGTGATTCTAATGTGCAGCAGCACTTGGGAACTGCCGGCCCCACGGGGTCCCTCACAGCGGGGGCCAAAGCTGTGCCCACACTGCCCTTTCCCGCTTAGGACCCAGGCAGCCTGTGTAGCTGGTGGTCCAGCCAGGCAACAAGAGGCCCTCTCGTTCTCTGCTGTAGGATCTCCCTAAGACCAAGGGTCCTCAGCTCCCAGTGGGGGCCCTGGAAGCAGTAGGGTTTTGCCTCCCTCTGTACCAGAATGCTGATTTCTGATTGGAGCAGTGGGGATAAATGACCTCCCAGGCTTCCCCTTGAGAACCCAGGAAAAAACACCATCAAATTCAAACTAAACCTCAACTAGGACATGTGTGTCTGCAAACACTGTATCCTAGAATGTGCATCCCGAAAGGGAGCTGGTGGGACATGATCTGCCCCCACGCTCCCACCCCAGCACCTGCGCTGATCTGGTGGCCTGGCTGGCTGGCCATTGCACCAGAAGCCCTGGGCGCTAAGAAAGAGGAAGTCCTTTCACACAGAGGAGAGAGGGCGTTAGGGGTCCCCGCTGTCTACTCAAAGCAAAAGGGCTGTGGAGGTCACCTCCTCTGGTCTGGTGTTGCAGCCAAGGGGTATCCTGAGGGTCACAGGTGGGGTGACTTGCCAGGATCACACAGCAAGCCACTGTGAGAGCCTGTCCGGAACTCTGGCCTCTGACCTCCATAACTCGACAGGCCTGGAAATATCCCGTCATTTAGGTCAAGGAGCCACAAGGAGCCATTAGGTTTTTTTTTCCCCCAGTGGGAGGAATGAGATAAGATACGGAAGAAGGAGCAAATTTAAGGTTGAAGAGAGCCCAGAGGAAAAGACTGAAGCACAGCAAATGCCACTGGGCCCTGTGAACCCGGAGGAAAGAGTGCTGTGGGTTCTTGCACAACAGCAGACACGGAGGGCTCACCCGTGGCCCCTCCACCCGTCCTTCCACCGCCCAGCCCTGCACGCTCAGGCTGTCCGTGCTGAAAACAAAGACTGCAGAGAGATCCTCGGCGGCGGCGATTCCAGGACACAGCTGCCGGCCGGCCCGCCCGCCCTGACGCCCAGCACGGGTCAGCTGCGCGCCCGTGTCCCGTCCCGTGGGCCGAGGTCCGCTGCCCATTCAAGGAAGCGGTTCTTGTCTCAGGCGCCCTCCCCCACACCCGCTCAGAGCGACGGAGCCCTAGTGGTGTCCCCGAGGAAGGCACGGGCCACCCCAGTCACAGACAAAGGCATCTGGGAGCCTTCCCCTCCCCCCGCCCCCGGTCCCCCCAGCCTTTGAGCAGGAGAGCCCAGGCTTACCGTTCTGGCTCCGGTGAGCTGCTGCAAGTAATCCTGAATCTCACTGGTGTCACCGGCGGCTGTGATATCAACAAATTCCAAAAGCCCTTGTTTGAAGGGCAGTTGGCTGAGAAGCTCCTGAGTCTTTCTGCAGTAGGGGCAGGTGGGCTTGATGAACACGACCACCTTCCCAGGCTGGATCTTGCTGTCGACGAAAGCTTGAGCCATGCTGCCTCCCTCCGGGAGGGACACCTTAACTGCAGGTAGAGCTCGGGAGTAAAAGCCGTGGCCGACCAGCTGGCTCTCTTTTAAAGGAACCTCCCTGGAGGAGGAGTTTGCCCCCACGGCGTGCTCGATATTTAAAGGGCCAGCCCTGAAAGTCATTTCAGTTTGGAGCAATGCACCAGCTAGAGCTTTGGAGCATGAACTGCTACATCGCGGGGTGTCATTGTCCCCAGCTCTTTCAGGGGCGCCACTCTGGAGAAGAAAACAGAGCCAGCTCACTCTCTGGAGAGTTTGAAGCGTGCAGACCAGCTCCAGGGAGGGAGCCTGAGCAGGCAGGCAGGCAGGCACCTCTTAGAGTCAGTTCTTATTGTCTCTCAGGGCTTCCCTGTAGCTCAGTCGGTAAAGAAACCGCTTGCAATGTGGGAGACCTGGGTTCTATCCCTGGGTTGGTCCAGATACCCTGGAGAAGGGAAAAGTGAAGGGAAAGGCTACCCACTCTAGTATTCTGCCCTGGAGAATTCTATGGCCTGCATACTCTATGGGGTCACAAAGAGTCGGACAGGACTGAGCCACTTTCACTTCACTTATTGTCTCTCAGAGACACAGTTTCTAAAAATACACACAAACAGCATTATTCAAGAAGCAGAATACACTGAAATCTATTTAGAAGTGAAAATCAGATTATGACTTTGCATCTAGTCTTGCCTGCCCTGTTTGTTGGCACTGTTTGATGGAATTGCTCCCCCAGCTTCAAACATCTGGAGATTGCACAGAAGAATCTGGCCCTGCGGCCTCTCCCTGAAAAGTCAGGTCACCTTCAAGAGAGGCAGCAGCTGGAGCTGGGGCGAGGTTGTCCTTGGAGGGGGCAGAAGCTGGCTCCTGGCTGGCTCACGCTCTTCATCCATAAGCTTTTGAGTTTGTGATCCTCGAACAGCAGTTTGGCGTGGAAGTGAATTCTAGCACAAACCCTAATTTCAAACTGCAGATCCAGTGAGGGTCTTTTTCTCTGTTTGATCCCTTTGTTGTCACTGTTTGTGAGTCTGAGTGGTGTTCAGTTCAGTCGCTCAGTCATGTCCGACTCTTTGTGACCACATGGACTGCAGCACGCCAGGCCTCCCTGTCCATCACCAAGTCCCGGAGTTTACTCAAACTCATGTCCATCAAGTCAGTGATGCCATCCAACCATCTCATCCTCTGTCGTCCCCTTCTCCTCCTGCCTTCAATCTTTCCCAGCATCAGGGTCTTTTCCAATGAGTCAGCTCTTCGCATCAGGTGGCCAAAGTACTGAAGCTTCAGCTTCAACATCAGTCCTTCCAATGAACACCCAGGACTGATTTCCTTTAGGATGGACTGGTTGGATCTCCTTGCAGTCCAAGGGACTCTCAAGACTCTTCTCCAACACCACAGTTCAAAAGCATCCATTCTTTGGTGCTCAGCTTCTTTAGAGTCCAACTCTCACATCCATACATGAGTACTGGAAAAACCATAGCCTTGACTAGACGGACCTTTGTTGGCAAAGTAATGTCTCTGCTTTTTAATATGCTGTCTAAGTTGGTCATAACTTTTCTGCCAAGGAGGAAGTGTCTTTTAATTTCATGGCTGCAATCACCATCTGCAGTGATTTTGAAGCCCCCAAAAGTAAAGTCTGTCACTGTTTCCATTGTTTCCCCATCTACTTGCCATGAAGTGATGGGACCAGATGCCAGCTGTTGTCACTGCGATTCTGAGTGGTGTAATAACTCCCTTGTTTCACATTCACCTGAGGACCTGCTGCTCTGTCCTGTGGGGCCCACGCTCCTGAGTGGGGTGAGTAATGCCCTTTGTTCTAGGGCCAGTCCTGACCCCTCTGTGTGCGGTAAGTTAAATAAACAAAACAGGGACAACCACCTCCTCTAGAAGTGGACTCTCCTTTTCCCCCATGAAGTTTTACACGGAAACTCGGGCTGCAGGTCAGACCTGTACACTCAGTGATTGTCACGTAGCGTGACTGAGAGAAGGAAAGAAAACTGACTCCTGGAAGCAGCTCT
Organism: Dama dama; assembly: GCF_033118175.1. Lineage (NCBI taxonomy): Eukaryota > Metazoa > Chordata > Mammalia > Artiodactyla > Cervidae > Dama > Dama dama. The sequence continues at coordinate 96,014,990 of NC_083689.1, forward strand.
CATTATTCCTAAAATTACGTGGCCAAACAGAAACCCAGACTCTGAGTCACAGAGAGGGACTCTAAGTGACGTCTCTGTCACTGGAAAGAATGTGCTACAGGCATGCGGGCTGAGGCGACTGGTTCTCGTCAGGCTTGGGACTTCCCAGCCCACAGCTTCGTTCTCTCTGGAGTAAGCTCCCAGCAGAGTCCTTGTCATCTGCCTCCATCTCCTTCTTTTCACTTGGACTCCTGCGGCCAGGCCCCTGGCTGAAGCCCAGGGTCTCCTCAGGGCTCACCTGCCCGAGGGTCCTCAGCTCACCTTGCACCCCATGTTTCCCTCAGACCCGCTCTCCTCTCCACGTCTGGGGTCACCTCTGTCTGTCCTGCTGGCTCCTTCTCCTCAGCACCCCGTGTTTCCCTCAGACCCGCTCTCCTCTGCGCGTCTGGGGTCACCTCTCTCTGTCCTGCTGGCTCCGTCTCCTCAGCCTGTGACTCTGGGCAAGTTGCTCCCTTGTTTCAAACCACCACCTTCTGTCTCTTTAAACCTTCCAGCCCTCTCCCCTAACAGCCAGCTATTGTAGTACTTGCTGTTATGTTTGCCATCTGGACTTCACCCACCTGCCACCCTCTCCTCTCCTCGATGCAATCTGACCTCCTTATCAACTGTTCTGCTGAAACGCCTTTGGCCAACATCGATCCTGACCGCCAAGTTGCTAAATCACCTTGTAGCCAGGTGTCCTGCCTGGGACCATCCCAGAAGTGTGGGTGTCGAGTTTTTTGGTAAACTGGTGGAGTGAAACTCCCAAAGGATCTGTTTGTGTAGGGTTCCTGGGGGTGTTGGGTCCCTGGGGCAGAAATCAGGGTGCAGGGAGGTGGTGGTGGGCCTGTGTTGTCTGCTCTAGAGCTCAGGCCCAGGACGGAGAGCCACAGGACACAGATGGAAAAGGCCTTTTCATGAGACGTGGAACACAGATGGCACAGAAGGGGCTTCTCCACTTGGCAGACAGTGCTGTGGCTTCGCCTCAGGGAGGAATTCAGAGCATAGCATACTCTATTGCCTTGTCATGAGAGTTTGTAGCTTTGGCACATGGGGAGATGGAATCCATGGATCTTGGGAACAGTTCAGGGCAGGGAGCCACCACGAGAGCTGCCATCCCCAAGTGCCGTGGACATCAAGATGGGGTGTGTGGGGAACAGACACGAGGACTCTCGGTGGGCTTGTGCGCGACATACCTAGGCACTCCCAGAAACGCTGCGAAGCTTGGACTTCTTTCAAGGGAGTGGAGATGCTGCTCTGCAGATAGTTGGCAGTGAGCTAGTGATACATGTGAAATATGAAATACGGGCTGCTACTATTAATGTGATCTCATTTGTACCGCAGGCTGACAAGGGTGGGGACAGTTTGGCCCACAAATGAGCGTTTCTCAGGCTCTTTTGCTTACTTGCCACTTTGCAGGATTTGACTCTGTAGATCACTCCCTGTCACGCCTGTCTCCCTTCCCCGCCAGCTCCCTTCTTCCTAATATCACATGCAACTTGATCTCTCTTTTCTTCCTGTATCCCTGGGTATTCTGTCTCAGCTTCTGCCTCAGGAATTTTGCCTACATGTGCGGTATATCCTGGGGCTTGCCCTGCTTTTCACTCTGTGTACACCCTCTGTGGAAGATTTCATCTGCATGCATGGCTCCAGCTATCACCTTTTTGTTGACAAGTTCCACGTTTACTTTTCTCATTGGGAACTCTTTCCTGATCCTCAGGAATGGATCGTTCATTGCCTGCCGAGAAGACCCACCTGGGGTTCCTCAGCATCTCAGCTTCAGTGTGACCAAGATGGAAGCCACCCTTCCCTCTTCCAAATACCTGCTCATCCTCCCGGGGTACCGTCATCTGCCTGCAGGGCAGAAACCTGGGAGGCGTCTTGACCATGGCTTCCTCACCTGCCCCCTGCTTTTGGTTTTGCAGAGTCACCAAACTCTAACAGCGAAGCCGGATCTGAGCCGTTGCCACGCTTCCACTGCTCGCACTTTCATTGCTTTGAACTTGCTCCTCTCTCGGTCCAGAGTGACCCTGACCTGTCTTTCTTTCTGCGTGGCCGACTTCTCTGGTCCAGCACTATCCAGATCATGTGTAGAGCCCTCTGGGAAGACCCCTGAACACAGCTGTCTTTTCCCCACTGGGTTGAGTGCCTTTCGGCTGAGTTCACACAACTTCCCATACCCTGACTCATGCCACTTCATTGTTCTTTTTTTTTTTACTCCTTTTCTGTCATCTACAGTGAGCTTCTTGAGATCAGGGAAGGGGCTTTCATCCCCATGTTACCAGAGCCCAGATGCACACTGGTCCTTATCCACCCACCAGGGCACCCACCCTGCTGTTGTTTAGTCGCTCAGTCGTGTCCGACTCTTTGCGACCCCATGGACTGCAGCACACCAGGCCTCCCTGTCCTTCACTATCTCTCAGAGTTTGTTCAAGCTCATGTCCATTGAGTCGGTGATGCCATCCAACCACCTCATCCTCTCTCGTCCCCTTCTCCTCCTGCCTTCAATCTTTCCCAGCATCAGGGTCTTTTCCAAGGAGTCAGCTCCTCGCATCAGGTGGCCAGAGTATTGAAGCTTCAGCTTCAACATCAGTCCTTCCAATAAATATTCAGAACTGATTTCCTTTAGGACGGACTGGTTGGATCTCCTTGCAGTCCAAGGGACTCTCAAGAGTCTTCTTCAACACCACAGTTCAAAAGCATCAATTCTTCGGTGCTCAGCCTTCTTTATGGTTCAACTCTTACATCCGTACGTGACTACTGGAAAAACCATAACTTTGACTGTCCTGACCTTTATCAGCAAAATTATGTCTCTACTTTTTAGTATGCTATCTAGGTTTGTCATAGCTTTTCTTCCAAGGAGCAAGCATGTTTTTATTTCATGCCTGCAATCACTGTCTGCAGTGATTTTGGAGCCTAGGAAAATAAAGTCTGTACTGTTTCCATTGTTTCCCCATCTATTTGCCATGAAATGATGGCACCGGATGCTGTAATCTTAGTTTTTTAAATGTTGAGTTTTAAACCAGCTTTTTCACTCTCCTACAAACATTTATTAATCAGCTACTCTGGGCCAGACACAAAGATCCCATGCAGCCCAAGCCCTTAGGACTTTTAGCCTTGTGGTGGAGGGGAGGGCAGGGGTACAGACATAGTAAATAAACCCAGTGTTAAGAGTATTCTACATGGTATAATAGAAGTCTGTATGGGCATCAGGGTAACCAAAAGAGAGTGGTTATTCTTGCCTGGAGGGTGCTTAGGGAAAGGTTGACGAAGATGAGTTAGGCTGAATCTCGAGAGAGATGCTTTTGAGTCTTCAGGGTAGGGACGTGCACTTCTGGCAGAGGGAACAGGAAATGCCAGGACGACACAGAGGGCTCTTGATGTTGAGTATAGTCATGTGTGGATAGAGCATTAGGGGTTTGAGGTGGGGAGTGGGGAGAGAGACAGCTGGAGAGCATGCGGATCGTTGGGTGTCTTTTACCAAGCTGAAGAGTGAGGACTTTACATAGAGGAGTGAGGAGCCTAACGGATGTATTTCAAGCAATGTAGATTTGCAGTTCAGTGTTCGATGAGATCAGCATATTGTGATATCTCTCTCGTAACACACTGAGTGGCGAAACTTTGACCACAGAAGGAGTGGTAGGGCTGCTTTGAAGCAGACAAACCTTTAGAATCCTTCAAGGCTCACCCTGGGATCCGTCCTGGCTTCCACAAGGCTTGGAGTTTGCAGGGGGGCAGCTCAGCAGGTGATGAGCTGTCAGTGTTCTGAGCTGCCCTCAAGACTTCCTAGACTCATCACGGCTGCACTTGGCCCTGTCTGTCTGTCTGTCTGCAGCTGTAAGGGTTCGGCTGAATGAGCCACGTTGCCAGCAGCGCTTTCCAACCTCAGACTTGTGAAGATCCCGGTTGGTGGCTGTGCCCATTTTCAGAGTCTGATCTTGTCTGATGCTCTTTCTCTCTCTGGATCTCTCAAGATCTGACCGCAGAGGACCAGTGTGACTCTCATTGTACACCCTTACTCCCATTTGACCACAGAGGATTCTGGCTGTCTCTTACTGTGGTCCTTTTCATACTGTTCATGGGGTTCTCAAGGCAAGGATACTGAAGTAGTTTGCCATTCCCTTCTCCAGTGGAGCACATTTTGTCAGAACTCTCCACCATGACCCGTCCATCTTGGGTGGCCCTACATGGCATGGCTCATAGTTTCACTGAGTTAGACAAGGCTGTGGTCCATGTGATCAGTTTGGTTAGTTTTCTGTGATTGTGGTTTTCATTCTGTCTGCCCTCTGATGGAGAAGGATAAGAAGCTTACAGAAGCTTCCTGATGGGAGAGACTGACCTAGGGGAAAACTAGGTCTTGTTCTGATGGGCGGGGCCATGTTCAGTAAACCTTTAATCCAATTTTCTGTTGATGGGCGAGGCGGGTTCCCTCCCTGTTGCTTGACCCGAGGCCAAATTATGGTGGAGGTAGTGAAGATGATGGTGACCTCCTTTGAAAGGTCCATGCAGTCTGTGCTACCCTCAGTGCCCCCGACCTTGCAGCAGGCCACTGTGGAAAGCCAGAGCTGGGGATGAGGAAGGGCAAATACTGCCCTCTTATCCACAATGTGAGCAGCTAAGAGACATTTGCCTTTCTTCCTTGTTGACCCTCCCAGTCCCCAGTCTTGAAAAAGGCGGGGGGGTGGGGGGGTGCGGAGATACCATTGAGCTGATCATAGTGCTGGGCTTGTGTGGTGGGCTTGGAGCTGATATGAGATTGGAATTATAAACTAGAGTAACTAAAGGTGAACAAAATCTGTTCATCTTCTTCCCACCCTGTAGAGAAGGGAGATTGGACAGAGCACCGTAATAACTCATAATCAGTGAAAAATAAAAACACTCCAGGTTAGCTTCCTGCAGCTTCGTATATTTAAATATATAGAGACTCTCTCTCAGTCATGTCTGACTCTTTGTGACCCCCATGGACTGTAGCCCACCAGGCTCCTCTGTCCATGGGGCTTTTCCAGGCCAGAATACTGGATTGGGTTGCCATTTCCTCCTCCAGACTATCTCTGGGCTTCTCAGGTAGCAGGATGGTAAAGAATCAGCCTGCTAATGAAGCAGATGCAGGAGATGTGGGTTCAATCCCTGGGACGGGAAGATTCCCCTAGAGAAAGAAATGGCAACCTACTCCAGTATTCTCAGCTGGAGAATCCCGTGGACAGAGGAGCCTGGTGGGCTGCAGTCCACAGGGTCACAGAGTCAGATGTGACTGAGCTGGCATGCGCAGGGTGTCTCTAGAGGGACGCACCAGAAATGGGGAGCAGAGACTGACTTTGGGGTGAAGTGGACTTGGGACTGAATGCGGGTCAGGGATGAGAGGAAACCTGCTTCCTATGTACCCTTTGCAGTGTTTTTTTTTTTTTTTGTCTGCTTGTTACTGTGTGAGTATATTACACAGAATTGGCAGAAGGCACGCCCAGAGCAGTCAGAGAAGAGTGGTGGAAGAAGTGGCAACGGGACCCTTAGATCTCAGAAAAGTTGGCCTGTTTCACCTCTTTAAGGGATCAGGTTCACAGAGGTGCAAACGCCAAATTCCTTTCTGCCCTAGCAGGGACAGGGTGCAGGGCTGGTGGAGGCTACTCTGCACCCAGCCTGTTCCTGAGAAGCAGAAGAGGCGAGGATGAGCCTGCATGCTCACCCACAAGCCACGTGCTGGAAGCCGGGGACAGAAGAGGGACTGCAGGGCTCAAGCCCTCCATCTGCGCGTCCTGCACCTGGAGCAATCTCTCACCCACACCCTGGATCATGAGGACATTCCCGAAGGCTTGGAACCTGACCTCGGTCTTCTACTTAAATGGATCTCCTGCAAGTGCTTGTCCAGAAAATCTCACCATGTGCAATGATGAGTCAACAAGAAGGAGCCAGCACGAGATCTGTGTACAGACAATGCAAGAGGAAAAGCCTGGAAGCCGGAAGAGAGGCAGTGTCCACACATTACAAAGAGTACGTATGAGGATTCTGCTCATGATATTGTTGGTGGAAGCATCAACCACCACCCTAAATCCTGAGAACAACCCAAACACTCATGAGCTGTTGTTGAGTTGCTAAGTCATCTCTGACTCATTGCAACCTCATGGACTGTATGTAGCCAGGCTCCTCTGCCCATGGGATGTCCCAGCAGGAATACTGGAAAGAAAGTGAAAGTGTTAGTCACTCAATCATGTGTGACTCTTTGTGACCCCCTAGACTGTAGCCCTCCAGAGTCCTCTGTGCATGGGATTCTCCAGGCAAGAATACTGGAGTTAAAAAAAAAAAAAAAAAGAATACTGGAATGGGTTTTGAATTTCCTTCTCCAGGGGATCTTCCCAACCTAGGGATCAAACCTGCATCTCCTGCATTGCAGGTGGATTCTTTACCACTGAGCCACCGGGAGAACTTGAGAATGACCCAAACACATAAATAAGGAAGTAATTACACAAATCATGATAATCTACATAGCTAACTTGAAAGCTTTAAAAATAGCAAGTTATATATGTGTTCCTAAAAAAGGTCTTCAAGATATATAATTTTAAGTGATTTAAATAGGCAATAAGACAACATGTTGCAAAATTCTAATAATACAGATTGGTGTTAGTATACAGTAAAAGAAGAGTTGTTCCTTCACCCTGATGTCCCAGCTGCTAAGATCCTCTCACCAGGAGCAGCCACTGTTCCCAGATACTTGTGCCTGGATATCTTAATGAACTTTTTAAAAAACTAAGGTCAGAACAGCATGTGATTCTATTTGCATAAAATTTTAAAGTATATATGTGTGTGTGTGTGTGTGTATATAAAATATATCATATATGTAATGTATAATATGTATATATATACATACACACTGGAGAAGGAAATGGCAACCCACTCCAGTATTCTTGCCTGGAGAATCCCATGGACAGAGGAGCCTGGTGGGCTACAGTCCATGAGGTCACAAAGAGTCAGGCACGACTAAGTGACTAACACACACACACACAATACAGTATAAAAGCAATATATATTGTTTTTCTGAAAAGCAACTCAGGGCCCTATTAATCAATCAATCAATTAATTTCTACAGTCATCTTTAGTGACATGACCAGCAGTCAGATGAGGGTTTGGTAACCTGATCAAGTCGGTAGTATTTTATTTTGAAAACATTTTAAATTATAAGACACATTCTCCCTGTAAGAGTTTCAAACAATATAAAATTATCTGAAGTCACAGTGATCACTATTCAGGTGGCCATTTGAGGCCGACCTGGCAGAAAAAGTAGGATGCCGGCCAAGAACCGGCAAGGACTGGTGGCACTCGAGGCCCCAGGCAGAAGTGCTGTGGTAAAGCCGCGGGAGGGGGTGTCTAAGTTGGCCCGGCGGCACGGGCCTCCTGGAGTGCAGTTCGGTCTCACGCTGCACGGGGCTGACCTCTATGAACAGGCTAGAGTGGGAATGATGGGCATGACTTCGGAGTTAGGACTTCCAGGACACTGCGCTTCTGCCTTGCTTTCTCCTGGATCCGTCGCTGTGCCTACAGCCTCGCTGTGAGCCCCACTCAGGTTCCACGTACCAGTCCGGGAGGCATAGACCTGGTGGTCCAGTTCGCAGCCATGGACTGAGCCGTCTCGGGGGGCGCGTCCTGCAGTCCAGCTTCAGGTAGCCGCGGCCTCAGCCAGCACCTCGGCTGCAGCCTCATGAAGGCCTGGGCCAGCCAACTGTCCGTGGACTCCTCACCCTCACATGCTGCCTGGGAATAATAAATGCCTGCGATTGCAGGCAGATACGTTTGGGGGCGATTTGCAGTGCTGCGATGGAGATCTGGTAAGCAGGCCGAGGCACCCGGGGCTCATCCCGCAGGCAGCAGGGGGACTTGATGGCTTCTCCGGCACTGTTTGAAGGTGGGGGTAGGCCTTCTGCTCACGGGCTCCCTCAGGGTCAACAGGGTCAACGTAGGGTGTGATCAGCTTTCAGCCTAAAGGTCTTCAGAGCTGACTTGTGGGAAGGGGCGGGATGGTTTGGGGCATGTATGTGTGTGTGTGTTTGTGTGTGTACAATATTCAGGTATGTTAATCAGCATTGACCCCGTATGCCTTCCACAAAGGAAAACAAGAGCCTGATGTCTATGCACTTTGCCCCCAGTGTGACTATGAATCCTACTTTAGTTATGAGATCTTTTCAGTTTTTTTTTTTTTCCTTAATAGATTTCTTTTTAAGAGTAGTTTTAAGTTTACCAAAAAAAATTGAGAGGAAAGTGCAGAGATTTACCATATAACCCCTGCTCCCGCACATACAGAGCCTCCTCCATTATCACCATGCCCCCCCCAAAGTTTGTTATGTTTGTTACAACCAATGAACCTACACTGACACATGATTATCACCCCAAAGCTCGTAGTTAACATTAGGGTTCTCTCTTGGTGTTGTGGGCTTCCCTGGGTAGCTCAGCTGGTAAAGAATCTGTCTGCAATGCGGGACCCCGGTTCCATTCCTGGGTCGGGAAGATCCTCTGGAGAAGAGACAGGCTACCTACCCTTGGGTTATACATTCTACAAGGTTGAACAAATGTAGAATGACATGTATCTATCCTTCAGAGTCGTCTCACTGCTCTCAGAATCCTCAGTGCTCTGCTTCTTCATTCCTCTCTCCCAAGTAGGAGCTTTTTATTCCATGTTATGCCTTCTTCCCTGAATCTTTACTCTCTGCATGTATCACTTCTGTTTCAGTTCAGTTCAGTTGCTCAGTTGTGCCTGACTCTGTGACCCCATGGACTGCAGCACGCCAGGCCTCCCTGCCCATCATCAACTCCCAGAGTTTACTCAAGCTCATGTCCATCGAGTCGGTGATGCCATCCAACCATCTCATCCTCTGTCATCCCCTTCTCCTCCTGCCTTCAATCTTTCCCAGCATCAGGGTCTTTTCCAATGAGTTAGCTCTTCGCATCAGGTGGCCAAAGTATTGGAGTTTCAGCTTCAGCAGCAGTCCTTCCAATGAACACTCAGGACTGATTTCCTTTAGGATGGACTGGTTGGATCTCCTTGCAGTCCAAGGGACTCTCAAGACTCTTCTCCAACACCACAGTTCAAAAGCATCCATTCTTCAGTGCTCAGCTTTCTTTAGAGTCCAACTCTCACATCCATATATGACTACTGGAAAAACCATAGCCTTGACAAGATGGACCTTTGATGGCAAAGTAATGTGTCTGCTTTTTAATATGCTGTCTAGGTTGGTCATAACTTTTCTTCCAAAGAGTAAGCATTTTTTAATTTCATGGCTGCAGTCACCATCTGCATAAAAGTTATGCATTTTTATGTTTAATTTGTTACTTATTTAAAGTAGTATTGGGCATTAAGGAGTGGAGAAAAGCAGTATAGAATAAGTTTAAAGAGCTTTGGCAGGACAGAGGGAAGTGAGGAAGACAGAGTAATAGCTTAAGGAAACAGCAGGGGAGAGAAAAAGTATCTTTAATGAGAAAAAGTATATTTTATGATGGAGCATTGAGTACTTTTTTTTTTTGAACAGTAAGTCGCCGATTGAAGGAGGAATATATAGTGAGAGAGCAGACAGAGCTGAGGGTAGGGGACAGAGAACCAGGGGGAAGGGCACATCTTTCGGGGAGTGCTGGTGCTGGGGGCCAAGTCTGGGGGGTGGTTCTGAGGCTGGGGGGCGGGAGCAAGACAGGGGGCAGCTGTGAGAAGCCCAAGGGAGACTCCAGGCTCCAGCCGACACATGGCTGGAACAGCAGACCGTGGGCTCCAGGCTGGAGAGGAGGCAAGTGACGCCAGGAGAAGATGGTGAAAGAACAGAGTGGGGAGGGGTTGATGTCAAAATGGAGATGAAAAACTGGTTCAGTGGCAGGGATCAAAAAACAGTAATTTTTTTTTTTTTTAAAGTTATGCTCAGTAACAGGAAAGTCAGGCTCATCAGCAAGTATTATGGATGCTTGACTGCATGACTAAATGGGAGCAGCAATGTCAGAAATACTGAACCGAGCTATAAAAGCTTTAAAAAAGCAGTTTCAAGCCTTTTCTTGGGAAACACAGCTTTCCTCTGGTTAACATCACACTACAGGTAACCTCGGTCTGTTTGGCCAAGGAGGCAGCACTAGAGGAAAACCATCAGAAGCCAATTAGCTGCCAATGCATCAACACATTCATCTCTTCAGATCACCAGGTGTGCGACGCCTGCCTCTCACAGAGGTGGGAGCTCAATTTATGCACAGCTGGCTCTGAGGAAAATTCCTTACATGTGAGCTGAGATGCTAAAGGAAATGAATCACTCAGGGACGTGGCACCTTGAATGGGAAAAGGCAGCTTGTCCCACCTGGAGACAGGCGCTGGGCACATGTATATGGACCTGTTAATTTGAAATGACTTGTCCAAAGTGCTTAAGGTAAGACTAAAAGAAGCTGAAACTGGAAGACAAAGACGTAAGCTGACAGAAACTATTGGACAGCATTCCCAGAGTGTCAGGAGATGAACTGTGAGATGCCAGCATCTTAGCCATTCCTCGTTCTGGAAGCTTCCTTTCCATTTCTTTCTATGCAGCCTCCTTTCATGATTCCTCCATAGGTATGGAGTTCCTTTCAAGATAGAAAAATGTTCTTCAATGGACTTCTGATTAATAAATTTCCATCCAAATGCTGGAAGAGGATGCCGTTGTTCATAATAAAATTATATCTGTCTACCCCTCTGTGCTAAGGTTTCTAGGGTCTAAAAATTAAAGTGCAAGAACTTCCCTGGTGCTCCAGTGGCTAAGACTCTGCCTTCCAACACATGGGGTGTGAGTTCAATCCTTGGTTGGAGAACAAAGATCCCACATGCCACACGATATGGCCAAAAATGAAAACAAATGAGTAAAACTTGTTAAAAATCAAAGTGCACAACCATGTCTACTAGGACAATCTCCTTTGTTTTTCTTTTCACCTGTGGTGCTGTGCTATGCTAACTCACCTCAGTCCTGTCTGACTCTTTGCGACCCCGTGGACTGTAGCCCACCAGGCTCCTCTGTCCATGGGATTCTCCAGGCAAGAATAGTGGAGTGGATTGCCATGCCTTCCTCCAGGGGATCTTCCTGACCCAGGGATCAAACCCAGATCTCCTGCATTGCAGGTGGATTCTTTACCGTCTGAGCCACCTGGGAAGCCCTTTTCCTGTGGTGGTTTTATTTATTATTATGTTTAAGCTAGTGATAACCTAGCCTGGCAGAAAGATTACCTCAGGAATGTGATATAATACAACTGTTTGCACTGAAGCCTTAGACCTTACTATTCCCTAAGCGGGTGGGAGTGTCCCCCCACCCCACCCCAAAGTATAACTATGATTCCTCTACTGCCTCTTACAGTAAATAGGAACATATTGCACTGCACTGAAGGTATATTTTATAATTATTGTTAGCATTACTGAGCTTTCCATAATGGTGGCTCTACAGATTTAAGTGCTTTAAAAACATGAGTAGATTTTTTTATGAAACCAAACATTAACACTAGCAAACTGACACCCAACTTTCGATTGATCTGTCCCACCTGTAAGACATGAATGAGATGTTTCATGTAGTGAATACATATGAACACATTATGCTGACCAAGAGGGATGTTTGCAGACAGCTCCAGTAGCCTCTGTGGCAGCAGTGGTTATATTTTCACGCGTGTGCAGGCACTGTTCTTAGGCACTGTGTCAGTTGTCCAGTCGTGCCCGACTCTGCGACCCCGTGGACTGTATAGCCTGCCAGGCTCCGCTGTCTGTGGAATTCTCCAGGCCAGAATATTGGAGTGCGTTGCCATTTCCTTCTCCAGGGTATGAAACCAAAGTTTTGCATCATTTCTACAGCTCTTTCAAAGGCATCAGTTTCAGCAGCATGCTTGGATGTCACTCAGACTTCCACAGTGATATCCGAAACCATGAGCCACTTACTCTGCCTTCCAAGGTTGTCAGCGGCAAGTCTCCTTTGTATGAAAATAAAAATGTAGGGTATGAGATTCTGCTATATGTGTGTATTTATATTATATATCTGCATATGAATGAGATAGATCTTTATATCCTAACACGAGTGATTTCCCAATGAAAAACACTTCAAATTTTAAAAGTTACAAAGTAATACCTAAATCTTAAATCTTAATATCTAAATCTAAGTCCACGTGTGCATGGACCCATATCCTGTTTGTGGTGTAACTATCCAGAAAGAAGCCTGGAAAACTACAGCAAGCTGTGGCTGGTGTGGCCTCTGAGCGGGAGAGTTGAGGGAACCGTGTTGGTTTTCAGCTTTGCTCTGTAGACTTCTGTATTGTTGGAAACTGGTACAGTAAGGATGTATTCATGTAAGAAGAAAAAAAAGAGGGACTTCCCTGGTGGTCCAGTGGCTGAGACTCCATGCTCCCAATGAGGGGGCCTGTCTGGGCTCCATTCCTGGTCAGGGAACTAGATCCCACATGCCACAACTGCGAGAGCCGGCATGACCAAATAAATAAACAAAAATAAATATATATTTTTTAAAAAACCAAAAAGGCCAACAATGAAAATGATGTCATCAACTCTTGATGCTCTGCTGGGAAATGAGAGAATCAGAGGGTGGTGACCCAGACGTGACACATCCCCGTGACCAAGCATAGCTTCGCTGGGAGCTGCCCGACAGATGGACATGAGAGACAGAGGGGACAGAGCCTGGCAGGCCCAGGCCCCCCACTTATGCAGGCCTGGGGGCCACCAGAGGGCTGAGGGCAGACTGAGCTTGAAGGTTCATCTCAAAGGGCATGACCTGTCAGCAGCTCCAGGGCGGCGGGAAGGTGAGAGGCCTTTTTAAGGTCGCTGGGGAGTAATCTCTCAACACTTCTCAGAAGATGCAATTGTACGGCTTCCCCTTTGGCCTTCGAGTTACTAAAACACGGAAGTGTCTGTGGAGAAGACGGACCATCCCCCTGCGACTGGCCACGTCTGGGTGCTCCGGCCGGAGGCGGCCCCATGACTGGGATGTGGGCCAACGCGTAGGGACAGGTGGTCTCCTTATGATGGAAACAGTGGGTGATCAAAAACCAAGGGGATTTTCTGAGAATGAAGCTGTCACCCTGAAGGAAGGCGCGTGGGAATCTCAGCTCAGGGACCCAGACTTCGAGGCCCTCCTTTTGCTCATGGGAGCATTGCCTGATGGTAACGGGATTCCTGAGACCCTCAGGCACCCAGCATGCTGAGAACGGGGGCACCTCACGAGGCACCTCATGGCACCTCAGTCATCTGAACCCCGCCCTCCCACCAGATTTCAGGGAAAAGGTGTTTTCCCCAGCACGAATGTTAGAAATAACTGATGCAGAAGATGCCCATTAAGGAGGCCAGAGAGGCACCTAACTTCAGGACCAAGCCTGTCCATTTACGATAGGAGTGACAGGGCCACCGTGAGTGATATCTCTGTTCTCAAGCGAGCTCACTCGCCTGGAGCCCTTGCTAGGGCTTCAGAGCTCTGGGAGTCACCTGCCCGTTGTCTTGGGGTCAGGAAAGTGGTGTTGAGCTCCCAGCTAGTGAGACGGGCGATGGAAGGGCAGAGAGATGAGGGGCTTGTCTCCGTCTGTGGATGAAGGATGTACATCCAGGCCCTGCCCACTAGGGATAGGAGCTTACAGCGAGGCCATGGAAACTCTGGACCCCTAACCTGCAGCTTCCCCAAAGCCTGCTGTGGCCTTGTTCTCCTGTATTGCCTCTGGTTACCTGGGCAAAGGGCCTCAGCGGTTACTGGTAGTGCCAGCTGACCCCCTCTCTAATGCCCAATGAAGGGTGACTGGGAGCTCTACCTCCAACATCCAGGATGCCACAAGGGAGACTCAGGAGGAGGAAGGCTGCCAACTCAAGAAGGGGGCCTTGGCATCTCTGTGTGTTGGTCGGGAGACTGTGTGGAGCATGAAGACTCCGACAACATACAGAGTGGTTCATCTGAGGACCCACGATGGAGAGATGGAGATTGGGGCTGGGAAACCATCTCATGGCCCTGGGGGTGGGGGATGTAAAGCCTGGGTTTGTATGTGATGAGTTTTCAACCTGTCTGCACAGGAGATGTACCTGGCAGCTTTAAAAATATATGTCTGAATTCCAGCCCCCAGACCTGCTGAATCAGAATCCCTGGGGTTCATGCTCCCACCAAAGACATTCCTTCCTTTGTCCTTTTTCTTGTGGAAGGTTGGAGGGATTTGGAGTTGGGTCCCCCCCCACCCCACCCCGGGAAAGGTAGGCTCTGATAAAACCCCAGCATGTTAGGCCCTAGATAGATAGTTAACTCTTGAGAACCGACCTTGTTAAGAAGAATGGAATGCCCTGGAGTCTTTCTGGGGAAGCTTACCTCTCCTGTGAGGGGCTATTCTACTGAAAAGTACTCTCCTATGACATTAAATCCATGAAACCGGGTCTCCGTTATGCTGGCTAAGAAGTGCCCTTGCCTCCCTTTGGAAATATTCCCATGTACACTTAGGAACTATTTTCCCTTAAAAAGCACAAAGATTGTGCTTACTTCAGCAATGCAAATGTACTAAAATTGGAACAAGACAGGGAAGATTAGCATAGCCCCTGCTCAAGGATGACAGGCAAATTTGTGAAGCATTAGGTATCTTTTTTAGCTTCTTTTGTAGCCCACTTTTCCTTCATGTTTTGCTCCAGAGAAGCCAAACCAAATAAAATATAATATCAAGGTCCTTTTTTGAAAAAGCTCAGAGATGTGTTGAGAGGAGGGTGTAGCAGACTTGCAGGTTGATGATTCCTGTGTGGCGTTTTCCCCTGCGCCCCTCTCGGGAACAACGCTCAGGCTGTTGTGTTCTGAGTCCCCAGACCCCCTTGCCTCGCATGGAGAAGTGGCCGGTGTCCAACTGGTTTCTGTTTTAGAATGCAGACATTAGCTTTGAAATAGAAGGAGGCATTGGAGAGAGGGACAGCTGGGACTGGGCTTTGAGGGCAGGAAGTGGGTGTGGCCTGGCCCCCTGGCCGGGTTGGGTGGGGCCTCGGTAGTAGGGACCCCTGTTGCCTCTGCCCTCAGCATCTCGAGCTGTGACACACCCCAGCTGAGTCGGGTGAAGGGGGCTGTGGACACCTGGGGGTGAGGACCTGGGGGCCCGGCTCCTGGCTTTTAAACTTTTTCTTTTATATTAGGGTTTAGCCGATTAACAGTGCGGTGATCGTTTCAGGTGAAGAGCAAAGGAACTCAGCTTATCCATGTACATGTATCCATGGACTCTTGAGAGTCCCTTGGACTGCCAGGAGATCCAACTAGTCCATCCTAAAGGAAATCAGTCCTGAATATTCATTGGAAGGACTGATGTGGAAACTCCAACACTTTGGCCACCTGATGCAAAGAACTGACTCATTGGAAAAGACCCTGATGCTGGGAAAGATTGAGGGCAGGAGAAGGGGATGACAGAGGATGAAATAGTTGGATGGCATCATCGACTCAATGGACATGAGTCTGAGTAAACTCTGGGAGTTGGTGATGGACCGGGAAACCTGGCGTGCTGCAGTCTGTGGGATTGCAAAGAGTCGGACACAACTGAGCAACTGAACTGAACTGAATTCTCGCCCAAACTTCCTTCCCATCCAGGCTGCCACATAACATTGAGCAGAGTCCCCTGGGCTATACAGAAGGCCCTTGTTGGTTATCCACGTTAGATATAGCAGTGTGCAGATTTGTGGGATCCTTGCGCTATAGGGTGATGGAGTGATTCCCACCACACACAGCTTTGTTGGTAGATCATTGAGGAAGGGTGTTTCACCCAGTGGCTTTAAAGGAGGGGGTAGGATTGACGTTTGGTGCATGGGTAAGGAAGAATGGTGCCTGAGCAGGTCCAGCAGAGCGGGAGGTGCGATGGGGAGGTCGGCAGAGGAGCACCCCGCAGCGAGTTAAAGAGGGACGTGGGGGCCGGAAACCTCTGCGGTTTGCTGTGGGGTGTGGATTCGGAGTCCTCCGCCGCCGCCTCCAGAACACCTTGAGTGAAGCCGCAGCTGATTCCTGATGCTTCTGGGAGGCTGACTTCTCCCCCTCCTTCCTCTTAGATGTGTTATTTATTTCTTTTGGCCCTGCTGGGTTTTCATTACTGCGTGGGCTTGTTCTCTAGTTTCGCAAAGCGGGGGTTGCTCTGTCGTTGCAGTGTGTGGGCTTGTCCTCGTGGTGGCTTCTCTTGCTGCAGCCAGCGGCCTGAGGTCTGCTGGGCGTCAGTGGTTGTGGCTCCCCGGCTCTCGAGAGCACAGGCTCAATAGCTTAGTTGCTCTGCAGCTTGTGGGATTCTTCCCTGACCAGGGATCAAACCGGTGTCTCCGGCGCTGGCAGGCAGATCCTTTACCACTGAGCCACCAGGGAAGCCCTTAGAAATGTTTTAAAGTAACTCTGGGTCACTGTTCCCGAAGGTCTTACAAAGAGACACTTCCTTTTGTTCCTGGCCTCAAGTTCCTCTCTCTGAATGCAGCCACAGTTCCCTGGTTCCCGGGTTCTAGTTGGTGGAGATGGTTGTGTATGTATTTTCTCTGAAACAGTAGCATATCTTCTCTGGAAGTTCTGCCCTTGCTGTGGTCACAGAACCATTTATCCAGAGTGTATGGAGCCTCAAGGCATCTTTATAATGCTACTTTGTATTCCATTTTATGAGTGGACTGTGATACATTTAACCAGTTTCCTGGGTTTGGGGTTTGGGGTTGGTTCAATCTAGCAGGACTGCTACAATGAGTCTTTGTCACATGAGTGCATTCTTTCAGAGAACTCAGGGCACTCAGAGTGATCCAGAGCCCACAGTGCTGCATAGACAGCCACAGGGGACTCAGAGGAGAGAAGTCAGAGGACCAAGAGAAATTAAGTGCCAGGGAATGTTAATATTGGAGAACCTCGGGGCTTCTCCCCGCTGGGAATTGGAGATTCAAGGGATCCGGGAATTCCCTGGTGACGCTAGTGGTAAAGAACGCACCCGCCAATGCAGAAGACATAAGAGATGTAGGTTCGATCCCTGGGTCAGGAAGATTCCCTGGAGGAGGGCACAGCAACCCATTCCAGTATTCTTGTCTGGAGAATCTCATGGACAAAGGAACTTGGTGGGCTACAGTCCCTAGGGTCACAAAGAGTCATATGACTGAGCAAGTTAGCACACACACCTACAAAGATCTGAGGGCTGATCATTCAGTTTCTCCCTTCTCTGAATCCCAGGGATCCCTTGACTGCCCTGCTCTATAACGTGCCTGCAGTGGGGTCTTGAGAAGGAAATCTCACCTTTACAGTCCCCCTACTACTTATTCATAGGCCCTCCAGAAAGTCTGATTTCATTGAATCTCTTATTATTATTGGGGAACAAAAGTATTACATCTCCTTCACTGTTGCTGTTTTTCTTCCCCTGAATCTTCCAGTGGAGAGCTGCAGTCCTGGCAGACACCTTCCATTTATTTCTGGGGATCAACAGAGGGTGTTTCACGTGCACTTAGTAATAAGCCCTTTCAGCAGCTGCTTGATGTCCCTGGTACTGTTCACCTTCCTCCTGACGCTGGCTCCATCTCTTTTGGGTCCCGCTGCTGTTTCGCTGGGCTGAGCAGGGTTCCATGCTTTGGACATCACTTCTGACATTACTTCTGCCAGCTCTGTGCTGTGAGCGTTGCTCATGGGCTGTGAGTCCCTGCCATGTCACCACGCTCCTACACAGGCAGGTGCAGGAATTGTTCACGTTTGGGTGCAGCCTCATCTTCCACAACTGGCTCCGTGTTCAAGGATTATGAAACCCGGTACCTCACCCCTTCATGACCTAAAAAAGCAAATGGAAATTCCCCTGGGAGGAAGAAGTAGGGGTGGCTGTTGTGTAGACACCTGCCGAGTCTCTTAATAGTTGAACATTAAGGGGAGCAGTCAGCTGACGCCACCTTAATGGACTTAATGGATGATGCAACTCAATGGGCTGGAAGGGCCTCAGTCTGACACAGTAATGCACCTAGCCATTGTTACTCATCCTTGATAATTCCATCCATTGTGCAGGGGAAAAAAATTAGTTAGGAAGAAAGGTTTACCTCAAAGAAAGGAGAAAGAGAATTATGCAATCTTTCCTTCTCACCCAGTGGAGTTCTGTGGCAAACCAGCAGAGACACCAGGACCCGGTTCGGTTGTGTCCTGCTGGAATTTTCCAGCATGCCATAAGGACCAGAAGGCACTCTGATTGGTCGGAGTTTGTGCCATCTGAGATGTTAAATATTTTAAATAGGTCTGGGCATGTATTCTGAAAACCCTATTCAATATTACACAATAATTTTATATATGAAAAATGAAAAAGGGAGGATTTCTTTTGTGAGTCAAACGACAGTAACTGACTTTTGGCAAGATCCTTTGGTGGGCAACATGGGAAAATGCAAAAGGTGGAACGGAGGGAAGGGACCAGCGGGGACCAAACCAGAACTTGGGGCAGTGGTCGTGAGAATTTTTTACTTGTCTGAAGAGCACATGGGTGAGGAAATGTTTGAGAAACATTCAACTTCATAAAAGAGAGGTGATGGAGGTAATTCGGGTTAGGTACCAGTTGGGGTAATGCATGAAGAAAATCTATTATAGCCTCCCCTGTATATGCTGGCTGCGAGCATGCATCGTTAGGCATCAAGCCTGAAGGCACTCAGGCCTGTGGTCATTGGAAGGCCAGTGGCTGCCTGTGTCCCTGTGGGGGCCTGAGTATTCTTCCAGCATGCCGCTGTTTGTTCTTGTCATTCTCTGCCTTGGGCCTCCAAGCTGGGAAAGGACTTCCTGAAGCAGAGGTCCACGGGGACCAGTGTGTAGAGGTTGAAAGCAGCGGTTCAGGGTCAGGACGACCTACTTCCAAATCTGTCAGCAGCCGCTGAGACCAGGTGGATTCAGGCAAGTGACTTCACGTCTGCAGCTCCAAGTTTCCTCTCTGCCGGATGGTGTTAGATGGGGTGGTGTTGGAATCACCCTCAGAAGGGAGATGAGGATCACATGAGATGTTTATCCCGCAGTATTTTCCACGGTGCCTGGCCCAGATAAGTGTTCTCATGGTAAGTGGTAGCTGCTACTGCTAATACACAGGAGCGGGAGAGGTACTACAAGTCTGACTTCAAGCCGGAAAGAGGAGGCAAGAAATGGCAGGAAGGCTCAGGAAAAGGGGATGACCTTTTGGAACCGGGAAAGGGTGGTGACCAGGAATAAAGACCGTAAGAAAACTGTCAGACTTCCGAATTTTGAAGTTTTCCCAGTCCTCAGTTCTAATGAAGAATAAAATCTTTTCCTGGTTTTCAAGAACGTCAGAGGTAGCTAGAAAGACAAGTCTGCCCTCTGTCCTAGGCTGGGCCAAACTTGGGAGCAGAGAAACTTTCAGGAAAAAGACAGGAAAATGAAAAGGCTGGTATCCCAGGGGCTGCAGGAATGCAGAAAAAATAGCTGATAACCAGACAAGACTCAAAATATGGCCCCAGGGGCTTGGCCAGACTCTGGTGCTTCCTGATACAGTGACTCCTAGAAGCCAGTTTACCCAGGAACACTCCCTGCCTGTGCTGGGTCCAAGTTTGTCGCTTACTCGAAATAAACATTTACTTCATGAACATATCAGTGAACAGGCAAGCTAGCTTTGTGAGCAGTCTCTGTTATTTAACTGCCCTCCAGCCCACCAGAAGCATCCTGTGTGCACTATCTGATGAACACAGACAGCGGCAGAGGAGAGCTGGGCCGATGAAGAGAGTACACAGCTGTGGTTTCTGCCAGAGCAACATCCCTTCTTCCAGCAAACATTCTGTCTTCTCCTTTTGGGGAACCACCCCACTCCCTACACTTGAATTGGGTTTCATCCTTTAAGACTCAGTTCTAGCAGGAGGTGACCTCTGCTAAATCCTTCATCCCAGTGCGGGATGGTCACGTGACACAACTAACCAATCAGAACCAAGCCATTACATTCAAGGAGGGACACATGATCCAATCCAAGACAAAGAGATGCAACTCCTGGTACCTGGTGTATTGGGACACAGGTTCTCTTTTCCTAGAAGGCTGTAAGTCTGTATGCCTGCAACTGTTGGCATTTTGCCTTCCCCCTGGGAGAGCCCAAGTGAAGATGGAGTTGGTCAGAATAAAGTGGGCCCTTTGCTGTCCTGAAACTATTATGTGTGGCGCATGCTCAGTTGCTCAAATGTGTCCGACTGTTTGGGACCCTGTGAACTGTAGCCCGCCAGGCTCCTCTGTTCATAGGATTTTCCAGGGGGTTGCCATTTCCTTTAACTGATGATTCAGTTACTTTGCTGGTTCTAGGGATGTGTTTTGGGGTTTAGTTGGTATTGTGCGTTGCATCTGAGGTTCCATGTCTTTGTTTCTGGAAAGAGAAAAAACTTATCTCCTACTTGATCCCGAGAGGCAAAATACAAACTGTCTTTAGTTTTCCGAGGTTTGACAAACGTGCTTTTCTAACCTGTGGGTCAGATGCGTTGCGGTCCTTTCTGGTTCCCGCACGGACACTCTGTCTTCCTTTCTGCAGTGTCTGGAGTGTCCCCCACCGCTTGTGGCTCTGGGAGGGTCCCCAGTGAGCTTCAGTCCCCTCACCTGTAGAATGAGCAGCTTGGACTAGATCAGTGGTTCCAAGCTAGAGAAAAAAGCAGGGGGTTGCTTTGTTCAAAGCTTGTACAGAACCCTACCAGCTGGAGCTGCTGGGGCTGGGGTGGGAGTGGGGTGCTGGGGCTCCTCCTTTCCTGGCCTCCGGGGTGGCTCTTGGGGTGCCTCCGCCAGCCCCTAGGGCTCTGAAAGAAAGTGGAAGTGAAGTCTCTCAATTGTGTCTGACTCACGACCCCATGGACTGTAGCCCACCAAGCTTCTCCGTCCATGGGATTCTCCAGGCAAGAATACTGGAGTGGGTTGCTATTTCCTTCTCCAGGGATCTTCCCAACCCAGGGATGAAACCCGGGTCTCCTGCATTGCAGGCAGATTCTTTACTGTCTGGGCCACCAGGGAAGCCCAGGACTCTAAGGGGCCAATAACATGCCCACGTGTCCACCAAGGCCCTGTATGCACTGTGCTTAGTTGCTCAGTCGTGTCTGACTCTTGCGACCCCGTGGATTTGCAGCCCACCAGGCTCCTCTGTCCACAGGAATTTTCCAGGCAAAAATACTGGAGTGGGTTGCCATGCCCTCCTCCTCACCAAGGCCTGATCCCTTGCAGACATTTCAGCTCTCTTCATTCCAAGTGCCACCTCTGTCATGAAACCTTTTCAGCACCCTGGCCCACACACATTGCTTCTTGTTTTGCAGCCCCGTCACATTTGTGGGTATATCACACACTCTGGCCTGTGTTTTTAAACTGGCCTAGGTATGGAGATCTTGTTTTCTTTTGAGGCTGGTGTGTCTCTGTCTTGCTTTTGGGAAGGGACTCAGTACTTACTTGGGAAGCTGAATGTCACTGAAGGAACTCCAGGACATGGGGACAGAAGCTTTGCTCCTAGACTGTGGCAGTCTGCCCTCATCACAGGGCGCATGCCTGGGCAGAGCAGAGCTTCAGCAGACCTAAGTCCCCCCCCCCCCCGCCCCCCCCCCCCCCCCCCCCCCCCCGCGCCCCAAGGGATTCCCTCATAGCTCAGTCGGTAAAAGCATCTGCCTGCAATGCAGGAGACCTGGGTTCGATCGCTGGGTCATGAAGTTCCCCTGGAGAAGGGAATGGCAACTCCACTCCAGAATCCTTGCCTGGAGAATCCCATGGATGGAGGAGCCTGGCGGACTATGGTCCACAGGGTTGCAAAGAGTCGGACACGACTGAGCGACAATGCACACACACGCACAAGGCCACATACGGGCCCTCCGTCTCTAGACCTCGCCCCAGTGCACGCATCGGCTGGCTGTGCTGGTCGGAAGGTCTAGAGGAGATCTGTGTGGGCTGGGTCGTGGCCGCACCCTTCAGCATCACTGGGCCCCTGAAGTAGGGCCATAAGTCACTTCCCACCCCCCACGCCCACCCCGTGTTGGCGTGGCCATTTCCTTATCACTGCTTTCCCAAATAGAGCGGTGGGCGGTTGTCAGCCTCACTCTGGGGTTCTCTGTAACCTGAGCAACATCCTTCATGCAATGTGACTTCATTTCCTATGGCCTTGCCCTGTATCTTGCCTAACCTGGGACAGGGCCGTTGAAACCGTTTCCGAGGCTCACAGAGACATTGTGGTTGGAGCACCACCTAGTGGCCGCAAAGCATAGTGCTTGTGAGGAGTCCTCGGAAAGAGTGGGTGGGGAGATTAAAGAGCACTCTATTTGATCTCCACAATTTCATTGAAAATATCCCTTAAGGCAAAATTATCCTGAATGTAATTTTTAGCCTTTTTAAAATGATTCCAAAGACATGTCTGCATCACCATAATGAATACTTATGTGAAAGTCGCTCAGTCGTGTCCGACTCTTTGCGACCCCATGGACTATACAGTCCATGGAATTCTCCGGGCCAGAATACTGGAGTGGGTAGCTGTTCCCTTCTCCAGAGTAATCTTCCCAACCCAGGGACTGGACCCAGGTTTCCCACACTGCAGGCGGATTCTTTACCAGCTGAACCACCAGGCACTAGTGGTACTTATTATTATGGGTTCTGTTCAGTTCAGTTCAGTTCAGTCACTCAGTCGTGTCTGGCTCTTTGCGACCCCATGAGTCGCAGCACGCCAGGCCTCCCTGTCCATCACCAACTCCCGGAGTTTACTCAAACCCATGTCCATCGAGTCGGAGATTTATAGGTAGAGTACTGTAAATATACAAGACTGGGAAAAATCTGTGTAAAGTTTAACATCCCATTTAAGTTCCTATTTAAAAATATTTGGTACATCCAGAAATAATATACCATGTAACGATTAAAAAAGTAGGTTGCTATATAGGAACTGGCTAAGAGATGTTATGCAGAGTACATCATGAGAAACACTGGGCTGGAAGAAGCACAAGCTGGAATCAAGATTGCTGAGAGAAATATCAGTAACCTCAGATATGCAGATGACACCACCCTTATGGCAGAGAGTGAAGAGGCTAAAAAGCCTCTTGATGAAAGTGAAAGAGGAGAGTGAAAAAGTTGGCTTAAAAGCTCAACATTCAGAAAACTAAGATCATGGCATCTGGTCCCATCACTTCATGGGAAATAGATGGGAAACAGTTGAAACAGTGTCAGACTTTTTTTTTTTTTTTTTGGCTCCAAAATCACTGCAGATGGTGATTGCATCCATGAAATTAAAAGACGCTTACTCCTTGGAAGGAAAGTTATGACCAACCTAGACAGCACATCAAAAAGCAGAGACATTACTTTGCCAACAATGTCCATCCAGTCAAGGCTATGGTTTTTCCAGTGGTCATGTATGGATGTGAGAGTTGGACTGTGAAGAAAGCTGAGTGCTGAAAAATTGATGCTTTTGAACTGTGGTGACTCTTGAGAGTCCCTTGGACTGCAAGGAGATCCAACCAGTCCATCCTAGAGGAGATCAGTCCTGGGTGTTCATTGGAAGGACTGATGCTGAAGCTGAAACTCCAATACTTTGGCCACCTCATGTGAAGAGTTGACTCATTGGAAAAGACCCTGATGCTGGGAGGGATTGGGGGCAGGAGGAGAAGGGGACAACAGAGGATGTGATGGCTGGATGGCATCACTGACTCGATGGACATGAGTTTGAGTAGACTCCGGGAGTTGGTGATGGACAGGGAGGCCTGGCATGCTGAGATTCATGGGGTCGCAAAGAGTCGGACATGACTGAGCGAATGAACTGAACTGAACTGAAGAGATATTAAAAGAAAGAGGTAGGTTATAGAACAGTATCAAAAGAATGCTGCAATTTTTCTGAGAAACACATTAGAAAATATGCATATAAACTTGGTCTGCACAGGACTTTTATTAGCAAAGGGAGAGACTGAATCATTCATCTCCATAGAGCAAGGGATACTTGCTTTTTCCAGCCACAAGATGTTCTCAGGTGACTTAGAACCTAGCAAAGTGTCTGAGGATCCATCCTTGTTAACGTGCAGGAGTCCTTTCGGGGACCCCACTGAAACCAGTAAGTAAATGCTGCTCTTCCAGGGACCCACAGCCTAAGGACCAATCTTAGTGCTATGAGAACCCATGGTGTTTTTAAGACTGTCGCAGAGAGACACCAAGGCATTAGAAGAGTCTAACTGACCCAACGGTGACCCAAGGGCAGCGCACATTCGCTCCATCACACTATCCTCTGAAAGTGGTCGAGATCAAATCTCATATCTGAGGTCAACCATTGTATTGATAATGGGAAACTTTTATGCCTCAAAGGCCAAGCAGCTCCTGGACGGACAGCCATCTGTGGGGACGGACAGCTGGCTTCAAGTACGTAATCGGGAATTAAAGGAAATCCTGCCCTGAAATGGCCACGATGGGGTTCTTTTGACCCCGCAAAGCTGACTTTTGTGTGCACAAAATCAGCTGAGAGCAATTTCTTATCGAGTCTGTCAGTCAGCCTCCTGGATCCCTGCCTGCAGGGTCTGCTGGAAGCAAGAGTGGTAAGAATTTTTCTCTTTTCTAAAATTAGATAAGCCAGAGAAAGTATTTGTAGAGCTTAGTTCCTTTGGATCCTTGGGCTTGAAAAGTCTTCTGTGCTCAGTCCCTCAGCCGTGTCCGACTCTTTCTGACCTTTTAGTCCACCAGACTCCTCTGTCCATGGGGTTCTCCAGGCAAGAATACTGGAGTGGGGTGCCATTCCCTTCTCCAGGGGATCTTCTCAACACAGGGATCAAACCTGCATCTCTTGCTGTCTCCTGCAGGTGGATAAAACTCTTGTCTTAAAATACTGTACCTATTTTAAGTGGAATGCAGAAGACCCTAAAGTCTTCAAAATTCCAAATTAGCCTTATCGAAAGATCTGTTCTAGAAGGCTAATGAAAGATTAATGATATGAAAAGTACCTAAAACAAACAAAAGCTTAAGACTGATGTACTGATCTCGGATGGCCTGCTTGAAGCAGGCTTTCAGTTCCCTGCCAGAGATTGAAGTCGGTCAGTGAGAGCATCAAATCTGAGCCGCTAGACCAGGGTGGGGTCAGGGACAAGGCCCTGGCCCTTTGGTTTTGCAGAAAACGAATTCCTACAAAGACGAAAGTAGTGAAACAGGTGAAGTGACTATTGGGAGGAAAAACTACAGTACGTGTGGGTAGAACACAAGCCAACTCAGAGAAAGACAGCTGTGCCCTCATGGTAGTTTAAATCACTTCTACGGGGCATTTCTTCCGGGTCTCCTTTGGCCTGTCATTTTGATTTGCCTGGTTCAGAGTCCGTATCTGGTATGTCTCCAGAGTCTCCCATGTGGGCATGCGTCCCTTCGTCAAGATGGGTTCTCCTGAAGAGGCTGTGGGTGGTTAGCATGCTGAGCATCACTCCCCTTTTGACCTCCAAGAAGCACCTGTAGTCAGGGAGATTTCCTGACTTTGAGAAGGAGAACTATGGAGTGGCTTATCTTCAGTCTGCGCAGGGCTCAGCCGCCCTGCTGTTTGCCCTGGGGCCCCATCTATCTCCTGCCTCATAACTATCTATCTATTCCTCTCTATCCTTCATTTGAGTGCTCATTCTAGTAATTCTCTGAGTTGCCTGTCCACCCTGGACAGATTATTAAATGATTGCTTTAGAAACGGGACCGCTTGAGGCTACAGGCAGAACCCTTCAGATCAAAGGCCAAGCTGAGGGCCATAATTAAAGAATTTTTTAAACCCAGGGAGGATCCTCAAAAGTTTTTGTAAATGGATTACCCAGATGAGAGGCTAACTGAACTCATAAATTTAGCTGATATTCTGAGTCTGATAGAAATTTTTTTTTTTTTTTTTGGCCTTCTCCTCCTGAGCTAAATGAGGAAAAGAAAAACATTCCAACATAGTTGAATTAGTATGTCAGTCCTTTGATATCATTAAGGTGGCCACCCAGTTTTTTGAGGAATGAAAAACAGCTGTCCTTGCTTTACAACTCTTGTCTTTTCAGAACTAGAAGTGTGACTGGAAAACAGTTGGAAGCCTACCAATCCTTTTACCACTCCCCAAACCTTCGCTGTTTATCTTAAAAGGCCTTTAAATATTGAGAAAGGTCAATAGAGTCATCAGCATTAAGTGTGACACTTGTTGTTGTTATTTTGTTGCTTTTTAGTTGCTAGGTTGTGTCTGATTCTTTGCAACCCTATGGATGGTAGCCCACCAGGCTCCTCTGTGGGGTTTTTCAGGCAAGAATACTGGAGTGGGTTGCCATGTCCATCCAGGGGCTCTTCCCGACCCAGGGATCAAACCTGTATCTCTTGGGTCTCCTGCATTGACAGGCAGGTTCTTTACCACTAGCACCAACTTTGGGTTTTGTCTGCAATATTAGTGGTTTTAATCTGTGTTTTACAGATATAAGGACACCTTTCTCCTCAAGCTCACTATGACTGACAGCAGGTTGGTAAATTATAACTTTGTAAGTAAAATGGAACCACTTCTCTTTTCTCTCTACTGGATCCTTCCAGAAATTGGAAACCCTTAGGTTTCCAGCAGTCTCATCAGGAAGGTAAATGAGAAAGGCTGCCTCCTAGCAGATGGAATTCAGTGAGACCTCAAGAAGAGAGGAATCCACCCTAAGCTAAGAGATACTGCAAGTGACTCTGATGGCAAGTCCTTGTTGTGGCCTTCCTGGCTTGAGAGGCATTTTATTTTATTTTATTTTATTTATTTATTTTTTTTGAGAGGCATTTTAAAAGTTCAGTTTGAGATTCTGTATAAAAAGTTCTAGCATAGCCAACTTCAAAGAGCCTGTATGATCAATTACGCTTATGTAAATGATCAGGCCAAGTTTATTGAAATCGGACTTATTTTGCAAATAAATTAGTCTTAACTTGGCTATATTTGTTAGAAATTAGCTTTATTCTAGAGGGGGAGATTATATTCAGTGGACATTAAGTTGCAGTGTTATTGTTTTTTGAGAGTTTTTTTTTTTTTTTTTTGGTGTGTGTGTTTACTGCCTTAGATTCATTTCTCAGACAGCTCCTTGTTGCTCTGTTACATTATTATAAAGTTTGTTTCTGAAGCTGAACACAATAATCCTATCTTTGGGGGATGATTAGATGCCCCGTGACTGCAACCAGAAGATTATGCGTGATCACAGCTATGCCCTGTTCCTCCTTGACTGCAGGGCACCGTTCACTTTCGAAGGGGCGAAGGTAACAGCCTCCAAAGGGTTTGAAGATACTGGAAAGGGCTCGATGGCGAACACTTCATTTCCATTTGGAAAATGTTCCTTGTGTGGAATTTTAAAGGGAGGAAGTAAGGCAAGGCTGAGGGCAGAAATGTAAAGGAAAGCTTTCTGGAACAGCGGCCCTTGCCTGGGAGAGATGACAACTGAGGATGTTTTCTCACTGTTGGCCCTGACCAGTTGAAGCTGATCAAGGACCATGAACTCGGGGAGACCCTGCCCCACCAGACTCTCACTGGTCCTAACTGAAGAGTCTTCCTTAGCAGTGAGGAATGAGGTTTGTTTCAGCCAACTGTGTTTATGTTTGTTTCCTTTTTTATTGCAGTCTAGCTGATTTACAATGTTGTGTTAATCACTTCTATTCAGCAACGGGATTCAGTTATACATACGTGTGTTGGTTTAGTCACCAAAGTCATGTCCAACTCTTGCGACCCCATGGACTGTAAACTCTCCAGGCTTCTCCGCCCATGGGATTTTCCAGGCAGGAATACTGGAGTGGGTTGCCATGTCCTTCTCCAGGGGATCCTCCTGACCCAGGGATTGGACCCTGGTCTCCTGCAATGTAGGCAGATTCTTTACCGACTTAGCTACCAGGGAAGCCCCTATACATACACATACATTCTTCTTACAATATATTCTTCTATATTATGATTTGTCACAGGATATTGAATGTAGTCCCCTGTGTTATACAGTAGGACTTTACCGTTTATCCGTTCTGTTTATAATGGTTTACATCTGCTAACCCCAACCTCCCACTCCAGCCCTCCCCGATTCCCTCCCCTTGGCAACTACAGTCTCTTCTCTTTGTCTCTCATTCTGTTTCAGATACATTTATGTCATGCTTTAGATTCCACAGATAAGGGATATCATATGATATTTATCTTTCTCTGTCTGACTTACATCAGTTAGTATAATCTCTAGTTGCATCCATGTTGCTGTAAATGGCATGATTTCGTTCTTTTTTTATGGCTGAGTAGTATTCCATTGTATACATGTCCCGTATCTTCTTTAGGCATTCCTCTGTCGATGGACATTTAGGTTGTTTCTGTGTCTTTAGCCAACTGTGTTTAGGCCTGTGGATTCATTCTGTCCTCTCCAGAGAGATCCAGAGTACTGGATCTCAATCCTTCGTTAGCAATAACCTCATGAAACCTGCTCCTGGCCAGCACTTTTCCCCTCTCAGTGAGCTACTTCCTTACCAGCTTGTGTTCCTTTGTTTGACAAGTCAGTAGACTTAGCTTTTTATTTTCATCTATTCATCTATCCACTCCTTCATGCATTTTCCATCCATCTCTTTGCTTATTATTTCTTTTTTAGCTCTGGTGGTCTTCATTTTATTTGCTGACAGGCATAAATAAATTAGTATATGTAAAGCACTGATAAGTGATAGCTATTATTATCTTTTTCACTCACTAGTATCTTGTGTATATAAGAACAGTGAGTCATTGAAACATTTTAGTTCTATGTCTTTGGAAGTATACATGAATGAGAGTCCTTGACCTCAGGTGACAGGAGGTTTCGAACCCAAGTTTGTAAGTGACCATATGGTGTTCAGGAATGCCTCATCTGGTGTCTAGAAAGAAGCCTGGGAATATTCTGAGCCTTTTCAGAGAGAGAGAGGCTGATAGATTCAGATCCAAATTCCGGGTCAAACACTGATGTTTGAAAGACTACTCACTGTGATTCTAACTTAAGGGACTTTCAAAAATTGTAACTCTGAACTCTTTAAGAAAACAGGTTAAAAGGTAGTATGTTGGTGTATGCATATCTGGAAGGCCTGTTTCTACAGCTCAGCCTGTGTGCACACATGCCCACATGCACACAGCCTTGATCTTACACCATAGACCCCAGCACAGGACACAAGGGTGGGCCCTTGGTACCAAGGAAATGACTGTGTGTCTCAGAGCAAAGAGATCTGAGAACACTCCTCAGTAAGTTGCAGAGAACAGGCCTGTTTTCCCTTGGACCTGCCGATCTGTGTCCCCAGAAGCTCTCTGTCCTGCCTCTGATGGCCTCGTCTGTCACTGCTGCAGTGGTAGCGGGCAGTCCAGGGCTTCCTGGTGAAGGCCAGCCCAGAGCTCACCCCGTTCTCCCTCCTGCTTGCCTGGGCTGTCGTGGCTCACATTTGAACTGGCCAGTGAAGGAAGGTCATGGGCAATTTTGAACCAGCTGCCAAGTGCTACAGAAAGTTTAACCACAGAAAAATGGGGGGTGGGAAACCTCTGAGGTCAGGACCCTAGATACCACTTCCCTGCTTCTGCAGGTGTGGTGGGGGGGGACCACTGGGGACAGAGTTGACAGTAGGGGCACTCGGACAGAGGCCGCAGTCCAAGCCATCACAAGCTGGGAACCAGCTCTGCTTCACGTGTGGGCTCCTCTTCCAATCATCCCTTTCACTGGAATGAATTATTCACTTGCAGTCTCTACTTGTGCCAGTTGTCCGGCTGGCGTAGCCGCAGCTCCTCTCCCCAGACCAACCCTGAAGAGCCCACAGAAGCAGGAAGGAAGCGTGGGTTCTAGGTGATAACAGCAGACCACTCTCCCCTGGTGTGCTGCTTCCGGAGAGCAGTGCCTCGAGCTCTCATGGTACCATCAAGAGGATGTTCGAGTGCCCTTTCCT
Source organism: Dama dama (assembly GCF_033118175.1). NCBI lineage: Eukaryota > Metazoa > Chordata > Mammalia > Artiodactyla > Cervidae > Dama > Dama dama. The sequence continues at coordinate 96,044,761 of NC_083689.1, forward strand.
TCCCGCCTGTGATGCCTCCAAGGGACCCCAAAGGCCCCTGGTCCACTTGCTTTCTGGTGAGCCCCATCCGTGCTGCTCTGGGGCCTTGTGGGTCATGCCAGGAGGTGCACACAGGCCCTGCCCGTGTTGTGGTGGTGGAGGCGTGGGGTGCACACTCTCCTGAGAGGGGCCCGTGACTGGTCCACCAGTAGCTGTTAGTGCTGTATGCGTGGGAGGGAAGGCCCTTCACCCCAGCCCATTCCTGGTGTCACAGCTTTTTCTTAACATCTCTTTGGTGCATACACACACAGACACACACACACACACACAGAGCCATTGCCCCCAAGGCATCCCCCTAGTTCAGGAAGGACTGGCTCTTCCTGGTTACAAAACCAGGTTGTATCAAACTCTTCTAATACTCTCAGATGTCAGAAGTCATTTATGGACTAGTTTGCCAAGAATTAGGAACTCAGCTAAAGAGTTTTCCTGGCATAACCATCTCCAATTCTCAAACCAACTCTAATGCTGCAACTTCTACATGGTAGAGTCAGTGCTTCTTGTTAAATTTCACAGCATCCTGGGATCTTGCTTTGTATCAGCACCCATCCCTCTCTGCTCATTGAAGGTATTTAATAGATGCTTCTCAAGATACCCACACAGGCTACTTAAGAAGAGATTTCAGTTTACCGTCACCCACCCAGTTATTCCTTGAAGGCTTGGATTCTTTTCTCTCATAGTTGTTGCTTTAATCTGCTGCCTTCTACTGAACCATGAGACAGCAAATATTCAGCCTACAAGGCTGAAAGAATCGAAGGCCTTATCTAAAGGTGCAAAATGGATTAAGTTTCTACTGGGAAAAGACAGCTACACAACAGACCATTTTGTGCAGACACAGTCTCTGCCTCAGAGAACAGTCACTCAGACAAGATTTTTAAACTGTACCTTTGTTTTACCTGATTGACAAAATGACGCATAAATACAGACAAAATGAGAATGTGGGAAATTTGAAAAGTAAGAACAGAAAAGCAGTTAGACATAATCTCATCATCCAAAGATAGTACTATTAACATTTTATTTCCTTCTGAGTATTTATTTTCACTTAACAAAAGCAACAGGTTTCATTTCTTAAAGGATAGTTTTCACAGCAAAATTGAGCAGGGACTTCCCTGCTGGTCCAGTGGTTTTGACATCACCTTTCAATGCAGAGGGTGCAGGTTCGATCCCTGGTGGGGAAGCTAAGATCCCACATGCCTCTTGGAAAAAAAAAAACAAAAAACCTGAAACATTAAAAAAAAAAAAAGGTAATATTGTAACAAATTCAATAAAGACTTTAAAAATGGGCCACATCCAAAAAAATCTTAAATAAATTGAGCTGATAGTAAAAATATTTTCCATATGTCCTCCTTTCATGCCCTCAACTCTCCCTGTTATTAACATCTGCATTAGTTGGCACAGTTGTTGCCACTGATGAAGCAATATTGTTATTAACTAAAGTCCAGCAGGTGCACTAAGGTTCACTCTCCTGAGTTCCAGCTCCATGGGTTTTGACGCGTGCCTGGATCACGCATCCGCCCAGACAGCCTACACCGATCAGGCTCCCCACTTCCCTCTATCTTGTCAGATCCAAGCAGCACGCGCTTTAGCAAGCAGCTGCTGTTCTCTGCTTTTTGTGTCGGAGTCTAACAAGACCCCTTGACCTTGTTTGCCCTCTGCCTCTCCTTGTCGATAAACTCATAGACACCGCAGGTTGCATCAGCCTATACTTAGCCAATCCCCTGCGTTCATATTGTGGATGGTTTTCGCCCTTATATGGAATATTTAAAAATCAGTTCGTGGCAACAGCTTTCCGTGATCGCGATAACGTCCAGGAACAGTTGAGGAAGACGCAGTGCCGTGTGGCGTCCCCCAGCACCTCCCTGGAAAAGGTGGGGTTTTCTTTTTTGGTCTGAGGGCTTGAGGCCGGTGCTGAGTGCTAGTCTCCGCGTGGCCACCTGCTCCGCAGCGGGGGATGGGCCTCCCTGGAGTCCGGGGGGAGGAGGGGGGACCCCCCCCCCCTCCCCGAGTCCCAGCTTCCTTGCTCCTCCAGGGAGGACCGCGCTTCAACATCACTGCCCTCTCACTCCCATCCATTCCCGCCCCTCGGAGCCTTTAGACGGAAACCCGGCACTGTTTTCTTTTGCTTTTCGGACTGGTTGGCCTCCTGGGGCAGTGAGCACTGGCCTTGGTGGAAGTGGACTAGGGCCGTGTGGATGGCTTTAAGGCACGCGTCACCCAGCTCACCCGGCCACGCCAGACTACCTTCCGGAAACGGCAAACTACGAGCGCTTTTGACGCTTTCTGACTGTGATGTTGGAGAAGACTCTTGAGAGTCCCTTGGACTGCAAGGAGATCCAACCAGTCCATCCTAAAGGAAATCAGTCCTGCATATTCATTGGAAAGACTGATGTTGAAGCTGACATTCCAATACTTTGGCCACCTGATGGGAAGAACTGACTCTTTGGAAAAGACCCTGATGCTGGGAAAGATTGAAGGCAGGAGGAGAAGGAGATGACAGAGGATGAGATGGTTGGATGGCATCACCAAAGCAATGGACATGAGTTTGAGTAAGCTCTGGGAGTTGGTGATGGACAGGGAGGCCTGGCATGCTGCAGTCCATGGGGTCACAAAGTCGGACACGACTGAGTGACTGAACTGAACTGAACTGATGGAACTCTGTCCAGAAAGTTTTCACCCGAAGGTGAAGACTGGCAACATCTCTTTGCCTGTTTGCATGTAAGTGCACATCAGAATTGACGAGAAGAATAGCACTTTGTTGTGGTGGTGGTGGTGGAATTGTTAGAACCGTAAAACTCTGCCTCTGCAGAGCCTGGCCTTCTGTACGGGTCGTGTTAGCTTGGAGCTCAGCGCAGCGGGGTCGCTGTGGCCACAACACAGGGCCGAGGGGGAATCTCTGAAGTCTTCAGAGCTGGCACTGCCAGAGGTGGTTCCTTGCGTCTGTTCCAGGTACCACAGCTGGTTTGTGGCAGAACCGGACGCTGCATCCAGGCCAGCAGTGTCCACATCCCCCATGCAGGTATGCTGAAGCCTCTTTAAGAACAGGCCAGGCAGCCCTTCAGCCCGAGTAGACCCCTTTCAGAGATGCCTCTGCGAGCCTGATCCCTTGTCTGGGGGTCACCTCATGGGAACCAAGAGCCCCACTGAGAGGCCTTGTCTGATTTTCCGCCCAGAGTCCAGTCTGTCCCCTGACCTCTGGCCCAGAACTATTTATTCCAACCATTCCTAGCCTGTTGCCCCTGCTCAAAACAAAGCAAACGAAAGGTTAGCTGAAGCCCTCAAGGCCTGCTCAGGGGGGTCAGAGAAAATGAGTGCTGTGGTCATGTGGTTGGTGAGTCATTTTTGCCCCTGAAACAAACACTAAAATAGACTCCAGTGCAGGGCCTAGGAGGGCTTTGAGAGCTGAGAGGCAGCAGATGTTAGAAATGTAGTCTTTGGGCCAGAGACACGTAGGTTTGAATCTGGTTTTGACTCCTCTGAGCTGTGTAAACTTAGGCAGACCCCTCAACCTCTCTGGGCCTTAGTTTGCTGTTTAGTTGCTGAGTCGTGCCTGACTCTTTTGTGACCCCATGGACTGTAGCCCGCCAGCCTCCTCTGTCCATGGGATTTTTCAGGCAAGGATACTGGAGTGAGTTGCCTTTTCCTCCTCCGGAGGATCTTCCCGACCCAGGGATCAAACCCGCGTCTCCTGCGTTGCAGGTGGATTCTTTACCACGGAGCCACCTGGGAAGTCCCAAACAGGGCTGATGACAGTGCATATCTTATACAGCGGTGGTGAGGATTACATGAAAACAAACAACAACAACAAACCCCACAAAGGTAAAGTACTTAGCTGCTGCCTGGCCTCAGTAAGCTCTTGTATGCATGCTAAGTCGTCTCAGTCACGTCCAGCTCTTTGCGATCCTATGGACTATATAGCCCGCCAGGCTTCTCTGTCCATGGGATTCTCCAGGCAAGAATACTGGAGAGGGTTGCTGTGCCCTCCTCCAGGGCATCTTCGCAACACAGGGATCAAACCTGCATCTCAGGCCACCACTAGTGCCACCTGGGAAGCCCAGGTAAACTCTTCAGTTCAGTTCAGTTTAGTTCAGTCGCTCAGTCGTGTCTGACTCTTTGCAACCCCATGGACTGCAGCACCCCAGGCCTCCCTGTCCATCACCAACTCCTGGAGTTTACTCAAACTCATGTCCATTGAGTCGGTGATGCCATCCAACCATCCTCTGTCATCCTCTTCTCCTCCTGCCCTCAACTTTCCCAGCATCAGGGTCTTTTCAAATGAGTCAGTTCTTCACATCAGGTGGCCAAGATATTGGAGTTTCAGCTTCAATATCAGTCCTTCCAATGAACATTCAGGACTGATTTCCTTTAGGATGGACTGGTTGGATCTCCTTGCAGTCCAAGGGACTCTCAAGAGTCTTCTCCAACACCACAGTTCAAAAGCATCAGTTCTTCAATACTCAGCTTTCTTTAGAGTCCAATTCTCACATCCATACATGAGTACTGGAAAAACCATAGCCTTGACTAGACGGACCTTTGTTGGCAAAGTAATGTCTCTGCTTTTTAATATTCTGTCTAGGTTGGTCATAACTTTTCTTCCAAGGAGTAAGTGTCTTTTTATATCAAGGCTGCAGTCACCATCTGCACCATCTTTTGAGCCCAAAAAAACAAAGGCTGTCACTGTTTCCACTGTTTTCCCATCTATTTCCCATGAAGTGATGGGACCAGATGCCATGATCTTAGTTTTCTGAATGTTGAGCTTTAAGCCAACTATTTCACTCTCCTCTTTCACTTTCATCATGAGGCTCTTTAGTTCTTCTTCACTTTCTGCCATAAGGGTGGTGTCATCTGCATATCTGAGGTTATTGATATTTCTCCCGGCAATCTTGATTCCAGCTTGTGCTTCCTCCAACCCAGCATTTCTCACGATGTACTCTGCATATAAGTTAAATAGGCAGGGTGACAATATACAGCCTTGACGTACTCCTTTTCCTATTTGGAACCAGTCTGTTGTTCCATGTCTAGTTCTAACTGTTGCTTCCTGACCTGCATACAGATTTCTTAACAGGCAGGTCAGGTGTTCTGGTATTTCCATCTCTTTCACAATTTCCCACAGTTTATTGTGATCCAAATAGTCAAAGGCTTTGGCATAGTCAGTAAAGCAGAAATAGATGTTTTTCTGGAACTCTCTTGCTTTTTCAATGATCCAATGGATGTTGGCAATTTGATCTCTGGTTCCTCTGCCTTTTCTAAAACCAGCTTGAACATCTGGAATTTCACGGTTCATGTATTGCTGAAGCCTGGCTTGGAGAATTTTGAGCATTATTTTACTAGCATGTGAGATGAGTGCAATTGTGCAGTAGTTTGAGCATTCTTTGGGATTGCTTTTCTTAGGGATTGGAATGAAAACTGACCTTTTCCAGTCCTGTGGCCACTGCTGAGTTTTCCAAATTTGTTGGCATATCGAGTGCAGCACTTTCACAGCATCATCTTTTGAATTTGAAATAGCTCAACTGGAATTCCCTCACTTCCACTAGCTTTGTTCATAGTGATGTTTCCTAAGGCCCACTTGACTTCACACTCCAGGATGTCTGGCTCTAGGTGAGTGATCACACCATCATGATTATCTGGGTCGTAAAGTTTTTTTTTGTACAGTTTTCTATGTATTCTTGCCACCTCTTCTTAATATCTTCTGCTTCTGTTAGGTCCATACCATTTCTGTCCTTTATTGAGCCCATCTTTGCATGGAATGTTCTCTTGGTATGTCTAATTTTCTTGAAGAGATCTCTAGTCTTTCCCATTCTATTGTTCTATTATTCTAAAGTAAGCTCTTAAGATACTGTAATTTTTATTATTCAATCACGAGGAAAATCCCGAAGCATCAGTATGTTGGGTCACTTGTGTCCCTTACACAGTCTGTGAACGCTGCTGCCAAAGCAGCAGCACCCTTCATCCGACATCTTTGCCTTGTTTTTCAGGCCTCCTGCTTCCACAAAACCTCCCCGGATTTAGTTCCGTAACCTCTTAGGCAAGAAAAGATTCCTATGAGTGTCACATATATGAGCAGAACCCCAAAGAGCCAGGAAGCTTCTGGCAAAACCCGGCACAGTCTGTAAGTTTCCTGTGAGTTTCCCAGCACCCGCCACCTGGAAGCCCCTGAGCTGTGACTGCAGACTGCTCCCTCCCGCAGCCGGCGGCGGTTGACTTCATCTCGCAGTCAGCCCTTGATCTGCTCCACGCTGACAGCCCGTCCTGACCCGCTTGGGGATTGGGACAAGCCTTTGTTTCCATGTGGGCGAAGTCTTTGGAAAAGGGGAAAGCTCCTTGGTGAGCCTTCATCCTCAGACGTGGTTAGGTTATGAGTAATTCTAGTAGCAGAGCCAGGGAGCTGGCAGTTCTTAGGTTGAGACTGTTACCAATTGTCCAGAGTAGTGGGAGAGGAACGGGGATACTTGATGCAAAAGCCTCTGTCAGCTGGGGAGCTGCTTACCAACCCAGCAAGGCATATGATGATGTCCACTCTGGGAGGTCAGTGCAGACACTCCTGAAGTTGCAGCCTCGCTGTATTCCTGCACACACGTGCACGTGTGCGCGCACACACACACACACACACACACACACACCAGCTGCATGCTATGGTGAGGAAAGGGGGGTGCGTGGCCTCAAGGATTGGTTTGGATAAAGGGTGCCCATTCCTGCTAGTGTTTCTTTTCTCTTTGCCGAGTGGACTGTAGCCCGCCAGGCTTCTCCGTCCATGGGATTCTCCAGGCAAGAATAACTGGACTTGGTGAGGAAAGGGTTGGGGGGGTGTCATGTGGCCTTGAGGATTGGTTTGGATAAAGGATGCATATTTCTGCTAATGTTTTTGTTCTTTTTGCAGAGTGGACTGGATCCCGCCAGGCTCCTCTGCCCATCGGATTCTCCAGGCAAGAATAACTGGAGTTGGTGAGGAAAGGGGGGGTTGTGTGGCCTTGAGGATTGGTTTGGATAAAGGATGCATATTTCTGCTAGTGTTTTTGTTCTTTTTGCAGAGTGGACTGGATCCCGCCAGGTTCCTCTGCCCATTGGATTCTCCAGGCAAGAATAACGAGTTGGTGAGGAAAGGGGGGGTCGTGTGGTCTTGAGCATGGTTTGGATAAAGGGTGCATATTTCCGTTTTTGTTCTCTTTTTTTGTTCTCTTTTCAGAATAGACCGTAGCCTGCCAGGCTCCTCCGTCCCTGGGACTCTCCCGGGAAGAACACTGGAGCGGGCTGCTGGGCCACCTCGGCGGTCCCCGGCAGGAGGCTCTGGGGGCCGCGGTCAACTCGAGCCCGCCGCGCCGTCGCCGGCGTCCGGCAGGGGGCGCTGCGCCCCGGCCCGCCGGCCCTCTCTCCCCCGCCGAGGCCGCCGCGACGCCGGCCAGTCGGGCCGCGGGTCCGCGCGCGCACGTCCTCGGGCGGCCGCCGTGGCCAACGCGCACGGTGACACGCCGGCTGGACGAGGCCCTTTGTCAGAAGCCGCGGGGACCTGGCGTTTCCGCACGACGGGAAAAACAAAGGGCTTCTGCCTGCCTGGCCGGGGTTGACGTTGGCTCACCCTCTAACCCCCGGGCGTTTGCAGGCAGAATGAGTTCGTGCGAGACCGCAGGACCTTGCCATGAGTCACTCACTTTCTGTAAATCCGAGTCAACAGCATACTTCCCCTCACTTTGGGCCATTGCTTGAAGTTTTAGGTCACCGGGTGCTGTTGGTGTTAACAAGAGACTCGAATATTTCGTAAGCCTTTTTTTTTTTAAAGGCAAAACCAACTTGGGGGCAGATTTGCAGTTGGAGAGTTTTGGTCGCTCTTAGCTCCCCAAATAGGTTGGCCTTATATGTTATTTACGTGTTTCAGAAGTGTGCCATGTAAAAATTCAAGGGAAAGTTGCAAAATGTTTTCTGGCAGGAGGCCCAGGAGAGGTTATTCAGGGAGATAAGGATGACTGGATCAGGCGTGGGAGCAAGACTCGTAGGTGAGGAAACCGGCCCAGAGCTGCTGCTGCTTTTTTTTTTTACACCTAGAAAAAAAAAATGTAGACACCTGGAGTTGATCTGTTCTGAGGATTATGGGCAAATTTTGATATTCTGGGAAACAGACAAGATGGGATTAAAAGTAAAGAGACAAGCAAGAGGCCTGGGAGGGTTCGGAAGGGTTTGAGCCAGTGGACAAGGAGCCTGAATAATACCTTGGAGCCTGAATAATACCATCAGGTGGAGCACCTGAAGAGGATTAACTTGGAAGGCGTTGGAGGCTCGGGGAAAGCTTTTCATTGGCCTCTGGCCTGGAATCCACTGTACATCAGGGAGCGTCCCTGGGCCGTGCAAACGTGTTTCCCTTGCCAGCCTCCTCTTTACCACATTTAGGGGGAAATACATCCCCAAGAGAGTATGAGGTGGCACTAGTGATTAAGAATCTGCTTGCCAATGCAGGAGATGTGGGTTCGATCCTTCGGTCCGGAAGATCCTCTGGAGGAGGAAATGGCAACCCACTCCGGTATTCTTGCCTGGATAATTCCACGGACAGGGGAGCCTGGCAGGCTACAGTCCATACGGCTGCAGAGAGTTGGATGTGACTAAGCACACATATCCCCAAGAAGTTCCCTGCACCCTCATTCCTAACTTTTAGCTAATTGCCACCCACCCCACCTCCCCCGACTTTTTTCTATTGATATCCAATCCCCTTTCTCACCTCGTGAAATCTCAAATCTGATTGTCTCCTGAGAGTTCTCCTACAGAAATCTCTGTGCCTGGTGAAATTTTTGTGCTTTTTTTTTTGTTTTTGTATGTATTATTATTATTTTTAAAATCCTTTTATGGTTTTATTGAGATAAAGGATCTTTGGGGACCAGAGAAGGTAGGAAACAGTTTGTGGTCTTTCCTAAGCTCCCTGTTCCTTCCAGGCCTCACGGTGGTGGGGTCTCCAGCTGCGCTGCTGACCTCTTGCTTTGGTGGGATTAGGGTCAGGGGCTGATGGGAGGGATGTGAGGACACACGCGGAGCATCTTTAGACACAAGGATCTGGACGTGTCTGGTAAGTGAGCAAACAAAGAAATAACCCCAGATAATTAGAAAACCAAGTCCAGCAGAGTTTAGCCTCAACCAACTAAACTCACCCCCAAACCCATCCCTCGAGGCACACGGGAAGAGTGATGCTCCTGTGTGTAATATATTCTCATGAATGTATGCAACCTTATGAGCAATTCTTGGCTTGTAATATGAATTCTACCCTTTTCTTCTTCGCTCAGAGAAGCATACCGGGATTGAAGAAAATGAAAGGATTTGCATTCTTTCTGAGTGTGTGTGTATGTGAATTTTATATATGTATTTTATGTGAGAGGGGGGGAAAAGTGCCCACTGACACTTGGCTAAGTAATAGGTTGTAATTGATCCCAGTACATCAGGGCAGTAGAGAACAGTAAGGCCACATACACATATGTACATGCACACACACAGGTTGTCTATTCTGAGTAATTTTGGAAATGGGGAAACGGAAATTCCTAGAGAACTTAAGTGAACCTCTCGAGACTGTAGTATGTCAGAGGTGCAACTGAGTCTTCCAGTTCGTGCCTTTAAACTTCTGTCTTTTGTCCTTTGTGAGGTGCCTGGGGATGACCAGGTGCCTGTCTGATTCGTGCCGCATTCCGTTTTCAGAGGAGCTGAGATCAGGTGCCCCCTACCAGTCCATCCTAAAGGAAATCAGTCCTGAATATTCACTGGAAGGACTGATGCTGAAGCTGAAGCTCCAATACTTTGGCCACCTGATGCGAATAACCGACTCATTTGAAAAGACCCTGATGCTGGGAAAGATTGAGGGCAGGAGGAGAAGGGAACGACAGAGGATGAGATGGTTGGAAGATGGCATCACCGACTCAATGGACATGAGTTTGAGTAAGCTCCAGGAGTTGGTGATGGACAGGGAGGCCTGGCAGTGCTGCAGTTCATGGGATCGCGAAGAGTCGGACATGACTGAGTGACTGAACTGAACTGAACTGAACTGACAATTCGAGAAGGCTTGCGAGGACCACCATTCCCCAGCGTGCTGGTGAGTATTCCTCTCAGGAAGATGGCGCCTGAGAAACCTGGCATTTGTGAAGTATGTGGGCCGGTGTATTGCTCAATCTTCTCAGGTTGACAGCTTTGGTTTTCTGTAATTTGAGAGGAGTGTAGCATGTCAGCTCGGCTTTTATCATGCACCCCTCTTCTCTTCCTGAGGGTTATTGGAGATTTCCTGGCGGTATTTTTAGTGTCTGAGCCGCTATGGTTGCTCAGGTGTCTGGGGCCATGGTTTAGCGACTTGCACAGATGCACCTGACAGAACTGATGACTGCTGAGTGGAAAGCCCAGGAACTGTCCGACAGCTCGCCCAAGTTTTCTGATAACTGACCTTCCAGAATTACAGGGTTTCATTAGCTACCCATCTTCAGGCTGAATCAGAAAAAAAAAAAAAAAAGGATATATTTTGGGGTAAAGCAAAGGGGATGGATGCAGCGAACATTCACACACCATTTTTTGCCGTGGTCCCCTCTCCCTGTCTTTTTTTTTTTTTTTTTCATGCTGGCTGGACTTCCCCAAGCCTTGCGTCTGTGGGCAAGGCTGCCTGGGGAAACAGCTGAGTCACAGCTTTGCTGCTTCTCTATAATTACAAATTTTATCACCTCATCTGACATAGAAAGGGTGTTGGTTGGAAATGAAATACACATTAGGAATAAGCTGTTTAGAAACAGCAGGAAAAAAAAAAAGCCTTTCATAATATGAAGGCTATTTTTTTAAGAGTCTGGAGCTAAGGTTATGATGAGACAGAGGAGTCATCTCCCTTTCCTATCCCTACAATCATGGCGCCCAGAACATTAAAATCAATAACACCGTACTTTTTCCATTCTACCAACTCATCTCCTGGTTATTTTGCTTCATGTCCTTAGCACATGGGTCCGGCTAACACACCATACCAGCCGCCACCCACCCACCATCTCTTCTCCCATCTTCTTTGCTGTCCTGTCACTCAAAACTCTTCAAGATCACCTTCACTATGAAATCTTCTTGTCCCCCCCCCCCCAAGTAGATACTCCTTCACACTGTATTATTTTGCTCTAGGAACTTAAAAAACACTGTCCTTGGGACACTTCTCTGAGTTCATCACATCTCCAAAAGGTTTGTCATTGTTGTTTAGTCTCTGAGTCGTGTTTGACTCTTTGTGACCCCATGGACTGTAGCCCCCAAGGCTCCTCTGTTCATGGGGATTGTCTAGGCAAGAATACTGGAGTGGGTTGCCTTGCCCTCCTCCAGGGGACCTTCCCAATCCAGGGATGGAACCTGTGTCTCTTGTATCTCCTGCACTGGAAGGCAGATTCTTTACCACTAGCGGCACCAGTGAAGTACCTTTTTATTCTCCTTGTGGTTCTTCCTTCCACGGGGTAGTCTTCAGTATGATCTGATCTCAGATCTCCCTCGTTTCCAACTTAGATCAACCAGGTGCCCTCCCAGCCAAGCTAAGAACAAGGCCCCCTTCCCACATGTGAACCATCCCCAGTATAGCCAGGGCCTGCCAACTAGTGACGTTTCCTCTTCCTGCTCTGCCCAAATGTGACCTTGCCGATACCATCTCCTATTAGACGACCGATCCGGATGTTTCTGTTGCCTGGTTGCTATTTTGCCACATGCTTCCTGGACAGGTTTCCAGGTAACCTTAATGGCTGTGCTTCTGGGGAAGGAGGAGTAGAAAATAACTCACCTCTCCAGTAAGTGGCTTTCAAAATATAACAGCATTTAAAAGCTTTTAAAGAGCAGCTCTCTCCTTCCGGCCGCCTGGGCCCTGTTTGCTATGTGATAGGAGCCCCTGTAAGGCTCTCTGCTTGGCAACCTCCGACTCGGACAGAAGGCAGATTTAAAGGCCGGGGGATTGATTTTTCTCTGGAGGGCTTTTCCATGAGGGGCGTGGGAGGGGAGTCTTTAGGGAAGCGGTGGTCAGTGATTTGCCTCTCCGTCTGCCGTGTGAGGCTGAACACACTCTTTGTGTCCACAAGCCAACCCCAAACCACAGAGAGGGGCAGTTTGTCCTGGAGAGGCTGAGACAACCGGGACCCGGAGGGTAAGAGGCTGGGGCCATCATCGCCGCTCCTCCCACTCGCATTTCCATCCAAAACTTGCAGGGGAGACGTCCCCGAAATGGCTTGGTGTTTTGCTTTGATGTGGCCACCATGTGGCCGTGCAGGCTTACTGTGGTGCGGCTGGTCCCGTGGCTCAAACATGGCCTGACTGTCCACTTTTGGAAACTGGGAGGCGTTTTGGCCTCTGCCGGGGCTTGAGTTTCCCGTCCCTGGAGCCTTGAGCAAGACTCTCATGTTTACCAAATCCTAGCCTCGTGGTTTCCTCCCATCAGGGCCAGGGGAGGAGAAGTAGGCACATCATATCAACTCGACTTGCAACTTCCGTCCCTTCCTCTCTGCCCAGCATGAAGTTACCAGGGGGAGGCTAGGTAGAGGTGGGGTGTCGGGGCTGAGGGGATGGATTGGTCGTGTGAGCTCTGAAAATACCATCTGGAAATCCTCACTGCAAATCACATCACTAGATTTTCTGTATGTAGTTTTTATTTTTTTTTCAAAAGTGAAAGAAAGGGAAAAATGAAAGTGAAGTCACTCAGTCGTGTCCGACTCTTTTCGACTCTATGGACTGTAGCCCACTAGCCTCCTCAGTCCATGCAATTCTCCAGGCAAGAATACTGGAGTGGGCTGCCATTTCCTTCTCCAGGGGATCTTCCCGACCCACAGATCAAACCCGGGTCTCCTGCATTGCAGGCAGACACTTTACTGTCTGAGCCATGGGGAAGCCCAAACTATTTTTTAATTCAAATTAAAAACCTACACTAGTTTTTAAGTGCTCCGGACAATGTAGTGGATTTTTTGTTGTTGTTTAGGAAGTGCTGTTCTGAGTCCTCTCAAAGAGGTACAGTCTCCACCTGGTTTATTTTCTGTGCAAACTTATATATTGACATACCATATCCAAGTGTTCTAAAATCAAATGCTCACAAGTATTTGACAATATCTAATAGCTGCTAAATCAAGCCCAAATCTCCAGATTTATTTCATCCTTTGGTGTTGCCTTGAGCAGAGAACTACTTAAGAACAGCAGCTGCTGCCCATCAAGTTCACGCTCATGGATACAGAGGTGGTGGGTTTTTCCACTTTGGTGTGTGAACTGCTTTTCAAGGTTTTGAGAGAGCTTGGTTACATAGCATCTCCTAGGTCTTAAAATTAAAAAGAAAAAATCAATGTCCATTTTATGTATTGGGTCTTGGGGGACCTAATTAAAATATGCCCATAAGTCTTTCAGGAGACAGGAGAGGTAAGAGTCATGTACTGTTTTACATGTGTGAAGAGATAGCCTGGTTTATGTTGGTGTTCATCAACTCCTTGAAAATAAATTGCAAACCACCACTGCTAAAATATCATTTGACTTTAAAGACTGAATGTACTGCAGTTTCCTTGGGTTGTTGGCATGGAAAGGTGGAACCAGAGGAGCTAAATAGTTCATCTTAAGGCAGATTGAGGCTCAACAAGTCCCTGTCTCCAGCAGGATCAACTCCCTGGGTCACATCAACTTTGGGTGGAAGATTCACTGGGGGGTGAAAACCAGTCTGTCAGACGTTAGAGAACAGGGCATGATGATGACTGTGGAGTTCCCACAAACCAAAGATATTAAGATTCATTCTCCCCTAGCATATATAATTCAAAGCAAAGCCTGTGCAAAGCTACAACATAAATATAAAAGAGTCTCCTATGGTAACTTCCTGATTGATTAAAATATTTTGAATTTTTACTTGCTCTTTGGATCGCTCCCATCCCAAGCACGTGTTCAGTCTTCCTGTTAAGCTACCTTGGCATACCTGGCAAGGTGGGAAGAGGCAGCTATGGAGATGGTCATTTGAGGGAACATAGGTGCGTGGAGAGAGCAGGGTCCCGGTCCAGTCCAGGGCAAACAGAGGAAAGAGAAGACCTGGCGTGGCTCTGGAGTGGGTGGGTTTCAAAATGTATAGATCAGGTCCTTGAAGATCCCGAGTCCTGGGAACTCGGTGTGTGATCTGCACACATTCATTTTCTGGCTGGGAGGCTGGAGGCAAACAGACAGCTCATTAGGAAAATAACCGCAGAGCTAAATATAATGGAGGAAGTAGGCAGCGGGTCCCAGACAGATGAGCATGGCTCACCGTCCTTCATGGCAGAGCAGAGACCAACGTGTCCGCCCCTCAAAGGTCAGTCGTCGAGGGCTTTGTCAGACCGGGAAGGGAAAGGAGTTTTTTCAAAGGGCCTTTTGTGGAACACACACAGCTCTGGCCCCTGAGAATCAAATAAAGATCTGGAAAGCTGTGTAGCAACCGCTTGTATGCACGATGCTTAGAAACCAGTCCAGGGCCTACCATCCTTCTTCATTCCCCAACCCCACCCTTTTCTTTTTCTGAGCACTAAGATCTTCCTGTCGTTGGGAAAGAGATCACACACACACACAAACAAACCAGATTAAAAATCACCCAAAGCTGAAGTTATTCCCTTAGTTTCGAATAAAATCAAAGACTGTCACAATATTTTTGTTAGCGCTTATTCAGAAAACTCTATAGGAAGTATATTTTACAAACTTGAGACATTATTATTATTTGTGTCATAAATCAGACTGTTTAGTGGGTAATGCGATATGTTTCAGCCTATATATTGAAATAAACCAAACCTAGGAATAGATTAGCAATAAACTTGTTAAAAAATTGAAATATAACAGAAAGTAGAGTCTCAATTGTTTTTGACCACTAGTTTCTTTTGTTAGATCCTATCTTCTATGTATATTACTGTTTCTTTCTTTTGCTTAGCGTGGTCAAGAATTCTTCTCTGTCCTTTTCTGTCTTCAAGGAGTGTTATAAACATTAGGAACCTTCTCTCTCAAGAAGATCTGATATTTGTGCCTCTATTTACAGTTTTACCCTCCTCCCCCACAGTATCATTTAGTTTTCATCCAGCACACAGTTCTTGTTTATTTTGTTTATTTAGTTTTCCTAGATCTGCACCCTCAAGGGCTCTGGGCTCTTCAGATTTTGTGTTACGAGAAGAAGCCCACGCCCCAAGGGCAGAAAGGTTAGGTTCCTCTGCTGGCTGGGGTCCTGCTTTCTAGTCTGGGGCCTATGGCTGATCCTTCAGATTTTCTGAGATTTATCTTTTGTAACTGTTTACAAAGTTGTTTTGGACATCGAACAAAATAATGACTACAAAAGCTCTACTCAGATGCAAATTATGTATTATTAGTAAAGTTTCTATTTTATTCCAAGACACAGGAACGGTGGTAGTCATTCATTTGGTATTTCTTTTATTCCTGTCCCTCATTTTACATGTTTTCCTCTTCTATTCCTGTCCCTGGTTCTCTTCAAATTTAATGAGCTAAAAATGATGTCATCATTATTGAGTCATGACGCTGAGTCAGGCGTTGAGAATATGAATCAGCTGAAATTAAGGGAAGAGTCATCTCAAGTCCAGTAGGACCTAACACTACAGAGTCAACTTCTGTTGAAGACAGAGAACTGTCTTTCATTGTTAAGTTCTAAGTGAAACCACAAGTCAGAGTAATAAGCTAGAGCTTCTAGGGCAAAGAACTGGGGAGCTCAATAGGCAATGAATAAAGAGTCAGAGGAATTGAAAAACTGCAGAGGGCAGTTTTGAACCTGTAGGCCTAGTAACCTATAATCATCCTTGAAGACAGGAATATCATCATCTCAGCAAGCTGAATAAAGGCGTCCAACCAGTGAATCAAGGCTGTAGTTATGCAATGGCTTGCCTTGCAGTTCCAAAGCTTGCTGACAATAGGTTCTTTTTCTCTCCACCCTTTCATTGAAGTTTCTTGACCCAAGAGGGCTGAACGCCTGGTAGGAGCCCATGCCTAAATCAGATTCCTTAAGCACTGGTTATTATCACCCACCATGTTCCAGTTATGATTGATGTATTTATAAGTCAGCAATTCAAGTTTGTCGAGTGCAAAACTCTAGTGCACAGGCTCAATCTTTGATTTTAAGCCAGAGCCCCTTTGGAAGTCTGGTAGGGCCTCTGGATCACTTCTCAGAATGATTCTTAAAAATATAAAACAGAATTCATAGGATCCTAAGGAAACTAATTATATTGAAGAAGTGATAAAGTAACACAGATGCTTAGTACATGAAGTAAGATGTATTGGTGAGTTTAGTAAGTGTTGTACTTTCAAAGTAGTGATGAACGTCAATGATATTTCAAGATATTGACAACAGTGGATGGTGACTGTAACTCTTATGGTTTGTTACTTATCTTCATAATTGAAAGAAATACTAAATTTCAGTGACAGGTTAGTGAAAATAAATGAGTCTTTTCCTGATCCAAATATATAGATCCCTGGAATAGCATATAGACGCCCCATTGGATGTCTGTGGACCCAAGGTAAGCACTCCCACTGGAGTGGCCTCTTTACCTCTGGCCCAAAGGACAGGCCCGTGGACTAAGATGAATAGCATTACTTGTATCTTCTTGGTGTATCTGTGTATAAACCCAGCTTTCACAGCTCTTCTCCAAATGGCATTCATCTGTTTAATGGCAAGAAGGAAGGGTAAAATGCATTTGGAAACGAGAGGCAAAGTGTACTTGCTTTGTGCTTTTGCTCAAGTGAGCAGGTATCCATACAACAGGTAGTCAGGATTTTAGCGTACGTGTCAAAATAAACTTCTGGAATCATCTTGACTTTAGGTGAGGGTTTCCAGGGCCTTCAGAGAATCCAAGAAGGCTCGTACAAAAGTGGGCTTAACAGCAAGATCAAGAAAAGCTCAGGCCCACACTGGTGTGACGTGAGTGGGAGCAGGAAGAGGCAAGGAGTGTTTGGGCTCGGATGTTGGAATAAGCCCAGGCTGGGCAGAGTTTAGTACAGTTTCAGGCCCGGGAGCTGGGGTAGCTGCAGAGTGTGGGCCAAACAAGGTGTTTTTTTACCAGTTTCACAGTGAACACATTTTTCAGTCACTCCCCAATTTGAGTAGAAACAGAAACAAAACCCACTATTTCAGTTTGGGGGGAACAAGTTTTATTTTAGAGGCTTAAAGAAGCAAAGAATGTACTAATGTCCACACCTATCTTGATATAGAATGTGCACTCCAGGAAGCAAGAGGATTAAAAGAGCTTAGAAGTAATATGCTTTAACCTTTCAGTGACATAGATTTTTATTTTGGCATTTTTTCTTTTTTTTTTAAAGGAGAGGCTGTTGCTACAGTGTTTTTCTTTTAATGTGTACAACGTTTGCAGTAAATTGTACTGGCATGAGCCAGATTTTATACACATACATGTGTTAGGTGTGTATGTGTGTTTGTATGTAGGTAAGTCTAGTTTTATTTTTGTACATGTTGTTGTCTGTTACCTGGATAAAGAAGCATTTTGAAAATAGAGGGAGAGTGAATCAAAGGGCCGATATTTTACCTGCATGCTCATTTACTTACTTCTTTGTTCCCGAGTCACAGGCACAGTATTTCCAAATAAATGTCCGAGGGAGCGATGCCTGCCCTGATAAAGGTTGCATCAAAACTGGATGAGGTAACTGCTACAAATAGGAAAAAGGGACTTCAAGCAGTATGTTCGATTAAGAAATGAAGACATGAGGCCATGACTCAGAGAACAGGCCACTCATGTCTCAGGCCACTCAGAGAACAACACATTGACTTATGACAATACCCACGTTTCTGAAGCGCATGTCGTCTGACCGGTGGACAGTCCTCAGGCTGACGGAGGAACTGCTGGTGTATCTGGCAGATGGGCAGATGGGTTGGCTGAAGGTGGAGATCTGGGAGCAGCTGCTGCTCCTTGTAAGCAGTGGGAACGCTGAGGGGGCAAGGGGCAGCTTTCCAGCCTAGCCTCACAGGTATCTGTTCCCTTTGCTCGGGGGCACATCCTTCACGGCAGCCTGAAGCTGCCCCGGTGCGTCCGCAGACTTCCTTTTGGTTTCTGTGTTTTCTGAGCAGCAGCGTCGTCTCCCTTCAGCCCCAGCTCAGAAATTCTCAGGCCACGCTAGTGCCGTTCTCTGCACTCGTGTGTGGTGACCTGGCCCACAGAGTCCTCTCCATTTTCCATCCCCTTTCCCAGAAGGATGATGGTGGAAGTCCCAGCCATGGTTCTATCCAGGGATGTGATCTCAGAATTTAACTATAGGAAAAATACCACCTTGAATTTTCCCCAGAACTCGTCTTTGCAGGGTTTTAAATGGAATTGTGAAACACTTGGGGGTCCTTTGTGCTCAAGAAAAAAAAAATGTGTTCCCTGCTTTTCTTTATAGAAGCCATTTCCTTCCCGGAATTTTTTTTTTTTTTTTAAACCAAAACAAAACATTGCACACCGCGTTCTGGGAGCTGCAGGAGGATTAAGAGTGACCTTTAGCTGAGGAACCAGGCAGCACAACTACAGAAGATTCTGACCTATTTTCTTTTTATGTGTATAATATTGCACCTCTGTGGAAAACACTGGCAAGGTTCTAAGCCAGCCTCAAGCAGATGCTAAATATTCTCAGAGAGATGACCTTGAAGTGGTAGAGAAATTGTCTAAGTACACACCAGGGTAAACCCAGTTCAAATCTGTTACAGGCATCTCCCTCTCAAAGGAGGGGTTAGGATTTCTGTTTAAAAGACAGGATATAAGATAAAGTGTACATTATGCTAATACCATTTCCTTATACCAGCTTTATATTACTTGACAGCTGGTGGCTCAGACCAGGTAAAGAATCTGCCTGAAATGCAGGAAATCCAGGTTGGATCCCTGGGGCAGGAAGATCCCCTGGAAAAGGGAATGGCTACCCACTCCAGTATTCTTGCCTGGAGAATTCCATAGACAGAGGAGCCTGGTGGGTTATAGTCCATTGGGTTGCAAAGAGTCAGACATGACTGAGTGACTAACACTTTTAGAGGTAAGGTTCATAGAGCAGTGATATAGTTGAGTTATACAATTACATAACAGCTGTAATAAACACAGGTTGATAAGGACACTTATCTTTTAAAAAAAAAATGTTCCTTTGTGTTAAATAGTTAATACAACAGAACAAATATGGCAATCAAAGGATGAAGCATGATAAACAAGTAGAGTTAATTCAGAAAGAAACATTTATGAAATAGCTACTACAAGCTGGGCACTGTGTAGGGACTTTGGCCTGCATTATTCCACTTGATTCTGACAACAGACCGGAAATATTAAGTATTTGAACAAACAGAATACAGATGGTCAGAGAGGAGTGATTTCATTGAGGGCATAAAGTAACTGTACCATTGGAGAGGTGAGCCCATATCTGTATTGAAGAGCCCACTGTCTTGTCATCCTAACCCCGTACCTCAGGTTACATAAGGATAAATGTGGTTCATCATTTCTTCTCTTTCCTTTTAACTTTTATCATGGCTTCAGAGGGCATGGTCACACTCTCCATAGTGCCTTTAAAAAAAAAAATTTCATCTATTTGGGTGCGCTGGGTCTTAGTTGTAGCACGCAGGAGTTTTTTAGTTGTGGTGTGCGAACTCTTAGTTGCGGCATGTGGGACCCGGTTCCCTGACCAAGGGTCAAACCCAGGCCCCCTGCACTGGGAGTGTGGAGTCTTAGCCACCGGACCATCAGGGAAGTCCCTCCGTAGTGGCTTTCATCATCATTATCACCATCATAATAATGGTGACCATTCACTGACCCCATTTAATGCCCTTAATTAATACTGTTGTTGCTTAGTGATATCTCATCTTACCCATGTTATACTATATGTTTCTTGAAAGTTGATCTGGAGTCTTGCTCATTTTTATATCTTAAGCAGCCTGTTACATACTGTTCTGCATCTTATATCTACTCAATAAAAATTTTTGAATGGAACTAATGCAAAATGCTCATAATCCTGGAAGACAAAGTTAAGAGTTTGAAAAAAATAATGTTCTAGCTAAAGAATGGTAAAGTTATATATTCTTTACCCTCTTCCATGAAACCTACAAAAGGGATGAAATGTAAAAGGATGAAATTTTGATTAAAAAAAGTCCATTTGCAATGAAACTGGGATATAGCCAAAATCTCAAACTCACATTATCTGCCAAAATTAGTGAGTCAGGACTGAGTCAAGGGAGGCTGTAGAGAGCGGAGACGCACCTTCTGGGCTCCAGTCAGGATTCAGATTCCTCTCAGAGCTGGAAGGGATCCAGGTGCTGCTCTTTTCCTCAGAGCAAGGACTGAAGGTGGGGTTGGGATACAAGAAAAATATACCCTTGGTGGGGGGGTGGGGTGGGGAGTTGTTCTTCATAGTACAGAAAAGAGGATGGTGAGGCAGATGGAAAGAGCTATTGGGCAAGACATATTTCTTTCCCCCTCAATAGAATTCCTATTTAGGAGGCGAAGAAAAGAGGATGAATCAGTGGTAATGTCAGCCAGTTTTGCAGTGGTTGATGAGAGTCCAGCAAGGAACTACAAATAGATGTAAACAACCAAACAAAAGATTCAAGGGCCACAGTCTCTCATGATCCTTCCTGACACTGGGCTTAGGTGACCCCCTTAGGAGGGAGGTCACAGAATATGGTGACTGTGGCCAAACTACTCTTGAGTCTGTTGAATCAGACCCAGTGTGAAACCTGCAGCTGCCCTAGGTAATCCACGACTCCTCTCCATATTCACCCTCCTCTCCAGGCTTGACAGAACAGCATTCCCTTCAGAGCAAAGTCCGTGTTTCCATGCAGACTGAGGCATACTAGTAAGACCAAGAGCGAATTTAAAAAGGAAGCAAAAAGGAGGAAAGAAACTCAACGATCAGAATGCAGATGAAGGCTGCTGTTCAAGAGAATTATCCCAGTGAACCACAGAATCTCAGATGCATATTTATCTCTACTCCAAAAGAAATAAAAGAAAAACACGTCTTTCAAAAACAATTTGAGAATAAAAAAGAGATCAAAGAAGAATAAGCAGAAGTAAGTTCAGAAAACTAAGATCATGGCCTCTGGTCCCATCACTTCATGGCAAATATATGGGGAAACAGTGGAAACAGTGACAGACTTTATTTTTGGGGGGCTCCAAAGTTACTGCAGATGGTGACTGCAACCATGAAATTAAAAGATGCTTGCTCCTTGGAAGAAAAGCTATGACCAACCTAGACAGCATATTAAAAAGCAGAGACATTACTTTGCCAACAAAGGTCCGTCTAGTCAAAGCTGTGGTTTTTCTAGTGGTCTTGTATGGAGTTGGACTATAAAGAAAGCTGAGCACCAAAGAATTGATGCTTTTGAACTGTGGTGTTGGAGAAGACTCTTGAGAGTCCCTTGGACATCAAGGAGATCCAACCAGTCCATCCTAAAGGAAATCAGTCCTGAATGTTCATTGGAAGGACTGATGCTGAAGCTAAAACTCCAATACTTTGGCCACCTGATGTGAAGAACTGATTCATTTGAAAAGACCCTGATGCTGGGAAAGATTGAAGGCAGGAGAAGAAAGGGATGACAGAGGATGAGATGGTTGGATGGCATCACTGACTCGATAGACATGAGTGTGAGTAAACTCCAGGAGTTGGTGATGGACAGGGAGGCCTGGTGTGCTGCAGTCCATGGGGTTGCAAAGAGTCAGACACAACTGAGCAACTAAACTGAATTGAAAGTAAGTTAAGAGTTATGAAAGAAATTGAAGATAATAAAAACATCCTAGAAATGAGAACCACATTAGAACAGATGTTGAAAACATTCAGCAGTGCAGAGGTCAGACTAGAGAGAATAAAATAGCTTTTACAGGATTAAAAAGAAAAACACCCAAATAAATGAAATTAAGTAGAAGGAAGATGGCAGTTATTAAAGATAGCCAACAGCCAGTCAGCATCTGGGGTAGTGGTATCCCTGAAGTAGAGAACAGAACAAATGCAGCAGGAAATAAAAATGCCAAAAATAAAGACAACTCCACTGATACAAAGTATGATCTGGTTCTGCCAATGAAGAGATTTCAGAGGGAAAAAAAGCTGACAACAAAATAATCAGCATAATGACAGAGTGAGTCAAGCTACTGAAATCTAAGGACAAGGTAAGAATTCCTAGGCATCTAGGCAGAAAAATCAAATTTCCTACAAGGAGGGAAAGAGTAGGCTGACCTCAGATTTATCGACAGAGATACTCAATGATAGAGAAAAGTGGACCACACAATCTGGTTAGCCACAAGATGGAATCAAAATTAAGTCTCAGGAAGGTGTAGTGTTAGAGGACTGAGATCGAGTCTTAAATCCATTTAGTAGAGCTAAACCAGATGCATGCAAAATTATGGTTGAAGAACAGAATTTAATAACTATTTTAAATGCTAAACATATAAAATAAACATACAATGCAGTATATTATATGATGTAATAGCCCAAAATTGTCAGTAGGGAAATTAGCATTTTTCTTCTCTCCTTATTCACAGCATCCAAGGTTGCTGAAATCGAGAAACAAAACACCCCTGATCATTTTTAGAAATTGATGCACAATATTTAAAAGTTTTACATTTGTAAATTATTTCTGAACATCTTGTAAACAGTCTTTGTACTTTATGGCTTTCTCATGCTTTAAGAGGATTTAGTGAAGGGGGCAAAGTCGAGTTTTGTCAGGAGGGATACTGACCAGTTGAAAAGAGAATTTACCTGGCTATTGTTGGTGATGGTTTTAGTTTTTCACTACCAGGAATATGAATCTCAACCAGGAGTGATTAAATTATAAAATTGTGATAAAACAGTGGAATACCATGCAACTGTTAAAAAGAATGAAAGACTTCAACAGGGACTAACTAACATGGAATGATGTTCAAGTTATGTTGTTAAGTGAAAAAAAAATTAAGTTGCAGGCCTACAGTTTGATATCCTATTTGAACATAAGGAAAAACTGTGCATGAATTTGCAGCTCCTTTCAGGGCTTAAAGTAGGGCAGGGAGAACAGGGGTCTTCTATTTTGTACTTTATTTACTAGGTGCTGTTTGAAATTTTTGCAAGAGTATAAATAACTTTTTTTTTTCTCAACAAAAGAAAAGATAAAGGACAAATTGATTTTTTGTTGAATGACCAATCATGGTCAGTGAGTTAGAAAGCTATCTGGTGAAACTGATTTGCTTGGAAGTGTCCCTTAAGATTGTGTTTCCACTTAGGTGGGCACTTGGTCTGATGGAGTGTACCTCCACCTCTGGGCAGAATACAGGTGGAGGGGATGGTTGAGACAGTGGAGGAAGCTGGGGGGCACCATCAGTGATTATGAAATGGCCTGAACTCAAGGGTGGTGTTAACAGAACAGAAGGCTGGGTTTCAGAGAGCAGACTGAGGCATTTGCCTGGTTGAAGGGGCCCAGGCAATGGAAAAATAGATGGCCAGAGCTCAGCTAGGGAAATGGATATCTTTTATGGCTTTCTCATGCTTTATGGCTTTCTCATGCTTTAAAAGGATTTAGTGAAGGGGGCAAAGTCGAGCTGGGGGGCACCATCAGTGATTATGGAATGGCCTGAACTCAAGGGTGGTGTTACTTCAGTACTCTTAGAGGAAAAACAATTCCAAGGAGACCTGGGGCTCCTGTGTCACCAGATCAATTTGGGGGGTCAGCACCAAGTCTGGGAGGGCAAGGAACACTGGCAGGAAGCAGGGGGCAGTAGGGGTGTCAGCTGGGAAAGGCAAGAGTTGAGTTCTTGTCCTAGACATGATGTCACCTGGCCCTCTGGCCTGTTCTTAGTGGGGTGTCCCACTTTATGCTTTAAAGGGTTTAAGGGGAGGACCCATCGAGGACACCTGCAAAAGATCCTGGACAAGACACAGAGCGTTGTCTGTTGCAAAGTGGGCTTTAAGCAAATAGCCCCCTCGCCTCCCAGCTTTACCTCATTTCATTTCCAGAAGTGCCTTTTTCAGCTTCCCTGACCTTTTGGGATCTCTCTCTCTCTCCACTCTTGTTTAGTACCCTGCTTGCCCACCAATTGCCTTGTTAGAGTCACACCACAGATGCTTTCCCTGACTGCTGACAACAGAGAGAATGGCCTGGCAGTTTTGGTAGTACGGATGTAATTTCTTCTTTTCCGCAGAGAAACTGCCTCTGGCTGATCGGGCTCTGTCATCATGCCCAAGACTTCTTGCCGTTACCCCAGAAGCCTCCCCCAGAGGCGGCACCTGCCAACCTTGGCTCCATGTATGCTTGTTCTGCACCAGCCTCCAGCCTCAGGGGAGACAGTGGGCTCCCCGATTCCTGGGAAAGGCGGTCACTGTTCCTTCCCAGCCCACACCTTCCCCTATGAAAGCTCATGGACCGGTTGGGGAGCCACTGGCCACTCAACCGATGTCTCTCAACTTTGGAAACTTTTCTCAGAACTTAGTAGAAGCAGGAGGAGGCCACCTCAGATGCCTCTGAGAGGCAATAACCTCCAGTGGCTGCACCTCAGGGGATAACCATGTCCAGGCCTCTCTGGGTGTCATCTGCCCAGAATCACTTAGCGCAGGCAAAGCTGCAATGGAGAGAACCAAGTTCAGCAACAGAAAGCTCAGTTCAGTTCAGTCGCTCAGCCGTGTCCGACTCTTTGTGACCCCATGGTCTGCAGCACACCAGGCTTCCCTGTCCACCACCAACTCCTGGAGCTTGCTCAAACTCATGTCCATTGAGTTGTTGATGCCATCCAGCCATCTCATCTTCTGTCATCCCCTTCTCCTCCTGCCTTCAATCTTTCCCAGCACCAGGGTCTTTTCAAATGAGTCAGGTCTTTGCATCAGGTGGCCAAAGTATTGGAGTTTCAGCTTCCATATCAGTCCTTCCAATGAACACCCAGGATTGATCTCCTTTAGGATGGACAGGTTGGATCTCCTTGCAGTCCAAGGGACTCTCAAGAGTCTTTTCCAACACCACAGTTCAAAAGCATCAATTCTTTGGCACTCAGCTTTCTTTATAGTCCAGCTCTCATATCTCATATCTATACGTGACTACTGGAAAAACCATAGCCTTGACTAGATGGACCTTTGTTGGCAAAATAATGCTCTGCTTTTTAATATGCTGTCTAGGTTGGTCATAGCTTTTCTTC
Source organism: Dama dama (assembly GCF_033118175.1). NCBI lineage: Eukaryota > Metazoa > Chordata > Mammalia > Artiodactyla > Cervidae > Dama > Dama dama. Next base: position 96,069,831 of record NC_083689.1, read on the forward strand.
CAAGGAGCAAGTCTTTTAATTTCATGGCTGCAGTCACCATCTGCAGTGATTTTGGAGCCCCCCAAAATAAAATCTGTCACTGTTTCCACTGTTTCCCCATCTATTTGCCATGAAGTGATGGGACCAGATGCCATGATCTTAGTTTTCTGAATGTTGAAATTTAAGCTAACATTCAGAAAATGTTGGCTTAAAACAAGAACTTTCAATAACCTCAGATATGCATATGACACCACCCTTATGGCAGAAAGTGAAGAACTGAAGAGCCTGTTGTTGAAAGTGAAAGAGGAGGGTGAAATAGTTGGCTTAAAACTCAACATTCAGCAGCAGGAAAGCAAGACCCTAAATGGCGGCGCTTGTTTATAAGAAGCAGTTTTCATGAACATGCAATCCAGGGCCTTTTGGATATGTTCTCTCTTCCTGGTACATTCTCTTCCTCATCCTTAACGCCAGTTCCCCAGAAGGCCTTGCCCCCTTCCCTCACTGCCCCATGTCCCCTTATTCCTCACTCTCAGAGATACCCTTTTATTTTGCAGCCTTTACCACAATTGGAATGAAATAATTTGTGTAGTTTGCATTTGTCCTGTTCAGTGGTAGCTTCCCACCGTGCCCAGGTGCACATAACTGTCTGTTGGATGAACGCATGAGTTCTGTGGTGGAGGAGCTCCTGTGTGTATATAATACGGTTTAACACAGGACTAGTTCTGACAGCGTGGGATGAAGTCACAAGATGATAGATGGCATCTAACCCCATGGCATAAAGCAAGGTGCTGGGCTTGCAGAGGAGGTTATCAGAAAACCCAGTTTTGTTCCCCATAGCTCCTGGCCCCTCACTGGCAGAAAGGGTTGATGCTGAGAAGTTGGTTGACATGGGAAATCAGAGGCTTTTTGTGAAGAGTTGAGAGTGTGCTTCCCCTCCCTACGGGCTGAGAGTGGCTTCGTGGAGACCACTTAGATGTTGGCAACGATACAGAGAAAAGGGAACCTGGTACACTGTTGGTGGGAATGCAAATTACTGTCGCCACTATGGAAAACAGTGTGGAAGTTCCTTAAAAAATTATGAATAGAACTACCATATGACCCAGCAACCCCACTTCTGGATGTTTGCCCAAAGGGATGGAAATTATTAAACAGTTCACCGAGATACCTGCACTCCCATGTTCATTGCAACACATTCGTGATAGCTGAGATAGGGAAACAACCTGAATGTTCACAGATGAATGAATGGGTAAGGAAAATGTGGTGTACACACACAGTGGAATATTAGTCGGCCTTAAAAAAGAAGTCTTTCCATTTGTGAGAATGTGAATGGACCTGGAAGACATGCTAAATGAAACCAGTCAGACAGAGGAAGACAGATCCTTTGTTTTCTCACTAGTATGTAGAATCTACGACAGTCAGACTCATAGAGGCAGAGCAGAATGGTGGTTGCCAGGGCCTGGGATGGGGGTGGAGGTGGAGAGGTGATGGTCAGAGGCAACATGGCTTTGGCAATGCAAGAAAAGTTCTGAGATCCAATACACAGCATAGTGCCTATTGCTAACGGTACTGTATTATATTCTTAAATTTTGCTAAGAGGGCAGATACCATGTTAGGTATTCCTATTCCATGCATGCACACACACAAATGACTATAATAAAGGGGGCAAGAGGAGACTTTGGGAGGTGATGGATGTGTTTGCGGCCTTGATGGCTTCACCAGTGTTTACACTTATCCTCAAACTTGCAGAGTTGTACACATTAAATATATACAGCTTTTTACATGTAATTGCACTCCAGTAAAGTTAAAAAGAAAACTTGATTTGTGACTCTGCAAGCCTAGGGCACACAGGGGGGTGGATGTATGTCTGAAAACCCCCCCGGACCTACAGCAGAGGGGAGCTATGCGTTTGGAAGTCCCTGCCCTTGTGAGGGTTGCAGGGCCCGAAGTGCTGATCTGTGTGTGTGGCTGGGCTGGGAGGGTGATGAGAGGCCAAACACCGCACCTCTAGGTGGCATGTCGGTGTGGCTCTTCCGAAAGGGGCTCTAAGCTGCTAACTTCCTGCCTGAAGGCGTGGGCAGGGGCTGTGCTCCTGGAGGGCTGGCGGAGGAGATGCTCCGAGAGCACCCGGCGAGGCTGGAGGGCCTTGCGGGGTGCTGTCCCAGGCCCCTGGGCCTGGCTCTGACAGTGCCTAGAACAAGCCAAGGACAAATAGGTTTTGCCCTTAGACCTCCTCCCTGCCCTCTGCTTCTTCAACCCTGGGCGAGGGGCGGGAACTGAGAGGTGGGAGGAGGGGGAAGGATGGCGAGAAGCATTTGGCTTCCCCCCTAAAGCAGGCATGAGCTAGCAGAGGGAGAAGCGTTCATGTTAAATGCATTGCAGAATTTTGGCTGTGATAGCAGACTGGACTTTCTAGTTACCAACATGAAACCCTCGCTGAAGGTGACCCCAGGGCGTCTCGTCTAAGATGCGCTGTGCTAGAGGACTTAGATCTGCCAGAGCTTTCATCTCTGGGGACGGAGAAACAACCGTGAAAGTGGGTACATGGGACCGGCCCACCAGTCCCTCTAGTTGGAGGCAACAATCTCTTACATCATCCTGAATACACCATGGTACATAACCTTATATAACCATCCTTACGTAACCATTTCAGCCTTACATAACCAGGGTAGCTAACCAAGGTAGATGCTGTCCTAACTCACCGGGGATGACGGAAGGAATATGCAGGACTGTAGGCGGGTTGCCCTGGGCGAGATGGGTAAATGTCAAGAACCAGGATTTGGCCCTGGCAGATAGGGACTCTACGTGCCACGCTGCTGTCTATACCACAAGGAACTTGAACTTCTGGAGTCTGTGCACCTTGCTCGTCGGTTTGGAACTTGTATCGGTAAGCCGAGACGTTCTTTCATCAAAGAGATAGGACGTGCAGGTTGGCAGAAAGGAGGAGCCACGCTAGATCACTGGGATGAGAGCAGTGAGTTAGGGAAGAGCAGGTGGGTGGTGATAATTGGCTGCGGCGGCATAAAGCCTGTCAACAGGGGCAGGAGGGGAAGGGAAAGTGGGGGGAGAGGGGAGGCGCTTTGCCAGCGGTCCCCAGTGGCCCCTTACTCTGTTCTCAGCTGCAGAGTCGGTAGCTCAGGTGGCTGAGAGAGCCCTGGAGACCCTCTTGGCAACCCCTTTGACAAGTCTGCCTTAAATTGAACTCTGTTCCTTGAGAGGGGAAGGGCAAGTCTGCAGGCCTGAGAGAGTCATTTTCGCAGGAGCCTTTTCCCCAAAGCCTCGTAACTGAAATGAACCATGTCAACCCCCTCTGGTAACTAGCTGATGAGAAGCACTTAGACTTGTACACAAGGCTCTTTTTAAAAACTCTCCCCGATGAAAACACGTGGAAAAGAAAATTAATAGAGAGGGTTAAAAGTGAAGCTTTAGTTTGGAATACATGCATCCGCACCGCATCTGAGTGACTGGTAGTCAGGATGTGAAGAGAAGCTAATGTGGTGCTTTGGAAAGGTTCACCGAGAAAGCTTATTTTGCAGGGCACTCAGGAGCAGAGACTTTGACATGCTCTAGGTTATGTTTCTCTACCACAGGGGCTTAGTCACTGTTACGCAAAAGTCTAAGAGGGTTTTCAGTTCTGGCTGGCTACTGGTTTGTCAGGCACATTGCTATAAGGCCCCACCCACCCACCCACCCCAGGTCGAAATAAAAGATGGAAAGAAATAATTAGAAAATAAGTGTTAGTCGCTTCAGTCATGTCTGACTCTTTGCGACCCCGTGGACTGTAGCCCGCCAGGCTTCTCTGCCCATGTCATTTTCCCAGCAAGAATACTGGACTGGGTTGCCACTCCCTTCTCCAGGGGATCTTCCTGACCCAGGGCTTGAACCCACGTCTCCTGCGTCTCCTGCATTGCCAGGCAGGTTCTTTACTGTCTGAGTCGCCAGGGAAGCAATTAGAAAATAAACAGCAAAGAAGAAAAAAAAAAATACAGAAAACTTATTAGCGGCTGAGCACAGCTCTAGATATAAGTCATCACAACCCTCTGAGGCAGGTACTGTTCCGCTCAGGGCGGGAAGCTGAGGCTGGCCGGCTTTGCAGGCTGGCCCGTGCTCTGCTGGACTCCAAGCCCTGGACGGCAGGTTCTGTGGGCTCTTGTTTGGCACTTTCCCCTCCTCCCTGTCTTCCCGTCACTTCCCAGCACGGGATGCTGGGCAGTTCTCGGCTCCTCCCCAGGAAGACTGTGAGCTCCCAGGGTCTCCTGCTCTGGCGGCTGCCAGTTAAAATCTTCATCATCTTCAAAATGAAGATGGTTGTTTGTTCTAGATGCTGTTGGCAGGCTCGGTTAGCTCTGTCCTTACAGGAATCCCAAAGTCCTTTCATGACCCTCAAAATGTCTACTGCTTGGAAAGTTATGTTAGTGCCAGGCATTAAAAAGGCCAATAAAAAGCACATGTCAAATTTCAGGAAACATCAGTCTAGAGATGCTCAGACTGCCGCCCTCTCCCTGAGGAGTGGGAGAAAAGCTATTGAAATTTGGAAGTGAAGCCAGAACCTGCCAGTTATGATAAACAGTAAAGGTAACTTTCTAAACCATTTCATTTTATGTTCCAAACCAGTATAGGCCATTGAGATGTTCTTATTCCAGAGATGACCAGAGGTATGAATGCAAGTGTTGGAAACAGCTCTACCCTTTGAAGGCGTCCAGTTCATTAATCATGGCAAAGGGGTTCCCAAACTAAAATCAGTCTGCTATCAGCAACTCATTCCTAAATCATGACTTTGGGACGATATAGTGGCAAGGCACACAAACCTGAATGATACAGCAGGCTTTTGCCGCAATCCAAGTCCCCTGGCCACATGAATTTTAAATGACATATATGAATAGCCTGCCTCATTCATTCTTGCAGTTAATTTCTGTTGAGGACCTTCTACATGCCAGGCACCAGGCTGGGAGCTGGAGACACACCCGTGAACAAGGCAGTCTCTACTCATGGAACTTGTTTAATTAATAACACAGTTCAGTTCAGCTCAGTTGCTCAGTCATGTCTATTTGTGACCCCATGGACTGCAGCATGCCAGGCCTCCCTGTCCATCACCAACTCCCAGAGCTTACTCAAAACTCTTGTCCATCACGTCGGTGATGCCATTCAACCGTCTCATCCTCTGTCGTCCCCTTCTCCTCCCACCTTCAATCTTTCGCAGCATCAGGGTCTTTTCCAATGAGTCAGCTCTTCACATCAGGTGGCCAAAGTATTGGTTTCAGCTTCAGCATCAGTCTTTCCAATGAATATTCAGGACTGATTTCCTTTAGGATGGACTGGCTGGATCTCCTTGCAGTCCAAAGGACTCTCAAGAGTCTTCTCCAACACCACAGTTCAAAAGCATCAATTCATCAGCGCTCAGCTTTCTTTATAGTTCAACTCTCCCATCCATATATGACCACTGGAAAAACTATAGCTTTCACTAGGCGGACCTTTGTTGGCAAAGTAATGTCTCTGCTTATTAATACGCTGTCTAGGTTGGTCACAGCTCTTCTTCCAAGGAGCAAGCATCTTTTAATTTCATGGCTGCAGTCACCATCTGCAGTGATTTTGGAGCCCCCCAAAATCAAGTCTCTGTTTCATAATTGTGATAAATGTTACAAAGGAGAAGTATAAGATGAAAGAGAACATATACCAGGGTGACCCAAGTTAGTCTGAGAAGTCAGAGAATGCATCCTGGGGGAAGTGATGTTTAAGGGGCGACCCATGGACAGAGGAGCCTGGCGGGCTGCAGTCCACGGGGTCTCGAAGAGTCGGACACGACGGAGCGACTGTGCGCGTGCACACACATGCACTTAAGGGTGAGGAGGACGTAGCTAAGTGAGGGAGCGGGGGTGGAGGTGGGAGTGCGTAATGGACCCCAAGTACTAAGTAAAGGCTCGGATGCGGGTGTCAGGGGTTCCTGGAGCACTGAAGGCAGGCCGGTGTGCCTGGCATAGAGCAGATGAGACTGCTAGGTCACGTGGCCTCTTTACACCACAGTGGATTCTTTCCTGGAGTCCATGAAGTATAGGAAAGTGGTCAGCCTTTTTTTTTTTTTTTTTTAAAGCCCCAACTTTCCAGTTCAAACCTGGTGACCAATTACGTGGGCTCAATCTTTAGCAAGAACTCTCCTTTATTTCACAGAACAGATAAGGAATTCTTACCGCTCATCTCCAGATGCCCAAATTGTCCCAAGTATCTAATTTACAGTAAGACAAACCAGCGTGGACGCTCCCATGGAATTAACTAGGCAAGAGGTGTCAATAATAACATCTCCCCCATCGCACGGCAGATTCACCTGACCCCAACTTGAGAATTAGGCAATCACAAAATATCAGAGCCACCTGGTGCCGCGGCCCACCTCCCGCCCCAGTCTCAGGAAGGTAAAACCAGTGGGGCAGGTCCATGGAGGTCGTCATTTACTAAAACCTCAAACGCTCCATCTTGAAACCTTAAGCGTCTCTCAACCTTTGTCCCCTTTGCAATCAGAACAGACTCATCTAGTCTAGAAAAATAATACTTAAACTCTCCCCTGTTGCATTCGGCAGACTGCTGGTTTTCAGAACTCCCAAGTGCTTTGCAAACAATAACTAAGCCTCTTCCATACCCTGGTAAGAAGGCATATTTTCACTCTATAGCTGAGGAAAGAAGTTGAACTCCAAGACAAGTACAATGTCCAATGTCCAGTGGGGAGGCAGGGCTGTTGAAGTAATTATAACAATGGGAACCTCATGCCTCCCTGAGGCTCCTCGTAAACCAACCAGAATCATAGCTGGCAGGGACCATTCTGGGTGTTTAACATTAGTGCTCAGTGGACGCTTGCTTGCCTTCCTCCTCCATCTCCTTCAGAAAACCTGTAGAAACTGCACGTTAAGGCTACAACTAGAAGGTTCTTATGTCTGATTCATCCTGGATTCCCCTTGGAGCTGGAGCCTGTTATGTCTCTGAGAGAGCCTTTTAATACGAAGAGAAAATGATGTGATTCTAAGATGGTAGCCCTGTTTGTTCCTTCTGCCTGCACTGCCCCCAGTCTCTTTCCGAGAGCCCACTGTGAAGATGGTTCACATCCGAAAATAAAGAAAACACATTTCCTCAAAAAGTATTTGGCCTTCTTTCAAATTTATCATTTCTGACAGAATTAACTCCCTGAGAATCACCCATTAGGTATCAATCCAACATGCACATTCTAGTCTCCTTTGAGTTAAGAGTCTAGCCTGGGGGTGTTGCTGGAATTGTCACTTTCTGACAGTGACCCTACCCTAACTAGGTATTGACATACAGGGGGCAGTATGGAAATATGGGTAAGAACACAGATTCTGGAGTCAGGCACCGTGGTTTACTAGCTGTGTCTCTCAAGACGCTTACAGGCAAGTGTCTTAATTTCTCTATAAGCCTCGGTTTGTTCTTGCTGCTTAGTTGCTAAGTCCTGTCTGACTCTTTTGCGACCCCATGGACCGTAGCCCGCCAGGCTCCTCTGTCCATGGGACTCTCCAGGCAAGAATACTGGAGTGGATTGCCATGTCCTCCTCCAGGGGATCTTCCCGACCCAGGGATGGAAGCCCGCTGTCTCCTGCATTGCAGGCGGATTCTTTACCACTGAGCCACCTGGGAAACCCAAAGCCTCGGTTTCCTTGCCTGTAAAATAGGGATAGCAGGATTGTGGGGAGGAGAACTGGGACAATACATACAAAGTGAATAAGCAACAGAAGATCCTCCATAAAAGGTAACTGTTAATATTGCCCTCCTAGTAGATGCTGCCTTTGGAGGGCATGTCCTCCACATGTAAAACAGGCGGCAGGGGCTCCTGAACCACATACCCTGTGTTCCCACTTCCTAGAGTCACCAACAAGTAATGCCTTTGTCCCAGGAAGATCAATTACCTTTTCTTTTTTATTTTTTTAAAGACAGAATTAAGAGCTTTGAAATGAGACAAAGGGAAAACGAGCACCAGAATTGCAAAGTTGACATTTTTATTGAACTGAAATTGGTGTAGAACAACAGGGGCCACCACAGCTGCTGAGCTCAGAACAACGGAAGAGTCCCTGTGACATCTTACCTTCCTAAAACGGTTTGGGTGGAACAACCGAAAACAGCGTAGATATATATGTATATATTTTTTAACACTTCAACATATTGAAATGAGCCTCATAGCCTTGTTCAGTTTTCAGGTTACAGAGGACACGGATAACATCTTCTGTTGCCTTCACTTAGTTGTGTCAGTTAATATCTTTTCCCAAGAGGTTCGTCTCAAAGCTGGCTGTTGATTTTTTCCCCATCAGGTCCACAAGAGAAGGATTTAGTAACACTTAGGCAAGGGATACACTCTAAGAGCCTTAAAAGTAGTAAAGGCAAAAACCACACATACGTGACTCACACTCACAGGGCCAGCAAGACCAGGAAACTGGCTGGAGAGTTTCAGTCAAGTTCCAGAAGCAAAGAACGCGCTAGTGGGAGGGGCAAGGCAACCAAGCAGAGGGTGGGAACTGATGGACCGTTTGTGTCTAAACCTCATTTCAACACCTTGTTTCAAACATGAAAATATGCACTTGTTTGACAGAGTAAGGTGAAATATTTTAAGGGAAAAGAAAACTCCTATAAAGGTTAAAAGATCAGTCAGAGACGAAGGAAGGTTAATACTGGATTTTTATAATCAATGCACGCAGCAATGATATCAACTGATGACACCAATTACTTCTGTGAGAGCAAGTTCTGAACATTCATCTCTACTGAGAGTTGAAAGTTAACCCCTCAAGTATTCCACGGGGAAATAAATAACCAACAAGGCAGGAAGTGAAATCCTCACATAAAACAAAAAAAAACACATCTAGTTGATGCTATTTTTGGTTTGTATTAAATCAGCTGCTCATTCATTCTGGAGTTAATTTATGGGTGTTGGTAAAAATCTTCAAGAGTGCTTCAAATTATTTTAGGTGAAATGTGATGAACAAATAATAACTCATTGTCTCATCTTGACAATGCTATTTTACACTTAACTATTTCTCTAAAAACAAAACAAAATTGAACCAAAACTAAACCTAAATAAATTCTACCAGAGTAACTACGTGGCCACCCATTCCTGCAGCAATTATTTGAGAGAATCTAAAAATCTTGCAGTAGGAGATGAAGGATGATTATAAATATAAATATTTTAATAGGCCCATGCCTATCTTTAAAAGAGATGCAGTCTCAGGTAACAGCAGATTCAGAGATTTACAACTCTCAAATTTGCAACAGACAGACAGATACACGTTTTGCAAGGATCTGCCCAATGTACACAACAAACATCTAAATTAAGGCTTTTATAGGTAGGTGGTCAAGTCTGTGGGCGTGCAATCCTGGATTTTCAGAAAGCATCTCCAGCTTCCATTGTTACCCAATTTGTAAACCAGAAGACGTGCTGATGGAGGTGGGTAGGAGCTCCAAGGGCCAACAATTAGCCAGCCAACCGGAAGGTTTGCCTTATTTGTAAACAAGTTCTAAAGTAAGAACTGGCAGTGAAACAATTGAGGGTGCCTCAAATGATGTTGAGAGGAAAAATGATTTGCACCTGCTGAGAGATGGGCTTTAAAAAAAAAAACAAACAGCTGAATTTCAGTTCAAGATCTTGAGATTTAGAGACCTAAATGTTTACAGTCGCTTCCAAGCCAAAGGTTCTCACACTTGAGCTTGCAGAAGTCACTTGGAGGATACTTATGAAAATGTGGCTATCTCCCCATCTTCGGAGATTCTAATTTGGGGGATGCAAGTGGCCCGAGCACCTTGCTTTTGAAAAACACCATTCATAGCAAGTAGCAGCACATGGTCTTTGATTAAAAGGCCACGGTGTCTAAGAAATGACTCCTATGAGGTCATTACCTATGGAAGAATCCCTCAGGAGACTCCACCACAATGATGTGAGGACCAAGTTTATCCCCAGTTAAGTTTCTTTTCCTATTTTTTTTTTTCCAACTGAAAGTTTGATATCAATGAACACAATGATTGTACCAATTCTGAGGTAAAAGGAAGAGCACCAGGGAACTCAATGCTTAAAAAAAAAAAAAAAAAAAAAAAAAAAAATCAAATTCCCTAGGAGGTCCATGCTATGTAGAAATCAAATTTCTGTGGTAATGTATTAGAGTTATAGTGCACAGGGCCTTGTTTTAGTCTTTGTATAGTGTACTTTTACCATATTATTTACTCTTTCCTGTTAATGTTTTGGAACTCCAAAGACAAAATTCCATCTACATGCTCTCTCAGGTTTTTTTGGATACCAGCATTTTCTGGTTTACAACGATACACAACGAAGTTATATATTTATTTTTTTGGATGCTGGAGACAAACATCTTTATTAAAGATACCACCAATATTTTGGCAAACATTTCAAAACATATTTGTAAACATAATGCTTCCCTTTTAAACTGGCAGCACTTTGAAAAACAATACGATAAGACAACACAACTTGTATCAACATTAGTTCAAAATCCTTATATTTTTGACCACATAACTTATGTTCCCACATGATAAAACAAATGATAGTTTAAATCAACGTCAACAGATAAACTCCATGAAATGAAAGTTTGTGCTGTTTGATGAATCACAGTATGTTATGGTTAAATATATCCGCTCTGTTTTATATTCCTGGCATCCAGGATGAAAAAAAAAAAAATCTTTAAATATACATTTCATGTAGGTAATAGCTTCTTTGCATATCTCTCTTCAAAAAATACTTTATAGCAGTATATAAATAGGTTACCTACACGTTTCATGTTATAATTTTGCCCCAAAACTATAGATCTGTTTCATTTTCATAACATCAATTTTGCCCAACATTAATAAAGCTGACAAACTGTTGAAATGGAAATGCTTTTTGTCTTCCATGATAGAAGTAGCGATTTGACAGAAAAAAAAAACCTACAGTAACACTCGTCAGTTGTTTCACCTGAGCGTTTGGCCTACTGAGGGTAGCAGCTTTTTCCTCCACGCACGCTCACATCCACACCACCTCTGCACGCACACAGGTCGAGCACACGCGTTCAGACGCTGGTAGGCCACAGTGTGCTTCCCACTGCTCTAATCAGATGGGAGGCAGTGTAGCTGATGAGTAACCACACTAGATACACAACTAGCAAACACCTTAAGGCAACCATTGCAATGGGGGGTTAACTTGCAGGGCGAATTTACTGCTCTAGATCAAGTCAGCCTGTATTACAAGTGTGTGTATAGATCTATACACGTACTCACACACCTTTCTATTTCTTAACCCTCCAAAACAATGTTTTAACTTTTTTTTTTGTATTTTGTGCAAATTTCTAAATGTTCTACCATTTAAGGCAAAGAGTTCGCATTAAGAAAGGTCAGAAAATAGGCTTATGTTTATCCAAAAGCATTTCACCTTGCATGTTACTGCTTTTTTTTTTTTTTTTTAACATACGTAACTTTGAAGTGTGGACACTGGATCCCCAATATCTTAAATAAAAAAAAAAAATCATTTCTAATGACAAACACAGTTTTTAAGGAAAAAAGTTTGATTTGAAGTACAGACACTGGATCCCCAATATCTAAAAAAAATTATTTCTATTGACAAACACAAGTCTTAAAGGGGAAGAAAGGACCAGAAAAAGCAGCTTCAAAAATGCAAGGAAGCAAAGTAAATGGGAAAACAAGAAAAAAAAAAAAAAGATAACTCAAGTTTACTAATACTGAAACTTTCAACAGGCAAAGTTTCATTTTTTAGAATTTTGAGAGCAACTCATTTGGAATTTTAAATAAATAAGCTTAAGTTTATTCACATCTTCTGGTCCAAGCAGAGCTCTAGTGCCATGACTCTGCTTGCTGTTGGTCAAATTCACCTATTAGTCTCTTGATGTGAGCTAGCTTGTTATGAAGATACTCGCATCTGTATTTTTCTTCGTGGTAATTGGGACTAGACTGTGGATGGAAAAAAAACAACACAGGAATAAGACTATGGAATTCATAACACTTTCTCAATGAGGTCAGAAAACTAAGTGATGATACCTACCTGCTTTATCTTCTGATATTCTTGTAAGACTTCTTCATGAACATTCTAGAAAATTAATAATTAGAAATCAGAAGAGAACTTTTTTATTTGTGGTATAAACAGATAACTCACAGTTGGCAAGGGTGTGGGAAATATTAATGATGGAAGGTAATTTGGTACAGTCTTAAAGGAAGGCAGTTTAGCAATTGCCATTAAGATTGCAAATGCAAAGCTGACTCAGTACTTATACTTCTTTGAGATTACTTGTACCTGAATGAAATGACACATGCTCAGTGCTACTTGCTGCAGTGCTGTTTGTAAAGCAGAAGAAAGCAAACACAGTCTAAACGTCCACTAGTCCACACAAAGGAATACTAAGAGGCCATTAAAAATGAGGTAAGTGCCGTATGCGCTTACAGAAAAACATTCTCTAAGATACATGTTGTTTAGTGAAAAGAGCAAAGTACGAACAGTTTTATGTAGTTTGGTATCAGTTGTTTATAACGGAGAAACATAATATTATATTCTGAGAATTTTTAATGAAATCAGATAATGGAATAAAATACCTCAACTTACTGGAACATAAGACAATGGTGCATCTTATCGATGATGACATCTTAGGTTCAATTAAACATGGTATATTTGTGAACTTACTTGTGTATATCTTACAATCACACAGCCTTCTGAAAGAATACACTGGGAACTGGTAACACTGATTTCCTCCAGGGAGGAGAACTGAGTTGCAAGGGAAGAGCTAACCCTTCTGTACCATATGACCTGATATACTATGGATCTGACCAGTTTCCAAATGCTTACGTTTGTTCTGCACAGCTCTAATCATCTCACTCTATGGATGGGATTTTGAGTATTTTCAGGCAAGTAAGTAACCTTCCCAAGGTCACACAAATAGAGTAGAGGTAGGAACCAAATGCAAGCCGCCTGGCTCTGGAGCTTGCTCCTAACAACTAAGCAATTCTTAGAATTACATTTTACTTTATATATAATTGTGGTACCCTAGTAAATAACTATAGAGGGAAAAAAAAACAACTCCTCCTAACCACTATATCACTAACTTCTTGCACTCCCAACCACCTACTCCTCTGGCAAAGTCTTCCATAACTTTAGGCAGCTTGTTTAAAAGATGAAGGCCCACTAATAGAAGACACAGTGAATCTCTAGGGCTTCCTTGGTGGCTCAGCTGGTAAAGAATTTGCCTGCGGGAGACCTGGGTTCGATCCCTGGGTTGGGAAGATCCCCTGAAGAAGGGAAAGGATACCCACTCCAGTATTCTGGCCTGGAGAATTCCATAGACTTTAGAGTCCACGGGGTTGCAAAGAGTTGGACACAACTGAGTGACTTTCGCTTTCAGGGCATAGATGCTTTTCCTCGTGTAGGTTCCTGCTGGAACAACAGTGGACTGCGATGGAGACACCACTTGTGGCCGTGAAATGTGACAAAGTTATCTATCCTATACAAGGAGGGGAACTCCCATTTACACCAGTGCTTTGGCTGAGAGCTCTAAGAACACTGTGGAGACAGGTCAGGCTTCTCCTGCCGTGTGTCAGCTGTAGTAACATACCACTTAAGGTAGACACATGAGAGCGGATTAACACCTGCTAACAGATGTCAGTAGCTGCAGTAGCTGGGAGCACCACGCTTTTCATCACTTAAACCCCAAACCAGAGTGGTCTTAGGCTCCCTTTAATATTCTATGCCAGGCTGAGGTTTAAAATAAATAAATTTACTCAAAATAGTAATTTTGGGAAATAGCATCAGATAAGAACTATAGTCTGAGTTGAGTAGGTAACGCAGTCAAATATTTTGATGAATCCCAAATCCAGCCTTTTGTTTTTTCCTATTTAGTCATCTGTATTTTTCTTAGTACACTACATGTTATGTCACAGGAAGTATATAAGTATATATTACACATTTTATACATATTATGTAAAAATAGTGATTTTTTTTTTTTACATTGGCGGAAATAGAGGCTCATCATGTTACTTATTTTTAAGAACTATTTCAAATATTTATTTTCTTAGCTAATTCTAAGTCAAGGCCAAAAGCTGCAGAGAGGTTGGTCTGTGAAAGGACCTGTTCTAAAGGCTAGTAGGATGTCTGGGGATGGGCAGGGTAGAGAGGAAGAAGGTAAAATATGAAAGTCAGTCCATCTAGGAGCACATGTGTTTACCTGATACTCTTTTGAGCCTGGAGAAAGGCGCTTTCGCTGTGCATCCAGTTTGATAAATCTTCTAGCCACAGTCTCCATCCTGGCATGCAAGGCCCTATATTCATCATACTCAGCGTTGAAGTCATCCTTATAATTCTGGCGTTGCTCGTAGGAGACGATGGCAATATATTTTCTAATAAGACAAAAGGTAAATGGAGAGGAGCTGTAGGACAAATATGATGCACAATATTTAAGCCAAATATTTGGAAACCACATCTGTGCGTTGTTCCCCTAGGTTGAGTCCCACTCTACCACTGCTTGCGGCCTGCCATTCCTTCAAAGACCTTCCAGGTGAAATTATCCCACAGCAGAGTTTTAAAACCTCGGTGAAGGAGAATAAATGTGGAGGCGGGGGGGAAAGAGGAAAACCATGGTGGCAATGGAATGAAAGTGCAACTAGAAGTCAACACTTACACAGACGTAGCTTACCCACCTTTCTGTACCTGAAATAACTGACTGCCACGTTAGCGGCAGGGGCCAGCCCGTCTGTTAAGAGTCACGCGGAGACAGGAGGGCTGGTGGGGCACTGTGAGACCAGGAGAATGTCACACAGTCACCAAGGGCTGAAGGCAGAGCTCTCTCTAGACCTGCTGCTTTATGAGAGGGAGTCTCTGTCTTTCGGCCTCTCACACCTGCTGCCAGCAAGGTGCCTCAGGCTGTTCCCCTGCCTCTCCTCCCATTTCTGACAAGGCAAACATAAAATACAAAAGGGGGATTGTTTTACCATTAAAAAAAATGAGAGACTAGGAAAGATAAAAAGGGGGGAAAAAGGAACAATTCTCTAGCTCTTTTCAAACATTCACTGTCATACTGTAACATAACAAACATTACTGTAACAGAAAGCCAGTTTTATACTGTTAGTTTATTTTCTTAATAGAAAGGCTACAAATGTTTTACCTCAGGGTGTGAGTATCTCTAGGGACCTAGACAGTGAAGGTCATCTTCCCAGTGTCAGTCTGTCAGTGGTGCTAAGTAAATCCAACAGAATTTTAATATTAAAGTTAATATCATTTGTGGATCTGGGTCTTTGCAATCTGTGCTCCTGTCATGGGATGCAAAATTCCCTTGATTTTTTGAGATAAAAACTGAGATTTTGAAGCAGTTTCAGGCAGGAGCTTCAGGGTGCCCTGGGGGTACACATCTATTCTTTATTGAAGAAGATTTTGGGAGTTCAGTCCTCTCCAGAATAGTTTTAGACAATCTTACCAGTTTTGTTGAAAATGCAAAATAGCACAGATGTCTATTTGCAAACATGAGAAAAGTGATGCAGTGAGCAACCTTAATGTCCTCATTAA